>NC_140964.1:65686417-65696417 GCF_056783735.1 Eptatretus burgeri
CCCAGATGGAGGCTCGGGAGAAAGGTGGGGGTAGTGTTGCGGAAATGGCCCTTGGTGTGTTACTAAATATAGGATTAGCCCAGATCCCCGATTAAATGCATGTTTAGCCAGGTTATTCGGTAATTTGACGTTACATGTGTGTCGGGAGGTGTCACAGGCTGTTATTTGTTTGTGCAGTGGTGGTGTACCGAGAGGTTCTTCTTCCTTCCTCTCTTTGGACAATAGACTCCACCCAGCGCTCTGAGAGGGGGAGTGGCCTAGATCGGCAAGTGGTGAAACTGAGAGCACCGAGACTGAGAGGAAGTGAAACTGAGAGGTGATGAGCGCTGCAAAGAGGAAGTGAAACTGAGAGGGGACGAGCGCTGAAGAGAGGAAGCGAAACTGAGAGGTGAGCAGTCCGGCCCGTGGTGAAACTGAGAGCGCCAAAACTGCAGTGGGCTTCGAGGCGAGCGAGCGCCGGGAAGACGGTGGTGAAACTGAGAGCGCCGAAACTGCAGTCGGATTTGAGAGGATGAGTGCCATCTTGCCACGTGGCGTGTTCGAGCTTGGGCGCTCAAATCCGTAGACATCGGCTTGTCACGAGCCATATTAGTGCCTTTGACACTTTCCTCTCGTCCATGAAACATCACCAAGTACTCTGTGTCTTGTCTACATGCTGTCCATGTCTTGTTTGCATGTCGTTTAAGGTTTATCTCGCTAGAGTTCCCTTCGAAACCCGTAATCCGTAGCTCCCCAGTTAAGAACGGGTTATAGATTAATTATAACATTGTCGTGAATTCTTTGCTTGTGTTGTATTCCCCGATGTCCCCAATAAATCTGGCTGATTCGTATGAAGTTGCCGCTTTGAATTAATTTGTGCCGCGTCGAGGAACAATCCGCTCGATTTGGATATAAAAACCAAAATGGTTACAGACTGGTAGACTCCGCTCGGTCTCTGACAAAACCAGCCTGTAACCGGGGTCTATTCCCCAGCTGGCAAGGTACAGGTGTATTTTGGTATCGTGATTCGAGACGCGTAACCCGAGAATTGTGCCGAACCAGCCGGCGTTATAACCCCAGAGACTGTGGTGGTTGGGTGCGAAAACCCAAACTGGGTATAGACAGCGATTGACGCCATCGTCCGAGCCCGCCCCACCCCCGAATATGCAGATATATATATATATATATATATATATATATATATATATATATATATATATATATATATATATATATATATATATATATATATATATATATATATATATATATATATATATACACCCGTGTTTAACCGCACCCCCAACTTTAACCTTTCTTGCTGATAAAAAGTGGTTTATACACTGGAAAATAAGGTACGTACAAATCATTTTTGGGCAATCGACAGCCACCAGTGGCAGTTGTGGGAGGTAAACGTGCAAATACAGGACAGTGTGGTGCCACCAAAAAATCCAGATGCATCATGGGAACATTAATGAATCCCTGCGTTCTACTGATCAGTACGCCACCCGCGCATTGTTCGTTTTCCCGCATTTGAGCATACAATTTCATGCGCCCTCAGCGCATTGTTTGAAAACCCCATTAAACCTTTACTTATTTTATTTTTTAATAAATAAAAACGTTATTGAATGTACTTTTAAAATAAAAAATGAATAAATAAATTGGAGTAAATCAAACGTGTATAGTATAAGGGATGATTTGGCATAACGAGCTTGAGGTGTTGATGGTGAAGCAGGGCGAGCTCAACTGTCTCTCATACCAGTAAAGAACCCCGTGGAGAGAAAGCGATCTCTTGTGCCGGTAAGAAACCCCGCAGAGAGAGAAAGCTGTCTCTCGTGCTGGTAAAGAACCCTGTGTATAGAAAGCTAGCTTTCTTGCTGGTAAGGAATGGTTTGTGAAATGGTGGAAGAGTGTTGGAGCAAAGCCCATGTGAATGAGGTGTGAATGGGTAATTAAACTCTTGAGGTCCAATTTCCTGCACTTTGTGCTCAGTACAGAATGTTCAAAAAAGCCTTGTTGGTGAATGGATTGAACATTCGAAAGACTGAAGCATCGCTATAAAGTGTAATGCCTGTATGAACAGGTGTTCGTATACCAGCGACTACCTGTATTTATAACTACAAATTGTCTTTTAAGAATTCCTTTGTCATGTATTTATGCATCATCAAAAAAATTAATGTTTGTTTCAACAATTGAAATCGAACTTTGTGATGAAAATACTTGTTTTTCTGATAAATGGATTGAATGAAAATGGTTTAAAATAGTTTGCAAGTACAGTCATGCTTCACTTCAAGCTCTGGACGTGATTCTGGAGACGTGAGTGCTAATCAAAAAAGTGCTCACAGTGGTCATTATACCATTGGTTAGAGGGAGATGCATTCCTGACAGTATTATTTCTTGCACATGAGCAGTATATTTGGGGGATTGGTAAAAGTGATAATAAGATAGATGGTAAACAACAACTTGGGGAATTCAAGGGCTTTCTGGTTTAACGCTCGCAGCGTCGCCACTGAGACGGATGCTGTGCAAGTTACTGCGGGCCTTAAACCTGTCAAACCAAGCTTAACCGGCTATTCATCTTCAACAAACTGCTCCTTGAACAAGTTGATTTTGGTTTAGTTAACAAAGTGATGAACCGGGCCAGAACCTTTTATCTCGTCTGCATTGTTGAGAATTGTTCTAATGGTCAACGTAGCGAAGTCAAACGCATGACCCAGTTCCACCTGATAACACATACAGACAAGATCATGCCATACACCCCACCGCCTCCCCCCCCCCCCAAAAAAAAATGAAGAAGAATTTACAGTCATAAACTGTGAGATGGAACCAGTATTGTTGAGGAAGCACAAACTTGTGCTATAAATGGCCAACCTCTGGCATCAAAATTCCTTGTATAATATTTTGGATTTATTTCCAGATGCCACACTGTTGTTGCTGGGATTTTAATTTACAAATTACCTCCTGTGGTTCAACCCTGTTAGGGTGGTGTGGAATTCTTAAAATGTTTGCATGTTCCAAAGTTTAAAAGTTTTGCATGGAAGTTAATGTCCAAGTCCCACCCTGCAGGTGACCTGGATAGTCTTCAGAACTTAAATGGAGAACCACATTGTGTGGTGGAGCATGTGTTATGCACAAAGCCACTTGCCAGCAGGTATGTTAAACTGTAAAATGTTCAAAAGGTAGTCCTGAGGAATGCATAAATGGTTGTTGATGCTTCTGGGGTGGGGTTTAAAGCATTCGCTTTGTAATTATGATTGTTAAAAATTACTTTGTTTTCTTGTAATTTCAGCCTGTATGCTGACTGAATATACTGCATTATCCATTGCCTTCTCTCCCAAGTGCAAGTTCTCCCGTGGCTGGATTTTCCATCGTAAAGGACCTGGTTTTGGGTCCCACATTGCTTTGTCTCACCACCCAGTATGAACTCATCACACGGCCCATCCTGTGAGTTCCATGTCTGTCAGTTATGCATTTCATCTTTTGAATTGACGTGAACCATGAAACGTTCAAGTTGCAAGATCTCTGTACCTTAACACCGGGTAAAATGCTCTCACTTCCTACTCCATTCATCTTCTTTCTCTCTTATGGACAAACCCCACCAGGAGTTTGACTTGTGGCCCCTCGCTACCCCTCCTGAGCTCGAGTGCGGACAGCTCCTTGTTCCCACCTCTCATCACGCCATCTGAAACACTTGAGCAGAGAGTACGGAACATCTTGCAGAGAGACGCGACCAATCCCTTATTACGGTACAGCAAACCTCTAACGTGTGCATCAATTGCACGGATAAAAGGTTCACAGGTCTCTCCACCTCTCGTGATTGAAAAACATTGGTTCACGAGCATGCCTTTATTTGTCCATATTTATTACTCTCGCTGAAGGATTCAGAGGTATTGCATTTGGGTCTGTTTGTTACTTGGCAAAATTTTTTTCTTTTATTTTGTCAAGTATGTTGATCGCCTCCATTTGTGTGTTTGCTTGTCTGTCCCCTCGCCTCCAGCCTAAACCGCTCAACCGATCGTTCTGACATTTTTTTGAGATTAATGTCACTGACCCTGCGACGGTCCCGCATTAAAGTTTCGTAAAATTTGGTCAACCGAAAAGGTCGACATTGGCCAATTTGAGCTGGGTTTTCTAAAATCCTCAGTTTTCATCTGATTGACTTGAAATGTGAACAGGATTGCATATCAGGTCACTGAATTCAACCACTTTTGAGGTAAACATGGGCCAAATTTTCTAAAATCCTCAATTTTAATCCAATTGACTTGAAATTTGAAGACCATTTGCATATCAGGTCACTGAATTCAACCACCTACTAATTTTGAGATCAACATCGGCCAAAAGGTCAAAATAGGCCAAGTTTTGTAAAATCCTTAATTTTCATCCGATTGAGTTGAAATTTGAAAAGTATTTTCATGTCAGGTCGCTAAATTAAACTACCAATTAATTTTAATGTTAAAAGGTCAACACAGGCCTAATTTCTAAAATGGATAGATCAGGCAAAAAACTAAATATGTCACTATATCTCAAAAAGTTGTGGACTTGTTATGACAAAACAATGTGGATTAGTTGAATAGGTGACGAGAACAAGCGGATTGGATTTTGTTCAGATCCAGCCTGTCAGTGGGATACAAAACGTGAACTATTCCACCTGGCAGAGGTATGTGCTCTACCGAGTGCCATTCTACTTTGTGCTGTTTTGCCAAGTTGTCACTCAGTGATTTTTCATTTGTTTGTTTGTCTGTCTGTTTGTCCACCCAAAACTTTCGTGTTTTTCTCTGCAATCGCTTGTCGGATTGAGATGAAATATTAACCATTGGTGCAACGACTCATGTAGAATGTTTCAATGATAGTTATGACGTCATAGATCACGTTGTGTGACAGCCATATTGGAAAAACAAAAACTTTGGAGCTCTATCTCTGAAACCGCACCAAGGAAAAATTTGAAACTTGGCACAGAGCATCAGAAGACCTGGATGCAAGAAGTACTTGAGTCACATTTTTGAAAAAGATGAGCTGGCACCAGTACTATAATCTATAATGGCCAGAGCATCATTTGATATCAAAAAATTCTGAAAATAAGTACTCAAGTCCTGTATATTGGTATATGGTCATTGTTGAATTCACTAAAATGTAGTGCAAGAAATTCCCAAGTCCATAATGTTTGAGCAAGAAGTTCCGAAGTCCATGACTGTCCAATCAAAATGCTAGTATGTGTCACGTGACAAGCTATGAAAATGGCGACCATGGAGGCTGGACAGCATGGTATGAATGAGGATAACCCTGATAACAGGCATGGCAAGGGCAAAAAACGTAAATGAAACCCTGCAGACTGTGCGAGAAAGAGAATGAAGGATGCCAAAGCATCAGGTATGTAGTTTCTATGCATTATACTTTGCTGGAACTGAAAAAGGCACTACATTCGTCATCAGCTTTTGAGCCCTCATAAAACTGTGCATGTGGCAGTGCAGTGCAATGCTGTGCTGACCCAGATTCCCCATGTATTGGATGTATGTACACTGTACAGCCCCATGAGACATAGCAAAAATGACTGTTTGGCAATCAAAAATGAGCAATAAAGGGCTTTGTGTGTTAAAAGTACCCAAGTCCAGCCATTTTGTCGCAAAAAGTACCGAAGTCCAAAACTAATTTTCTCGTTTTCTTCGTAATAAAGGATTATTTTTGCACAAAAAAGGGCATCTGTATAGCCCCTGGAACCAGCAACAGGCTCCATAGTATGCCACCTTTAAAAAAAAGTATCTGCAGCATGTTTTGAAAACTTTGATCCTCAATATCTCAAAAGTGTTATTTTGTGACTAAAGTACTTCTTGCACTCAGGTCTTCGTACTCATGTCTTCGTTCTTCGTACACTCAGGTCTTCGTACTTCGGAATGAGTGATTTTTTTTTAAATGACTTCATTGGTGCCCTCATTATGATGTCATAATTGCACATGTAAAACACTACATATGATTAGTATGAAAATTTTTGAGGGTCATCTCGGGATTAAATGGTCCACAGAAAAATATTTCATGATGTCATCGGTCATGTGATTCGGCAGCCCTATTGTTAAAAAAAAAAACCTTCAAAAATCTTCTCTGAAGTGCCTGAACAGATTGAGGCAAAACATTACACAGATGACCACCTGTTCATGAGGAATAAAAGGTTCACACACATCATTGGTCACATGGTTTGGCAGCCATATTGGATTTACCCTACAACCTATGAAAATCTTCCCAGAACAGCTGGACAAATCGAGATGAAACTTCACATAAATGTTCCCCAAGCCAGGGGTGTTCAAGTGGCACATAGCAAGCACTCCTCATGGGGAATGAGTGTGGTATTTTTATGTTATCAGTGCTTTCCTTCATTATGATATCATAATTGCATATGTTGAACACTACGTCTGATCAGTATAAAAATTGGAGGGTCATCTGGGGATAAAATGGTGCACGAAGAAGTCCTGGCAAGGGTTTGCAATCTCCGATTGCTCTTTTTCTTGTTCCCTTTGAAGCTCGTCTTTTGTGGAGAGTGAGAGCAGCACCTCGAATCAGAATGCAGAGATGCTGCAGCTTGTTAGCCGTGCTGTGCAGGTATTCCGTGAGCAGAACGTGTTAAAGCTGGACTTGGCTCGAGGGGAGATTCAGCGCAGGTAACTATCCCAACTGGGTAACCCAGTGAGCCAAGGATGTTCGTACAACCATTTTTTAGAATTGAGCAAATTCACAACGCTTGAGCAATGTCTTCTTATATTTGACGATAAAATTGACGTTGAACAGGGGTAGAATACCTTTGTATCCAAACGTTGGCTGCTCGTTTTTCTCTGCCAGTGTTCGGCTATTACGCCAGCAGAAGGAGAAGCAGCAAGAAGACTTGGATCAGCTTCAGCATGACAAGTAAGTATCGATTTACATACTTGTACATGTATTTTGTTGTTTTTTTTAATTGGTTTTTATCCCCCGCCACGTGGCGGAAGGGGGATATTGTTGTCACCCAGGTCGTCCGTCCGGCTGTCCGTCCGTCCGGGCGTCAACATTTATTGCTGTGAGTGCGATGACTCATAAACTGTTTGCCATATCGATTTGAAATTTGGGTCACACATGTACCACCTGAAAAGGAAGAACCCTATTGATTTTGGGCATGGCCGGATCCAAGATGGCCGAATCCAAGATGGCCGACTGGGGTGGCCATCTTCAAAAAAGTTTTTTCGTCATATCAGTTTGAAATTTGGGTCACACATGTACCACCTGAAACGGAAGAACCCTATTGATTTTGGGCATGGCCGGATCCAAGATGGCCGACCGGGGCGGCCATCTTGAAAAAAATGTTTTGTTATAAATGGAAAATCGCTTATCTGATTTCAATTATTTTTGGTTACTACGTTCCTCACCCCTGGGGAACTTTTTCGAGATGATGACCAAATGATGTCTTGTTTCCAATTCACCTCCCTCATTATCTGGAATATGTATGACCTTTTTCATTCAATGGCAGGGGATTCCCCATTTCTGATGGTATTTTTATCTTGCCAAAACGAAGTTTTTGCAAGATATGTGAGTCAGCTTGTATGTTTTTTGTTTGTTTGTTTGTTTGTTTGTTTGTAATCACGTATAAAAAATTCTGCAGAGCACAGTTATCATTGGAAATTTTTGTAACTTCGCATATCAGACATCAGGTCCCTTTTAGCACACAAAATTTTGAAGGTCAAGGTCACTTTGTCGCAAATCAGGGGAGTCGACGAAACCCTTATTTTTTGAGTAATTTTGATCAGATCATCTTCAAACTTCATGGGAATATTATAGTTCATGGTCTGGCGTTAGCTGATTAATTTTTGGTGGCGATTGGCCTTGACCTTCATGGTTAGCGCCAAAGGTCAAACATATTGACCCCAAGGTCAAATTTTCAAGTTTTAGGAACCATATCATGTAGTACCTCAAATTGAACACCTCGATAAGTGCTTTCTAGATATGTCAAGCTTAAGACATTATGACGTCATTTGGTGACGTTGTGAGGCAAATGCATATTTTTCATGGTTACTCTGTAGAACGATTCTCATCGGAATCTCTCGTAGGCAGATATTCCTCAAGGGGTCACTCCTGGTGGATAGCAGCTCTGTTCACCTCAGTGTGACCTTAAATAAGTCACACGTGGTCACCTTTTGGCAAGATATGGGTCACCCTGCGGGTGACATTGGTTTATTTTTTTTTTCTCTCACACACACACACACACACACACACACACTCTCTGTTTTTTTTAATCTCGAAGATAGCATATTTACTTTTGAACTACCCCACCTGGGCTTCATTGACAACCTGATTAAACCACTGCCCAAGTGATTCGCAGGCAGGATGTAGTATCACTTTGTGCTCTATCCTTCAATGGGGATACTGTTGCATCTTCTGGTGGGCTTTAAAGATCTTGTACCCCTTCAAAGGGTACAAGATCTTTAAAGTAAGTCATTGTGTGTTGGAACCCGAGTCACATTCCTGCCTTGGTTTAAAGCTGCTTCATCAGCAACCTATTAAGGAGTAGTGACCTGTCAAAGGTACATACTCATCATTTCATCAAAATAAGATTTGTTAATGTCAAATGTGGTTCAAGTTTGACCTCGAAGTTTGTTTATAAAAGGCAGAGCAATGTGTATTAATCGGATAAGCCAATTTGGCTTTCTAGTTTTTGTAACAAGTTCATGTAATCGTATGTGCTGAAAATAATGGTTGTAGCAAGTGAACAAACAGGGTGGAAGAGCGAGTAATTCTGAAATTTCTGATCAATATCAAACGTTAAGCTTGTTAAAATTTAAAACATTGGCAGCACACGACATTGCTTGGAAAAGACATTCGTATTGAAGAGCACTATAGAGGCAAAACGTTTTTTCCAAATATTTTTACACAAAGGCAGGTGAAGGCTTGCATTGTGATTTCATAATTTCCCTCAATTATGTACATTTGTCAAGCTACCTTTATCAACAAGTGTGGATCAAATTTGAATTGCCCTTGATGAGCATATCTGCAGTTCTGTCAACTTTATTTGGAAAAAAAAAAAATTCTGGATTGCAGTCATGCGCCGCATAATGATGTTTCGGGCAACGACGGATCGCATATATGATGGTGGTCCCATAATCGCATTTACAACGGATCTGCCAGCTCCATTATAATGGAAATCAGCTTTCAAACTGAACCAATGTTTCCACGTTTACCTTCAAGTCAGTAAATTACCTTTGCATTGAAGAATTCCGCGAATAAATCGTTTAGTCGAAATTAAAACAAAAATTTATTTTTGGTGAAGCTTTTTATGTTGTTAAAACAATCGCACTGTTCCGAAAATATATATCACAATTGACAGGTGCTCGTTTCTTCATTTATAAATTATAACATTGATGCAATGATTTTATTTAAACAAACGTATTTATAAAATCCAAACGCTATTTATTCACCTTTCTATAATCGAAGCGAGAGGAGATTGTAAGCTGCTGCTAACAACACCGATGGCCGTCATGAACAGCACAAAAGTAAAACGTGTCTTCCGTCTCTCTTGGATGTGTGTTACAATTGCCGACAGTATTCAGTACAGTAACATGCTGTACAGGTTTGTATCCGAGGAGCAATAGGCAACACTATATAGCCTAGGTGTCTAGGCTTGTGTAAGTACGATGTTCGAAAACGAAAAAAAAATAAAAACATGACGTTCGCACAACGACGACGTCAGTTAACGACGCATTTCTCAGAACGTAACCCTGTCGTTAAGTGGCGCATGACTGTTTGACACTGCAGGCTCAGTTTGCAAGATGCTGCCGAACGTTTGGCTGAGAAATGCGAGGCTGCTCGAGAGAAGAGAAATGACCAGATGGCCAGGTATGCGGTGAAAATTCTCTTTTTGCAGTGGGGAGGGGTGACAAGACGAAGCTTAACTTGTTTTTCTTTGCTCACCGCAACCTCCCTTAATTGCCTCCCTCCATTGGCAGGATCAGGAAGGTTGCACGCAGAGTATATACATGCCTGCCCTCTCTCTCGAAGAGCGAGCGTGATA
>NC_140964.1:65701417-65711417 GCF_056783735.1 Eptatretus burgeri
TGTGTAGGTGAGTGAGTGAGTGAGAAAGTTGTGTGAGAGTGTTGTATGAGTGCGAGAAGATTGAGTGAGTGTGTGAGAGAGAGAGTGTGTGTGAGTCAGTGTTGTGAGAGAGAGTGAGTGTGTATGTGTGAGACAGAGACAGAGACAGAGAGAGAGAGTGTTGTGTGGGTGTGTGAGAGTGAGAAAAAAATACATGGATTTGAGCAGTGGCTCATATTTGTATTATGCTTTTCAGGCTTGTAAAATAAGCTGGACTCAAGGACATGCCTAAACACAATGGAAATACTCATGACGACCTTTAAAAAAAATTTGTGGAGCCCAGACTCATGGAAGACCTCGAACACAGAATGGATCAGGATACAATGGAATAAAAGGAATAGCAGAAAAGTGGAAATGCTGATAACAGGGCCATGGGACAAAAGACAGATGAACAAGGGATCCATCCATCGGGACCATACTCTGTGCAGAGCATTGGTGCTGCTAAAGCAGTCTCCTTGGCTCTTGGGCACAATCCTGGACGGGTCGCCACTCCGACACAGGATACCAGCAAGTTGGCACTCATTTTGCCGACCTCAGAAGGATGACAGGCAGAGTCAACCCCAGCTGGAATTAATTCAACAGAGGAGTGGCATTTGAAGTCAGGATCCTCAGATCCTCAGCCCACCACCCAAACCATTCAGCCAGCACCAGGCATGAACAAGGGATGGAGGGGTGGATTCAAAAGCAAAGCAAAAACTGGAAATGGATTCGAGGAGCGGGTTGTTTATGGGGGTCGAAAGGATCATGGTTTTTGGGTGGGGGATATTCTGAGATGGTGGTGAACGTCTTGAAGACGTGAAGAGAATATGGAGGTTTGTTCCATAGGCAAAGAAAAATTTTTTTTTTTAAAGGACATTACCACAAAAAGAAAACCACAAAGCTTTTCATGGTGCTCTCATCAGGTGAAATTCACACAAAGTGAAAGAGTAATGAAGAAGAACAGTCTAAAAAACACCGATCAACAAAGTAAATTCTGATTTGACTGTGGTTATTCATCAGCTTGACGTTGTTGATAGGTGTTTATTGGACTGTTCTTCTTCATTACTCATTCACTTTGTGCGAATTTCACCTGATGAGAGCACGATGAAAAGCTTTGTGGTTTTCTTTTGTGGTAATGTCCTTCAAAATGTCTCCGTTTATATCTGTATTAAAGTTTTGTTTTACCAAGCATCTTTTTTTTTTTTAAAAGGAAAAAGATGAACCAGAACAGCATTGGGTGGAGTGCATACCTCAAGCAGGCTGAACAGTTTGTTCTGTATCAAACAAAGGCTGGATCTGGATCCAGACCTGAACCAAAATCCAATCAGCTTCTCATCATCGAACCAACTCCTCCACCATTTTTGTCATAACTCGGACACAATCTAAAATATCATTATACAAGCGATACCCGTGCACATGCATGGGACAGCAGTACAAAATAGCTGGAAGCAGACGACAGACCATACACGGGGAATGACAAAAATACGCATTGTGCAAAATGCAAGTGGTACTTTGGAACGCCAAGACTTCCCAAACATTGTCGGCATGTCCGCCAACTGCCACAGCAATTTCATAGGGATCGTGTGACGGCGAGCCGAATTTTAGTGTGCAAGCTTGGTATTATAACAGATATATATATATATATATATATATATATATATATATATATATATATATATATATATATATATATATATATATTAACACACATTTGTAATTCCAACCTGTATGTACGAGCAAATACCACCCGTCGCTTCGCTGACAGGAATACTAAAGGGAGCGAGAGAGAAAAAGGAGGGAGAGGGAGAGAGAAAAAGGAGGGAGAGGGAGAGAGAAAAAGGAGGGAGGGGGAGCGAGGAGGGGTTGGCGAAGGTATGATAATGTGAGGTGAGAGGAAGGTAAGACAGGTGTGCGGTGGAGCGTCAATTTCGATTTATACTGTTTTGTCAAAATGATTCTGCATCAAATAACAGTGAAGATAGAAACAAAATGTCTGAAATCCATTTTCTACAGGTAATACTTTTAACATGGCCTGGAGACAAACACCGTCCGGAGACAAAACCCGCCGGATGCATCCAGTCCCAAGTCGTCCAGACATAACCACCATATGGATATGTCCAGAGAGACACACACGCACACGACCAATATCGGCAATTTTTCAGGCATCAGCAGGTTCAAGTCGGTGTTATTACCGAATCCAGCAAGTACCGTACACAACCCAAAAAACTTCAGTGGCTTTCACCGAAAAAAAACGTTGCATTCATGTAGACGTTTCAGGGATATGTTTACAAACATTAATCTTTATAAACAGCAGCGTATGACGGGTGGAACAAAAAAAAATTGGCTCGCTATTTTAGAATATACCATCAGAGATGGGGAATCCCTCGCCATTGAATGAAAAAGGTCATACATATTCCAGATAATGAGGGAGGTGAATTGGAAACAAGACACCATTTGGTCATCATCTCGAAAAAGTTCCCCAGGGGTGAGGAACGTAGTAACCAAAAATAATTGAAATCAGATAAGCGGTTTTCCATTTATTACAAAAAACATATTTTTCAAGATGGCCGCCCCAGTCGGCCATCTTGGATCCGGCCACGCACAAAATCAATAGGGTTCTTCCTTTTCAGGTGGTACATGTGTGACCCAAATTTCAAATCAATATGGCGAAAAAACTTTTTTCAAGATGTCCACCCCAGTCGGCCATCTTGGATCCAGCCATGCCCAAAATCAATAGGGTTCTTCCTTTTCAGGTGGTGTATGGGTGACCCAAATTTAAAATCGATATGGCGAACAGTTTATGAGTTATCGCACTCACAGCTATAAATGTTGACGCCCAGAAGGACGGACGGACGGACAGCCGGACGACCTGGGTGACAACAATATCCCCCTTCCACCACGCGGCGGGGGATAAAAACATGTTAATATGGCAAACAGCTCGGAAATTGGGTGTTATTTCCCAACTACCTGCTCAGGATGACGGAACACGAACCACTCGCTCAGGATGACGTGGCGCAGAAAAAGCATCCGTAGTCAGTGAATGATTCATTCAGAATGATGTAATACGATTCCGCTGTCGGCAATGGACACTCGGCAAATGGCTTAAGCACTCAAGCAAGCACTCCAATTAAATGGTTGATAATTAATGGCTGGCCAAACTGTGGCTGCATACCATATAGGATCCCTTTAACTTTAAAACCGGTCTTCACCGCACACAATAGTACAGTCAAAATGTCGGATGACCTCCCACAAATTGCAACAAAAGCAAACTCAACAGATTTTGATTCCTGGATATGTCCTCGGTGACAGAAAAAAAGTCCTAAGGGATCCTCCGGGGGGGGGGGGGGAAGTCCTGAAATCATGGAAATCCGATATGGCCGCCACCCGGCTTCGGGGAAAATGAGAAAATTGTAAAGATTGATATTTTAATATGTAAATATATTGTTACAGCTGTGGAAATTCGCAAACCACCATTCAGGTCCCGTAGGTGAGGTATCTCTTAAGTACATGTGTAGTTAGCCCCAAATCCATTGTTTAGAGGGAAGTAATGTGATTCATTCGGGCTGCGACGCTTTGAATCAGTCGTTTTTCTTTTTCTATCTTTTATTTCAAACGAAAACCAACAAGGATGCTCAGTGGGCTTTTCCCGCCTGTTTTTCACGCCATTCTTCTCCGCGCTTGGTGTGAGGGAGGAGAAGCGGGGTGGGGCAGCTGGCAGCCGATTGGTGGATGCGCAGTGTGACGCGGCCAGGGAGGAGGAACGCCCCTCTTCGAGACCTTTTTCGAAGGGGAGTGGAGCAAAGAACGGGGTGGAGCAACGCGATATAAAAAGGGATGGCTCTGCGAAGAAGTTCTTGGGTTGTTGTTGTTCCTGCCGGCCTGTTGATCACTGCGGAGCCCTTGATCCTGATGAGCCTTGGACCTTTTGGGCAAACGACGGTGTGGAGAGAAAGAGAGAAAGAGAGAAAGAGAGAAAGAGAGAAAGAGAGAAAGAGAGAAAGAGAGAAAGAGAGAAAGAGAGAAAGAGAGAAAGAGAGAAAGAGAGAAAGAGAGAAAGAGAGAAAGAGAAAGAGAGAGAGAGAGAGAGAGAGAGAGAGAGAGCTCCTGTGCGAGGGTTCGCCGGAGTCAGTGTGGTCCCGAGACCCCGCTGGTGGGACGGAGCGTCCGCCATTTCCTCTCCCTCTCGACCCCGAGTGTCGACGATTTCTCCCCCCCCCCCTCCACCCTCCGCACCGAGAGAGCGCTGAAAACCCCGTTCATTCCCCAAAACCCTGGTCCGTGGCGTCAAATGGCGACACGTGCCGGCGCGAAGCACGAGCTGGCCGACAACGCTGTAGGAGCGGGAGCTGAGTGCACGGAGAAGGACTCGGTGCGCGCTCAGGGAAGTGACCACTTCTATTTCTTTTCGGGGTTTTTTTTGTATGGAACTTGTGGCGCCGTGTCTTGTGAAGTAAAACTGTATAAGTGTTGCCGTGTGTTCACGTAGTCGGTTGTAGCTCTGCGTCGTCGTTGCTTTTATTGTTTTCTTCTTGCATTTGCTTTATGTGCATTTCTGATTCTGTTTGGCTGCATATGTGTGCTTTGTGTCTGTGTCTGTGTGAATAAAGTGCTTGTGTGAACTTGTTCCCCGTTTCGCCGCGTCCTTCCCTTTGTTGAATCTCCATCTTGCTTCACGTAAAGGGTTGGTAATGGGCTTAATACGCCCGATAATTAATTGGAACCGTCGAGGCAGACGATAACACCGCTCGGTTATCCCGCTAGTACGGAACGGGTCGCTTAAGTGGCCCGTTTCCGGAGTCGACCTGCGGCGAGGTGCGATCGCCCGATCTACCCTCCGCGTGGGTACTTAGGTAGGTCGAATTTGGCGAACAACCCTATCCCACGCGGGGGGGCCGATTGGCACGATCGTGGTGAGGCCGAAAGGCCCACCCGTGACAAGCTCCCGGCGTTAGTCCGAGAGGGTCACGACAGAATTGTCCGTCCGGTGGGCGACGTGCCGCGATTCAAGTTACGTGGCCGCTCGCACGCCGGCAGGCACGAATTCACAACACTGGTGTCAGGTCGTGGGACACAAACTCATCCCCCTCCTCGCGGCACTGGTGTCGGAGAGCGGGAAAACGGGCTCTCCTGTCTCCAGCTAAATTCACAGGAATCGGTCCAGGGGTGAGAGGAGCGACCCCCGATTCCCTCCAAATTACGAGCGATTCAAATTAACCCTTTACGAGAAATAAGATGGCGTCTCAAGGCGAGCGGGAGCCGGGGGTATTAGAAATGGATTTAGAATGTGTAGAATCCATGGTCCAGGATGAAATCCCCGTGCAGGAAATGTTGGTTGTTCAGGAACACGAACTCCCCCAACTGAACCCAGAGCCCGAAATAGGTGCGGCGGCAGCCGCGGTGTATGACACCTCCCCTCCCCCTCTCCGCCAAAACCCCCCGATCCTTGCCGAATCGGCTCAGCTGAGTGCACCCGACATGGCCCAGCTATGCGCCATGCTGGCGGCAATGACTGCGAAGATGGATACAAACACAAATGAAATACGAAATAAAAGGCATGAACAAGCAAATGAACGAAGTGAAAACGAAAATGGATACGAATACACTACGAATGAACGAAAAGATGGATACAAACACAAACGAAATGAAAACGAATATGGAAACAAACGCACTCAAAATGAAGGAAGAAATGAAAGAACTGCAGGGTGAGACGCAGAACATGGGCCGAAGCCTGCATGCGGGCATGAAGGCAGTAACCGGAGAGCTCAAAATGGCGACGCCACGTGTGGGAGCGAACGAGCTGGGAGGGGGTGCAACCGTTGTCGGGCCCGCGGTGGAGGCGGGTAAGGACAAATTAATTCGGGAGACGTGTTGGGTGAGGGTCGTGACGGTGACCGAGAGGAAAAAAATAAATGGGGAGACCAAAAGTGTGAGACGAGACACGAGGTGACGACGGAAAGGAGGAAAGAAATAATAGTGGAGACACGGGAGATGGGAACGATCGAGGGAAGACGACACGGTGAATTGGACGGGGATAGAGACGCACACACACACACACACAGAGTTAGTGGAGGTCGATGAGGGGGAGCTCGCGGAGCGTGTCGGGACCCAGTGCGAGCAGCGGGATAGCCTCCTCCAGGAACGAGGGGAGGGAGTATGCCCCCTTGAAGCGAGTCACGACCAGGTGGGTTCGGTCGTGCTTTGCGAGGTTGAGGGGACGGGTGCTGTGGACAGGTGCAAGGAGAGCTTGGGGGGTATAGAGGCCCCGGACACCCTTGTGGGGACACGAATCCCCAGTGTGGTTGTCCCGGTGTGTATGGTGCAAGGTGTGAGTGCGCCCCCCGTGTGTGGAAGCGACCCCGTGTGTGGATGAGACCCCAGGTGTGAGTGCGTCCCCGTGTGTGGAAGCGACCCCGTGTGTGAGTGGTGTGGTGGCAAGTGTGCCGAAGGGCGTGCTCCCCAGCACGCCGTGTGTGGATGAGACACCGCGGGCGAGTGCCCCCGCGTGTGTGAGTGAGCGGCCGAGTGTGAGGGAGACCGTGTGTGTAAGGTCGCTGTGTGTAAGGGAAATGTCGGTTGGCATGCGGGAGCAGGAAGCCGCGTCTCCCGGTGTGAATGTGATGGAGAGGTGTGTGAGCGTCGTGGCACGCAGGTGTGCGTGGTTGGAATGGAGACGACGATGACGAACAGAGGGACAAAAGCCGGGTAGCGGCTGTAGCTGTTTTGGGGACCGCGCCGGGTTCACCCAGCAGCGAGTGCGAGGTCCGTGCTGTGCAACGCGCGAGGCCCCCACGTGCTCGTTTGCGGGAGTGAAGCCCGGTCCGGAAACGAGCGCGGTGAAAGTTGCCGATCCCGCGACCGACAAAGTTGAGGCAGGATTTCGCATTTGGACCGGACGGGTTCTCCACGCGGGCGTGTGTGTGAAGCTCCAACGGGCAGAGCACATGTGTTTGCATGGGGAACCCCTCAAGACGTGGGGCTTGTTTTTTTATGCGCACGGTGACGTCATGGCTGCATGTGGGGTTGGAATCCAGCAGGAGGGGTATCCCTGCTGGATGATACCGTCCAAGGAGGGCCGAGGTATACGTGCAGCTGCATGACGTCACAGGCAGGTGCAAAGTGCGCGAGCTGTGAGTTGCCGCGCTGGTGCTGCGCATGTGGGAAAAAGAAAAGCAAGCCTCACTTTCGGGTAAACAGGATTTCCCTGGGCAAGGGGGTGGAAGATCCCCTTGACCTGGGCACAGGATGGAAACTAGTTAGGGGGAAGGGTTAGCATAGCTAGACCGGCTCCATGGGGCAGGGGTAAGTCCTCATGGGGCCCGTGGAATGAATTAGGTAGAGGGATTGTTAGTTGAGATTTAGGTGGGGAAATGATTTTTGATGATTTGGAGACAGTGACTGACAGTGAATGTGTAGAGGGGACGTAGCTTAGCTACGTCGGTTAAATGGAACGTGCTGTAGTTTAAGGGACGACGTGGGAGCACGAGGTAGATAGGGGATTTAGTGAGCAGGATGGCAAAGTTCAGCAGTGTGGGTGTTGAAGAGTTGTGAGGTGAGTACTAGATGAGTGAGTGAGGCCAGCGGGTCTGTGTGAATGGAGCGAATGGGGAATACATGGTGAGATGAGTGATTGGGGGGAGGAGTGACTCCCGCCCAAGGGACCCCGGGGTCAGTGTAGAGTGAGTAAGGGGGTTAGTTAAATTGAAAATTGGAGGTCGTTTTGTTGTTGGTGGGGAAGTAGGCTTGATACCCATTTGGAGGGGTGCAGGAGCCCTGTTGACGGGCTGGGAGCGTGGCTGCGAAAGGTGAGTATCGCTGAGTGGGTACCCCGGGCACCAGGCGAGTCGGCCGAAGTAGGCCAAGGGCCCATGGGGGCCGGGATAGCGCAGTGGGAACGGGTGCGTCTGCTTGGTGTGGGGGCCAGGGGCGCCATTAGCCGCGTGGGCAGTGTTGTGGGCACGGGTGACCCTCGGAAAGGGGCCTGGGAAGCCAGCCTGCCACGTGTGCGTTTCAGGGGAGGTGCCATGGGGGGCACTCCCCGGTGTTTAGGGAGCTGGTAGGCTCGGAGGCAGTGTAGTGCCCGGGGGTGCCATCGTAGGGGAATTGGCAGAGGGTCGTGCCTGCCAAAGGGAGCCACGCGTCCCAGCCATGAGACCGTGTGAGGGCACGGAAAGAAAATTGGGGGGCGAGGCCCGAAATTGTGAGGACACCAACACAGGCGACGGGAATCTGGGTTGTTAGAACCAATAGTTTAAGCGAGAGGCGCTTGTTGAAAGCCCCGGGGTAGTTTAACAGTTAAATGGATAGGGTAGAATAGGAAGTGTACACCTCCGCACCATCCATCCCTTCGCTCTCGTTGTGGGCCGCTGGACCCACTTTGTGTTATAGATCGCTGAAGTCTGGGAAGGCCATCCTGAGGCTTGAATTGGGCCTCGACACAGGACGCTTGCTCTCCCTTATTCCCCTCCGGGAAGGGAACGTAGGGGTTGGGAGTAGGCTCGGTGACAGGATAGGTTAGCCGAACAAGGACAGTAAAGGGGGTGAGGGGACGATTTATAGTGGGGAAGTAAAAATAAATAAATAAATAAATAAATTAGTTGGGGCTAAATTGGGTTTGACAAATTAAGGGGGTGGGTAGGGACAGTGACAGGCAAAGATAGGTTGGGAGGGAGACAGTAGGGTAGGTCCGAGCCTGCCTTCCGAGTGGCCAGCACCACCGCACTCCCTCCACCAACCTGCACTGCAAGGCAAAGGCCGGCCAACTTCATCGGCAGCTGTGTTTTGCTGCGAGGCCTGTACCGACCGGATCGTCTGCAGCTGCTGTGCTTCAAGGCCTGTGCCGGCCACTTCATCTGCTGGCTGTGCAACTTCAAGGTCTGTGCCGGCCAGATCGTCTGCCGGCTGTGTTTGCCTGCAGCGGCCCTATTCTGCCGGCTTTGTTTGCCTGCTGCCTTTGCCATGCCATGCCCACTGCCCCTGTTCACCAGCCCCATTCAATTTTGCACCCCCCCCCCCTATTCATTTCCATATGCGCCAGGATCAGAAAGCAACAGTTTACAAACTGCGAGAACTGCCCTGTTGGCAGCTACAACACGGGCCTGCAGTGGTGGCCCGTGCACCGTGTTTGCATCCATCCATTCATCCATCCATCCATCCGTGGTGTTCATTGCGTGTGCCACTTGAGCTGGCACGGAGACTGCGTTTGTGCAGCCCATGCACCGTTGTGGTTCACTGGGTTCATTTCGAAAGGGAAGGCCTTGGACTGCGTGTGAGCAGCCGTCCACGTTCCCTGTCACCTGCATTGCTTGAGCCAGAGACTGCATGCGAGCAGCCTGGCTCCCTGCTAACTGCTTTCTTTTTGCAGCGTTCATTGATCCTGGGCCATGGTTTAGTGTAAAATTTGTAAGTTAAGGTTAAGATGTACTGTACATATGAGTGCGCCCCCGGCATGTATGTCTTAGCGCCGGCAATTTTATTTAAGTCGGCTGTGTGAGTGGGTTTGTTTAGTTAGTTACTCAACCCTCAGGTTATTTATTTTGGGGAGACAAATACCATGAATGTCGCACTCAGGGATCCGTAGGTAAAACGTACTAGGGGAGAACTACACATGATGGCACACGAGAATTTGACGACTCGGGACGAGTCTGTAAAAAGGGGAGGGGGTAGTGTTGCGGTTGAGGAAATTAGCAAACCACCATTCAGGTCCCATAGGTGAGATATCTCTGTAAGTATATGTGTAGTTTGCCCCAAACCCGTTGTTTCGAGGGAATAAATGTGATTCATTCGGACTGCGACCCTTTGAGATAGCCGTTTTTCTGTTCTATCTTTATTTTGAACCAACCACGTCTCAACCGCCATCATACAACAACCACCAACCGCAACGCCGCTTCACAACAACAACAACGCCAACAGCCACGACCTTTACCTTCACAACTCGCTCCCGCAAACATCGCATCACCGCCATTCCAAACGTCGCCATGGCCAT
>NC_140964.1:65729932-65737432 GCF_056783735.1 Eptatretus burgeri
GCGAGAAGAGCTTGGGAGGAGTTGATTATATATATATATATATATATATATATATATATATATATATATATATATATATATATATATATATATATATATATATATATATATATATATATATATTTTTCAAGTTTTGTATTTTTAATTAATTTTCTGAAATTTGTAGAATTTGACTTTCACTTTGAAGTTGTAGGTTACGATATGTAAATAATGGTGGAAAAGTGTGATTTAATGCAATTTCATTCCAGGCGATAAGGCAACCAAAGGTGAAAACTTTGAAAGGGGGTGTAGACTTTCTCTAGGCACTGTATGTCTAGAGAAACTGCGCTGATCTCTCTGACATTAAGGGCCTATATCCATTGTTTGGAGATTAGATGCAGCATGTCCAAGGTGGAGTTGACTGGTCTGAATCAGAACTGATGATCCGAGTTGAAATCGATGGAGAAAAGGAAGGATTTCCTTTCAACTGCGATGATGGATTCCATGACCATGCCGATGATTGGAAGCAAGCTTCGTCTGTAGAAGGGGATCCGTTTTTGCACATCTATCTATAATTCCAGCAATCTGTGTGTGTGTCTGTGACCGCTGTTTCTCGACAACCACTGGTCCGATCTAATTGAAACTTGCCATGTATATTGCTGGGGACCTGAGTATGTGCCTTTTCAAGGTTTGATATTAATCGGACAAGTGGTTCCCAAGTTATAGCCATTTATTTACCAAACCAATGACAGGACACGTTGCTGCATAGGCATGGCCGCGTTCCCCATTACGGGTTACAACGAACGGACTTCCGGATAGTGATGACTTTCTGTATTCTAATAATGTCTCGATTTCTTATGCGCATTTATAGATAAACACAATGCCCCAATCCAGTCGTCGTTTACGTGTGGTTGTTTGAAAGGTTTTTTTTTTTTTTTGCACGTATGGCCACGCGAGAGCAAAGGAATGGCCTGTGTGGTTGTTGTTTCTGGCACGTGGTTTGAAAGTTGTTTTTTTTTTTTTTGCACGTACGGCCACGCACTAGTTTCATGTAATGCTGTGATGTTGGCCGATTTCTAAGCATATGGAAGATGATCTCTGGTAAATGACAAGGTGAAAAGGGCAGAGAGGATTTGCAAAAGGAGCAGAGCAGGTTTTTGGGACATGAGAGCTGCTATCATCTGGTCCAGCTGCAGAATGAGACTCGAGTGTTGCCCGTAACTTCCCCACAATCTCAGGTGCAAAAAAGTGTGCAACTTGTTGTAGTGGGGGGAGAGAGAGAGAGAGAGAGAGAGAGAGAGAGAGAGAGAGAGAGAGAGAGAGAGAGAGAGAGAGAGAGAGAGAGAGAGAGAGAGAGAGAGAGAGAGAGTGAGAGAGAGTGAGAGAGAGTGAGAGAGAGTGAGAGAGAGTGAGAGAGAGTGAGAGAGAGTGAGAGAGAGAGAGAGAGAGTGAGAGAGAGAGAGAGAGAGAGAGTGAGACAGTGAGAGAGAGTGAGAGACAGTGAGAGAGAGTGAGAGAGAGTGAGAGAGAGTGAGAGAGAGTGAGAGAGAGTGAGAGAGAGTGAGAGAGAGTGAGAGAGAGTGAGAGAGAGTGAGAGAGAGTGAGAGAGAGTGAGAGAGAGTGAGAGAGAGTGAGAGAGAGTGAGAGAGAGTGAGAGAGAGTGAGAGAGAGTGAGAGAGAGTGAGAGAGAGTGAGAGAGAGAGAGTGAGAGAGTGAGAGAGAACACAAGATCTGGAAGCAAACACAGAATTGAGGCATTCAGCCTTATGAGCAGAGTCGGCTGTGGTGCCATTTGAAATGAGGAAATGGATGGAGGGAGAGCACTTGGAGAGAGAGCATATAGAGAGAGCATACTCCAGAGACAGACTTAAGGTGCCACCAGGTTTTAGAGGAGGTAGACAAGCTTGAAGTTCAATCTTTAGTGTGGACAGATGGCACTTTCTGGCTCTCATGAGAATGGGGACACACCTTTTGTGGGCTTTGTGGAATGACATGAGGTTGCCTTCCAGGAGGAGAATGCACGTTGTTTCAAGGTAACTGCTTCACCACAGGATTATGTGTACTAATCAGGGTGGGAGAATGGGTATGATAACTGAAGATGAGATGAGATGAATCTGTGCATAAGGGAGAGTAGGTTTCTATGGAAGAATTCCCAGGCCTAGTTAATATCAAGGGCAGCAGATATATGAGACGAGTCCTGAAGCGCAATCGCCGTTTCCAGTGCAGTGAAGAGGTGGGACGAGGGGGAAGCAGATTTTTTTGGGGGGGTGTGGGGGTGCTGGTTCCTGACCGTGGGGTTTTCCACCATGAAAGGACATGAAGGGGAATCGATTGTCATGTGCACGCAATCTCTGCAAAATTGATTTCTAAGGATTCTAAAATTTGATATACGGTGATGGACTTCATGGGTGGGGTGAAAATATTTTCAGTTGAAGGCACGGATGAAAATTGAGCTATAGGTATGAGAAGAGGCTGATTAACTAAGCATTTAGGAGTGAAAAGGTTTTGGGAAATAAGCCTCGTGAAAAAGTGGAACAGATTTTAAAGAAGAAGAATGAATGAATGAATGGGTTGTTCCTGATAGGTTTTTTTTTTTCAATTTTGGTACAATCCGCTTGCTAATTTGTCAGCTTGATCCAATCAGCCAGATGAACTTGATCATTTTTGGTGCAAATTTTGGATCAACTTCAGTCTGACTGGCCCTATTCTGGACAGTTGTACATGAAACCTCGGTAAGCCTCAGTTTTTAGCAAGCTTAAACCGATACCCTCAACGACGGAGTAGTTAGCCTTCTCTCCCTCGTAAGCAAAATGATAAAACCAAATTTCATCCCATCTTATGTGGTTTCTGCCCTGGCTGTTCTACCATGGACATGTCCTTAAACTCTGGATGGATGGATGCTACCAATCTCAATTCATCAGAGCTACATTTCAAACTTTAAAATGTCTAGCACTCATCATTGCTTTCCAAGCTTCAAGCTGCCCCTTTAAATTGTCAAATTTTGTTCAATGAGCACAACCAATTGATCACACTGGATGGTATTATATAATGAACAGTATGCCACACCGAAAAGGCAGGCTGCCAGGGTATCACTGCAGATTTGGGGAAAAAAGTTTCTGGTCACCTTCCTGCAACATCTTTCAATGCAGGAAAGTCTTTCACTCTCACTCTCCTGTGTTGTCCCATTGTCCCTTTCAAGTTTACTTGTGGCTACCAATTACAAGAGGTGCATTACTTTGATCTCCTGGGCTTCACTAGTGGCTACAGTCTGTCTTGAGCTGATCATCTCTAAAATGGCAAGCTGTCATCATGGCATTCTCTACAGAAAAAGTCCATTATTCTTTGTTGATGCAGTGTACAAGTCCTTTATCCGAAGTACTATGAAGTATGGCTCATTTTGAAGCCTGGTGTTGGCTTAGTGGTTAGGGTGGCGGCTTGGGATCCTTGGGTCCAGAGTTCAAGCCCCATTGGCCGCTGAATTAAATTACACCAGGAGGTTGACTCAGCCTGTCATCCTTCCGAGGTAGGCAAAAATGAGCACGTGTACTGGTAAGGGGAACACTGCATCAGTGGCAGAGCCACATCCCAACCAATGATGCAACCAGCAGCCACAGGCTGCACTCTCTGGAGCCAAGCTCCTTTTGAACTGGTGCAGCTGCTTCCACATTTGCTTATTTTGTTTCAGTTTAAGGCTTTGAATTATTGGAAACTTTTGGCATGACACTGAGTACCATTGTCTTTTTCTCTGCCTCAGTCACGTTAGTAGTCTATATTTTCTATCACCCTGCTCCACCCACCCTCTCTTCCCTCCATCCATCCCCAGCCCAATCAGCATTCTTCCAACAACCCACTTGACATCTGGTTATAGTCCCTGAGTCACGACTGGTGCACACCTTCGTTACACATTTTTCATCTGGATTACAGACTACCTGTGCACATCTCCATCTTCCCTCTGGTTTTTCAAGAGTTCAGTTTTATTTCATGCAGTTTCTCCAAGATCACTTCCGATCACCATTGCTGACCCGAACCATATTTCCGCCCTCACTTTCCTTCTGATGTTGCAATGCACGTTTGCTGTCGACCATTTCCCCTCAACTTGATGCCTTCAGTCGTTCAACTTCTTCATGACCACTCCCCTACCCCTCACCCCCCCCACCCCCCCCACCCCAAGATATCCATTGGTTGGTGCTTCCCACCAACTTTGGCCTCTTATCCCTACTCGTTACCACTCACTCACTTTTTTCCAAATAGAGCCCCACCTTCCCTTCCCTTGCCCACAAAATGATGGCCTTCAAACTGAAATTATTGTGGTTGTTTAACAAAAATGTAAAACGTGTACACTTTACAACAAAATATTCGCTCACGGATGAATTTATACAATGTACATTGCAAATACACGGAAGCCGAGGAGCGGTCAAAACTCAGTGCATGGTGAGTGGTGGTGTGCTGTGAGTGGGAAATTCAGTCTGTAGCTGTTTGAATACAAGTGCATGCTTGTTGCGTTGAGAGAACAATCCCAATTGATGGCAGATCCGTGCTTGCAGGTAAGCTGTGTCCCTGGTGGCTGGGCCACAATTGGCCGCAAGTAACCAGCGCTGTGCCTGGTTCAAGTTTGACAGAGCTTGTTGCAGTGCTGTGAAAAAGAAACAATATGGCATTGACAAGAATTATGAGTTTTCAAAACAATAGGTTAAATAATGTTCATTTGTATTTAAACCCAAAGTGACTTGAGCAATCAAGCTTTAAAGTGACATGAGAAAAACGGAATAAAAGGTGCGTTAATGTAAGACCCTTACATTCGCGGGGGATATGTTCCTGGAGAAAGTCGGGGAATTGTTTCAGTGGAAAAAAAGGGGGATGATTTTATTTATTTTTATTTGTACTTGAGGACAGGTCTCCCATATCCACGGCCACTGATATTAATTTAGCTTGGAAATTCTTCCATAGAAACCTGCTCTCTTATGCACAGATTCATCCCATATCATCTTAAATTATCTTACCCATCCTCCCACTCTTGGTATGCTGAACCCTGTGGTGAGGCTATTGCTTTAAAACAACTTGCATCATCCTGGAAGGCAAATCAAACCGAAGATCATTATAAAACATCTGTCCAATTTCAAGAATGAGCTTTCCAACTTGTCTCCTTCCTCCAAAACCTCGTGGTACCTTGTCAAATCAGTCTCTGGTGTATGTTTCCCTCTTCCCTCATTTCAAATCGCACCACACGGAGAGATGTGAGAGAGGTGCGAGATAATGCAGGAGCTAACAGAGATTTGTACTACATCTTGAGTACAAAATGTTTGAGAGCTAAAGTCATTAGATGGTGGGATGGGGACCTCCGAATGGGCATTCTTAAGTTTTCCAATTAGTGCATTACGTAGGGGGCGCTGCTTAAAGTTGCCACCAAAATCCGTTTAAATTACATTTTGAGTACATGAATCAAACTGGTGCCAAGAGTTTAATGTTGGCACTGTGATTACCAATATGTAATTCTTAAGTGACGGATGTGGTGCAAAATACATTTAAGAACGGCCGAAAGAGGGCGCTATTTTAAGCACATTTAAAACACATCTCAAGTACATCACTGAAATGTGGAAATATCATTTGACCTTCCTCATGCAGGATCAGTAGTTCTTAAGTGACCCCTTTGGTGCAAAAACCCATTTAAGAAGGGTTCAAATATCAATTATGGTCAAATTCCTGTGAAGGAGGAAGTAAGATTGGTGTACTCAGGAACCAACATTTGCTACAGGTATTAAACTATTAGATAACTGCATAGAAGATGACAAATCACTTGTGGGCCGACATGACTCATCATATATACTGCTGGCTTAGCATGCAAGGATGGGCTCATGCAATGTGTTGGTGATACATGTAGATCAGCTGTGCAGCATAGTTGGTGCTGTGATTTCCATTTCATCATTCTGAATGTAGTAGTTACAGATATTTTACAACTGAGAGGTGAGTTTTATCTAGAGTTAGAGTAGTTCAGATAACATATATTAGGGACCCTAAGCCAATAACTTATTGTGACTTGTGGTTAAATCGATGAATTGTCCACGAGGAGGGGTTTAGTATATCCCATAATTCAGCCTACAATTCATGGATCCCTGGCCCATTCTTGACTGCATCACCACGCACGGAGGTAACATTTGTTGAAGGTGACTGTTTTCGCTTTCTTTATTATTATATTCACTAATAATAATAATGTAAATCTTTTCTACCAGTAATACAAGAAATGGTGTCAGCGAACAGCACCACTTATTAGTCTCCGCCACAGAGCTGCAGATGTCTCTCATCCCATTATCTATCATTTTAGAATTTACACCAGTATTGATAAACTCTGGTAATACTGGTATTGTGTCAAATGTAATCCAAACTTTTTTGGATTTTATAACATGTTTTTGAAGCACATTTTCGCTAGTTATAGCTTATGAAATCCATTTCATTTCAGGTCATAGGCCAGTGAAACAGATATGGAATCATCTGATCCTTCCAACAACGATGTTCCTGCATCCAGGCATTGTATTCTCCACATTTCCGGCAAGCCCTCAGCGAAGACCCTACGTTGTGATGTTTTTCCATTCAATGAGAAGAACTGGAATACTGCGCAGGCTGCAGCTGAGAAAAGGCATGCAAAACCCCAATTTCTGAAATCAGTGTACTATGACTTGGTTGTCAGCTTGCTTCAGAACCCGGATGAGAATGATGGGTATCATGTAGCCTGCGACCAGAAATTCACAGCCGTAACATCAACAACCTCAGCTCCTGGAGATAGACCATCTGACCTTAGTGAGAGGAATTTGCCTCATTTGCGTTCAAACACAAGGGCAGATGACGAAGCTGAACCCTCGTCATCTGGAATACTTCCTGCAATTCAAAGAGGAAGAAGAAAAAAGGTGGAGCTATCGAACTGTTAGGTTCGTGTGAGACATTCAAGGCCAAACATAAAATTCAAGAGGCTGCTGAGCAACTTCAGGATGAAGCTATCCTTTCCAAGGTCGTTGGTGTAGACCTGGTTGCAAAAGAAGCTCTCATGCAAGAGCACATTCTTACTTGCAGCCAGTAGAAATTCTAATACTGATGACATTCCACAGAAAAAGACAGTTGCAATTAGACATATCCATGAATGTGTTGAAAAGTCTAATTGTTGACAAACGTGCAGAACTGTTGACATCTGTTTATCAACGTTATTTGGACTTTTGTTCATCTGCTGATGAGTCCCACTTGCATAAGCAAAGTCTCATGCGAAACCTGAGAAATAAATTTGGGTCCAAACTCAAGATGCAGAGTCCAGCAGGAAAGAAATTGGGCAGCATTCTGTAAAACGCAGAAAATCGCTGATGATTCCGAACGAGTGGCTTATGACTACGCAGAGTCCGAAGAACGACTCCTCAACCAAGCAGCACTTATTTTGTGAAAGCAGCTGTTAAATGCTCCCCATAAAGATGTACCAGAAAATCCAACACTAGATGATGTTAGAGATGGAGACACAATTGTACCCCAACCTGTGATGAACTT
>NC_140964.1:65744932-65757432 GCF_056783735.1 Eptatretus burgeri
GAGAGAGAGAGAGAGAGAGAGAGAGAGAGAGAGAGAGAGAGAGAGAGAGAGAGAGAGAGAGAGAGAGAGAGAGAGAGAGAGAGAGAGAGAGAGAGAGAGAGAGAGAGAGAGAGAGAGAGAGAGAGAGAGAGAGAGAGAGAGAGAGAGAGAGAGAGAGAGAGAGAGAGAGAGAGAGAGAGAGAGAGAGAGAGAGAGAGAGAGAGAGAGAGAGAGAGAGAGACTGGAGAGAGAGAGACTGGAGAGAGAGAGAGAGAGAGAGAGAGAGAGAGAGAGAGAGAGAGAGAGAGATAGATATATAGATATAGAGATAGAGATAGAGAGTCTCAGGATTGAAAGACATCTTCCAAGTGCAAGACCAGCTTGAATTTTGTCATGGTCTGAGGAGAGGGAAGGTGGCTGCTGCCTTTCTGAAGGACGAGATATGTCACGGTAGAGAGCAGACCATAAATAGAGAAAAAAGGATTTTACAGAGAGCTCATTGATGAAGATTAGGAAAAGATTGGGCCGAGAACACTGCCTTGGGGGGACTCCAGCCTTGACAGGGGAGAGGACATGAAAGGACTCGGTTGAGAGCCACACGTTGGCTATGAGAGTGGAGGAATTCAGCAAATCCAAGAGTGGAGTTGGCCTTGGATTCCATAGGTAGACAGTTTAGAGAGCAAGGCAGGATGCCAGACTGTATCAGAATCTCAAGATATGTCCAGAGAGACAGGCTTAATCTCATGTCTGATATTGAGGGTCTCCACCATTGTTGGGAGAATAGAAGCAGCATGTCCAAGGTAGATTGACCAGGTGTGAATCCAAATTGATGATCTGAGATGAGGCTGTTGGAGAAAAGGAATGATTTTATGTCAACTGCCACTATGGATTCCATGACCTCGCTGATTGGTCTGTAATTAAAGTGTCCATTTTCACACCTTTTTGTACATCATGCTGTGATGTTGGCTGATATCAAAGCAGATGGATTTACCTTTGGTAAATGGCAATGTGACAAGGTCAGAGAGGAAGAGCGGAGAAAGTTTTTGAGCTAATGCTGTCTGGTCCAGTTGCAGAGTCAGAGACGAAGGTTGCCAGAAACTTTTCCACCTTTTCAGGTGCAAAAAAAAAATAGAATTCAGGAGCAGTAAAATACAACTGGGAAGGAACAGTCGAGAGAGAGGGGGTTTAGTGATAAGATTTTGAAGCAAACACAGAATTGATGCATTCGGCCTTCTCATGATTGGAGTCGGCAGTGAAGCCATTTGAAGTAAGGGAAGGGATAGAAGGGGAGCATACTCCAGAGACTGACTTGACAAGGCACCACCAGGTTTTAGAGAAGGGAAACACGTTTGAAAGCTCATTCTTGAGATTGGACCGATGATGTTTTCTGGCTCTCCTGAGAGTAGACACACACTTGCTGCAGGCTTTTTGGAAAGATCTGAGGTTGCCTTGTCAGATTTGCCAACCAGGAGGCGAATGCAAGTTGTTTTAAAGTAACTGCCTCACCACAGGATTCAGAGAACCAAGAACGGGAAGATGGGTAAGGTAAATCGGCTGGAAGACTATTCTGTCGGCAAAGTTTGGTAATGATACGTGAAGTGGTGAAAGATTAGACACAAAACTAGACAGTACCATCCTTTTATTTAAATAAGATACCAAATGATGTACAGGTCTTTTTACCTGTATTACCAAAAAGCAATGCAGCAACCTCGACTTTGCTCGTTAACCAAACTGCAAACATCAGGCAGAGACCTAACACGTTTCGCTTTTCTGTCATACCTTGCGTCCTGTCCTGGGTATGCGCCGCGAGCTGTCCTTGTGCTATCAGCAGCAGCAAGCGACCGCATTGCCAGGCGGAGCCGTGCGCGAGTATGGGGTCCGCAATGGCTGCAAGCAACCGTCCACACTCCTCAGGCAACCCCAACAGCAGCTGAGTGGTAGTTGAAGGGGTATAAAAACCAGTTCAAGCAAACCACAATGGGTCAGATTTTACCCCTTTGGCTCAAAATTTGCACAAGTTCCTTTATACCTGTGCATGTGCAAGGCCAACCAAAGCACGCAGTGCAAGGTTCTGAAAGTGTCCCGCTCGAGCACGTGACAAGCCAGCCATAAACAATGGGATAGCTTGGCATGACGAACCTGCTTGTACCTGCAGCTCTGCAAGGGCCAACTGGGACCTGAGGGTGGGAGAATAATAAAAAATGAAAACCACAAAACCATCTGTGCTCAAATATATAACACCTAAGGGCCATCTGCATAATACATCGACACACAAAATAAGGGTGTGGGGTTTGGGTTTTCAGGTTGATATTATACAAATTGTTTGTCAAGTTATTTAATTGTCAATTCAAAAGTCCCCCCCCTCCCCCCACCTCAAAGCAAATTGTCATTTTTAAGGCACAAAATAACAGATGCTATTATACAAGGTAATTTAACAAATATATAATTCCATTACTCTTGCAATACTGGCTGAGAATGATAGTGGTTAAATTATGGTTACCATTGCAGTCCGTTTCATATATTGGAAACCAAACCAAGTGTTTTCAAAGCATGTTTTATTAAATATCAATGCTTATTGATATTCAAAAATTTAACCTTACATACTGTTTAAAACAAATTTCAGCAGAAAGCTTAAATTACCACCAAATGCAGTATCATTGTCTATGACCTTTGAAAGCAAAACATCCATGGTATACACAAAATGATACAGTTCAGCAATCATTGCAAAGCAAAATGTGAAAGAACTCTCTCTACATTCCTCACTTGATGTGGATTTCAGGCCCAAATCCAGGCTGAGCTCGCTCACATGCCGCAATGTTTTGGTGGAAAATGGCAGCGGCCTCCTGGCTTTGACCAAGAGCTTTCAGCACAAGGCCTTTCCTGCAGTGCAGCAATTGACAAAGTTAAAGCAAGTTATTATGAGCAACAAATTACACCATACACAGGAAACCATGCAGTTTCACAGAATAAAAAGACCAGGCCGGCAGCCTTGCATATTTTTACCTGTACATCCCCTCAGCAGTGTCCAACGCGCACATTCGAGTAACCAATGGCTCTGCCTCATGTGGTTTGTCTTCTGCCAGTGCCTTCGTCATAAGAATTTTCAATCTGCTTCTCATCCACAGCTTCCGAGATAGATACATGCAAGAAGAATGAATGGAGTACGTGCTCGGACAAGATGGCAAGCTCAATTTTAAAAACCATTTCCACAACATCGATTGGATAATAAGCGTCAAATGAAAAAAGAATGACACAAAAAAATTAACCCTGTGATGTGTCACTGCAACATGTGCACTTATTCAGGTGAACCAACTGGATTGTGCAAACTTCATCTGAAGGGAATTTAAAGTACAGTGGCCTTTAAAAGTATTCAACCCCTCCAAAGTACACATTCTTATGCCACCTGAGCTATTTCAGGATGCTTTCAAATCAAACTTAATATATGGAGTTTCCACAAACTACTCCAAAGTGAAAAAGCAAAAAAATGCAGAAAAAAAAATGTGAATAAGTCAGATTAACAGAGAAAATCAGATGATTCTCAGTTGCATAAGTATTCCAACAGTTTGCCTAATTAATCCTAAATCACTTCACGACCAAATTATTTGTTTAAAAGGTTACAAAATAACTGCAGTCGGTTTCACTTGAACGTAACCAGTGGTTTAACTTTAAAATTTAGCTCCCCACTTATCTAAGGAGTTTCAGAGCACAACTCACTTGGTCAACCAACAAGCTTCCCAAATAAGTCAAAGTGGTGGAGAAGCACCGTTCAGGAGAGGGTTAAAAAGAAAATTACAGTCACTGATCATCCCTTTGAGTTTGGTGAAATCCATCATTAAGAAGTTGAAGACATATCATACCATCCAGACTGTACCCAGAGTAGGTCGCCCATCCAAACTCAGCAGCTGGGCAAGCAGGAATCTGGTTCGGGATGTCACTGAAAATTCAACAGTGACTGAAAGATCTGCAAGGCTCTATGTCCGAGATGTGGGTCAGTGTTCATCAATTAACAATATCTCACTCCCTTCACTAAGCTGGCCTCTATCGACAGGTGGAAAGAAAGAAGAAATTACTGAAAAAAGAGACTCATCTAAAAGCTCGTATGGAGTTTCCGAAAAACCATCTTAATGATACTGCAGGCATGTGGAGAAACGTTTTGTGGTCAGACGAGACAAAAATTGAACTTTTTGCTCTAAATTTTTTGGTCAATTCAAAGCGTTACATCTGGTGCAGGCCTAACACTGAACATCACCCAGTCAACACCATCCCTCCTGTAAATCATGGTGGTGGCAGCATCATGTTATGGAGCTGCTTTTCATGAGCAGGGACTGGTAAACTTGTCAGCACAGAAGGGACAATGGATGGTGCAAAGTACAGGAGAATCCTTGATGAAAGCCTCTTTGAGTCAGCCATGAATATGATTGGGTAGGAGATTCACATTTCAGCAGCACAATGATCCAAAGCACAAAGCTAAAGCCACACAAGAGTGGCTGAATAAAAAAAAATAAAGAAATAAATGTTCTTGAGTTGTCCAAAGTCCTGACTTGAACATTTATGGTGAGACTTCAAGATTGCAGTCCATCGGCGATCCCCAAACTTGGCAGAACGAGAGCAATTTTCATGAGAAAAATAGGCAAAGATTTCACCATCTCGCTGTGCAAAGCTGGGACTGACCCACCCATAAAAACTCAGCGCAGTCATTGCTGCAAAAGGTGCTTCCACAGAGTACCAACCGAAGGCGCTGCATGCTTTTACAACCAGTGAATTTATATTTGTGCATGTTTTTGCAGGTCGAAGCTCGTATGAGAGCTAACACACAGAATGTACAACAAGGGGAGCAGGACATAAGAGGGGTGGGAGAGGGAATGACAAAACAGTGGGGAACAGAGACATGAAGCGATCTGTGGAAGGGAGAGGGATGGGGTGGGGTACACAGGATAAACAAGATGGACACTGCAGGGACTTTCAGGAAGGAAGGCAGGGAATTTGAAAGAGGTGGTTTTGGGGTAGATTATCAGGGGTAGAAAAGATTGTGGTTTTGGATGTGGGAAGACAAGAGGTGGTGGTGAAAAGCTGTTTTGAAGACTTGGAGGGAAGAGTAGAATTGCAGAGTGTAGGAGTTTGTTCCAAAGGTGGGAGGGAAAAAAAAAAAAGAGAGAAATGAAAGAGGTGAAGGTGAGCAGTGATTCTTGATTTTGGTAGTTTTAACAGAGGGGGTTGCTGGAGAACCTTAAATGCCCTGCAGAATTATGGGAAGGACATATCGCAGATAGAGCGGGGGGGGAGGAGGAGGCAAGACCGGAGAGAGATGGCAGAAGACAAAGACCACCGACCTGCCTGCAGTGAGAGAATTAGAGACCCAAATACTCGACCTCATCGTGGGAGATACCAATGATCGTAAATGCCTTGGTTTCCACAGCGTGAAGCTGAGAAAGGTGAGAGGCAGGAGCACCAGCCCAGAGAGGAGAGCAATGCTCTATCAGGCTGTGGACGAAAGCGTTGTATGTGGTCAGGAGCTCAGGTGGGCCGAGGAAGGCCTTTGCACGACGGAGGATGCCTAGTCGACGACTGGCTTTGGAGTCAAGGTTGGAAATGTGGCTTTCCCAGGAAAGATCATGGCAGATAGTGAGACCCAGAAGCTTGAATGAAAGGATTTCTTCAAGAGGATTGTTGAGAAAGTAGATGTGGGGGTGGGGGGGGGGGGTTCCAGATGGTCCTTTTGAAGAGACATCATGAGATTTGTCAGGATTGAAAGACATGTTCCACGTGTTGGACCAGCTTATTATTTTATCCAAATCTGCAGTTAGTGAAGAGGCTGATGCTTGCTGATCTGAGGGATGACAGATGGTATGACAGAGGGTGGAGTCATCGGCAAAGAGATAAAGAGGATTTTCCAGAGAGTCGGAGACATCGTTGATGAAAAACAGAAAAAGAACAGGGCCCAGAACGCTGCCTTTAGGAACTCCAGCCTGGACAGGAATAGTGGATGAGAGAACTCCATTTAGGGCCACAAGTTGGCTGTGACAGGAGAGGAAGTCTGTGAGCCACGAGTGGAGATGGCCTTGTATACCATAGGAAGAGAGTTTGGTGAGCAGGGCAGGGTGTCAGACCGTGTCAAAAGCACACGATATGTCCAGGGATATGGCTCTGATTTCATGTCCGGCATTGAGGATCTCCATCCATTGATCAGAGAGCAGAAGCAGCATATCCAGTGTAGAGTGACCTGGTCTGAAACCAAATTGATGATCGGAAATCAAACCATTGGAGAAGAAGAAGGATTTAATGTCTTAAGCAATGATGGATTCCATAAGCTTGCTGATTGGGAGAAGGCTGATTGGTCTGTAGTTGCAGGGATCTGTTTTTGCACCTTTTATGCAGGGCAGTAATGTTTGCTGATTTGCAAGCAGATGGCAGATGACCTTGAGTAAATAAGGGGGTGAATATAACAGGGAGAGGGTGAGCAAGAGCAGCAGAGCAGGATTTTAGGACACGTGGGCTGATGACGTCTGGACCGGTTGCAGAATCTGAGTCGAAGTTTGACAGAAAGCTCTCCACCTTGTCAGGAGAAAAGGACACAGAGTCCAGGAACAGCTGGGTGCGACTGGGTAAGGTGGGTCCAGAAAGTGATGGCTTTGGGACACAAGATTTAGAAGTAAACACGGAGTTTAGGCATTCAGCCTTTGCACATGCATTGTCAGGTGTGAGGCCATTTGAGGTTAGGGAGGGGATGGAGGGGGAACATACACCAGAAGCTGATTTAACTAGGTGCCACCAGGATTTGTAGGAGAGAGACAGGTTTGAGAGTTCAGACTTTAAATTAGAAAGATGTTGTTTTCTGGCTCTCCTGAGGGTAGACACACATACTTGTTCTGAGCTTTGTGGAAAGAACTGAGATTGTCTTCAGTTGGATTTGCCTTCCACGAGGCGAAGGCAAGTTGTTTCAGGACAACTGCCTCGCCACAAGCTTCAGTGTACCATGGGCGGGAGGAAGAGTCGAACAACTGAAGACGAGAGGGGATAAATCTGTGCATTTTAGGTGAGAGAGAGAGAGAGCAAGTTTTTGGTTAATTTGGATTGGCAAATGCAGAAGGAAGCTGGTAGGTTGACAAAGGTAACAGGAAGAGGAAGAGGGGGTAGAGAAACACGTGGTTACGGGAGGCGTAAGGTTAGAAGTGAAAAGACAAAGACAAAATTGTTTTTTTTTGATAGATTTTTCAAGATTAGGTCAGACGAGGTAAAGGAAAGGTTGAAGAAAAAAATTGTGAAGGTATATGGTGAATGTGTGTCAGCTAAAGTAGAAGGAAGATGGTAGGTTGGCAGAAGAAAGAGGAAGAAGAGTCGCAACAGGAAATCACGTGGTTACGTTGGGGAGAAAGGTTAGGAGGAAAAGGGGGGGGGGGGTATTGCATTTAAAAAAAAAATATTTAAGTCAAGAAACAGGGTACAGTTGGGAGGGACAGAAGAAGGGCAGTGGGAAAAGTGGAGAAAATAAGAACTACAAATAAATACAAATAAACACCATCGTTCGTGCACATAGACAGGAAGACGGGTATGCCTCAGGGAAACCCGATTTGACAAGATCGACAAAAACGCACCAAATAGCACAAATTTTGAAACAAAACCGAACTAGGAACACACAGTAAACATGGAGGCAACAACAAAAAAAAAGTCAAAACGCGACAAACGACGACCGGAAACTTATCTTTGAGAAAGTCGGAAGAGACCCCCGCCCCCCCCCCCCGAGAGAACCAACCGTCGCCCCAAAAACCAGTACCGGAAGATTGAACCGGAAAACCAGAAGGTATTCCTGCAATGTAACCTGCTTCAACGATAAGTGTTTGGATTGATGTCTTCACTTATGAATGCAAAAAAGCTCATTTCGAAGAGAAAAAAAATAAAAGAAAATAAAAAAACCTTCATCCACATGTTGAAAAATTGTGTGCTTCGCCTGTGGGTCGCACAGATAGCTCAGCACTGGTACGGTTCACCAGAGGACCTGGGTTTGATTCCTGGTCTGGGCGTGTCATTTTCTCACATATACATATTGTCACAGGTCTGGCAGTTAAATGAAATCCCCACGCCCAATTGTGGTGGATGGGTGGTTAACACCAACCAGCTCAGATCGCCAAGCGGTTTTCCTTAGGTGGACACGTCATCCTCAGAGATTATGTCACACCCGAGAGGAGCAGGGCACGGTGCACAGCTGGATGCACAGCAAAAGGGATTTATACTTGAACCCTATGACAAATACACGGACACAGCAACTTAAAATTAACGGGGAGATTAAATGAAAATACAAATATTTACAAGGGTAATTCAAAATGTAATAATAACGTGAAGTAAATTAAGCCTGAAGTCGAGGTGCCTCCACACAGACTTCGATACAGACAAGGAGGAAATGAAATAAAAGAAAAGCAAATCCTCCCTTTATGGTCCAGAGATGGTCCACTAACTTGGTCCAGAGATGGTCCTTATGGAACTTTGGAATTGAGGCGCTTCGTTCTGCACGGATAGACGCATCCAAAATAGCGCGAAGCCACTCTCTGGGCAGGAAACGCATGTAAGGCAATTCGTGAAGTGGTATTCAACGCCAAGGCTCAGAGACCGCCGTGCAGCTTCGTCGTCAATCGCGCTTGCCGATGCGCTCTCTGTAGAATGACGCCGCTCCATTCAGTGACATACAAGAGGCTTCGAGGTCCATTTCTCACGACCAGCCAAGAGTCGATGGCCAGCGTCTTGCTTCGTACGTGAGCCAATTCACAGCACGACACGAGAATCACGCAGCCATTTCGTCGTGCCGAGAGGAGAGCAAAGGAAGATCCTCCGTCCCAGCCACGTTCCTCTCACAACTACAACTGCAAACTTCACCCTTCTTCCACATCTGGGCATGGATTGCTGGCACAAAAACCAAAAATGTGGGGCTTCTGCCTGCTCGGCACATTTTGCTTGCTTGCTTCATGACTGGCTTGTAAATGCAAAAACGGAGGAATAGGTCACAGGGGGCAATCACATACTGGGGAAAATTGGTCGTAATCCCCATCGAATTAACACAGCACCATCCCCTATGTGGTCACAAATAACACTGAAGCTCACAGTCTCCCTACTTGGTTTACATCGAGATGTCTCCTTCACGTCCACAGACCAAGCAACTCTATACTATCCCAACTTTCCTACGAAATTCCTCCATCTACCCCCATAACCATAACAATATGTTTGTTTGCCTGTTCATTTATACATATTTCCTGTCAGACCCTACTATTTGTAGGGGATTTGTCCCTGGAAAATTCTGTGAATGGCGAATAATGGGGGCATTGCTTCAATGGAAAAAAAGTGGGATAGGTTCGTGATTCATAAGGGAAAATCAAAAATCGCATGAAAAAAACTTCAAATACGCCAGTGAAAAAAAACATGCATACGAATGCGAAAAAACAAAAAACACAAACAAAAGGAATACGCGAAGCATAGGGCCACAAATGTAGAAGGCTCTAATGCGCTCTTCCTTCAGATCCAGAAGATCTTCATTGCTCAACTCTCCCCTGTGTGAGAGAAGCAAATCCTCAACATCATCTTCATTGACTTCCTCAAATCCCACTTGCTATGTCCACAATGTGTTGCCTTGCTTCACTGACTTCAGCCTCAGTCAAACCTCTGAACTCAATCACTGCCTCAGGCCAAAGTTGATGGAGATGAAAGTGCGGCTGGGTATACATTCCCAATAAAGTCCAGTTTCAGAGGTTAAATACCTGACTTGGTGTGCAACCTCCATCTGCAATCACTGATTTGAAGACAGCTGGAAATTTTTCGGCAGCAGCATGATCTGCGGCAGCAGCTTCGCCGTTCAACTTGAGATTGTGGAATGCATGGTGAGTCATGAAGTGCTCAAACCGCCCATGACTGGCAACAAAAGGCACTAGATCATTGGTTAGATCACTATACAAACTCCTCACCTTCTCCTGAATTACCATTCCAGACAAGGGCATGTTATGTTGGTTCTGATGCTCGATCCACGTAGTCAGCATCTTCTCCATTTTCTCAAGAACATCAGGCCGAGATCTTGCAGTTCTGGTAACACTGCGATTCGTTGTTGTCTGAGCACTCATGGATTTTATAATGATTGTCACGAATGGTTCTCACTGCAGAACCATGAAGTCCCATCTCTGAATATCAATGCTGCGCTCACCTCTATCAATGCAATTTTAAACTTTTAATTTCACCTCCAATGAATGAAAATTTCTTGAATTCTTCTTCACTTGAACATTATCTCCAATGCCACTTGTTGCATGCTTTGCAGTCAGTTTCGGCCGCTGTGAGTGAACAACTCGCTCAGAATGACAGAGCACGGTTGTTGTTGAATTAAATCCATGCTGCAGCAAAAACGCGTGATCAGAACACAAGGGTCACCCATATATACATACATACATACATACATACATACATACATTTGGCATATTTTAGTACAATTGGCCTGAGGTTCTCCAAAAGAGCCAAATATGAAAAAGCTTTCCAAGCATTACCAATCTGTTGATAACCACACACCTTGGCATATTGGGAGTGCGGGGGAAAACGCTGCCGGCAATACTCCAGGATTTCCATGGCTGCCATGCATCTTCCCTTCAAAAGCCAAGGGTCACCAGAAATGGTGCATAAAACAAAAAGGCAAAATCAAAAAATATATTTGAGCAAAGCAATTCCAAGCTATTGATTTTAAAGCAACATGGCATTCAAATTTTTGTAAGGATTAAAAGTTTGAGGCAATGGAGGTAGAACAAACTAATTTGTTATCCAATTATTCAAATCGATTAAATCTGCATTTAGTGATAGTTTCATCACAATAGTTTCCATTTTATTGGTTCACAAAAAAATATTTTCACAAAAAAAATGTGTGACCACTATATTCGTTATTGTTGTGTGTCTGTCTGTCTGTCTGTCTGTCTGTCTGTCTGTCTGTCCCGAGCATAGCTCCGTGGGTTTTGATCCGATCCTGATAAAACTTTGGTGGGAGGTTTATATCATGATCGAGTTGTGTTTTCCTGAGAATGGGCATGGTGCGCCCAATTATGGGCGGAGCCACGCCCAAAAAACATGTGTTTTTAGGGGGTAGCCGATTTCAATTTGCATCTTCTCTGAGGGGGTTTGTCGAATCTGACGGGTTTCGGTATTTGGTTAGCCCAATGGCACCTGCATAGCCCCACGGAGCTCGATTTTTCATTTTCGTCCCAAGGTCAAGGTCACAAACTTTGAAAATTGCGAATTTTGACATAAAAATCCATCTTCTCCGAGGGGTTTGTCGAATCTGGCAGGAGTTTTGGTATTTGGTTAGCCCAATGACACCTGCATAGCCCCACGGAGCTCGATTTTTCATTTTCGTCCCAAGGTCAAGGTCACAAGGTCACGAACTTAGAAAAAAGCGAATTTTGACATAAAAATCATACGACCGCCCAAACTTTGAGAGCGAGGAAGACAATATTTTTGTGCATAATCTTGAGATCATTCCCCACCTAAAGTCTTGAAACCATTGTGCTCTATCTTGAACACCTTGCCCGTGGTGCCCCCTTCAACTTTGTTTTTACGCTGATTTCATCAAAGTATGGATAATCCGAGGAGTGTGAAATGCCATATAGCCTATATGACGTTATATTTTTCCTGGAATGTTCCAGAGGAAGTTTTGCAGCAAAGCTCATAATCCTTGACCTTTGACCTTTAAAGTTCACATAGGTCAAATTTTCAAAGTTGTGGGAATCGAACCGGGTTTTCGACCTTCTTTGACGAACTAACTCCAATAAGCTATAGCACGTATCCTGTTTCCTTATTTATTGTCCACATTGTTTTGTGACCTTTAAAAGGTTATGCAAAGATCAAAATTTTAAAGTTGTTGAACGAAACCGGGTTTTCGATATTTTGCAGCTAATAACCTGTCACTCGTACCACATCATGTTGATCATTTTTATAACTTGGTCAAACATCATCACATTGTCTCATCCTTGACTTCTGAAACAATCTACATCGTCAAATACCGCTTGTGAACCATCGTCGTCTTTAGACTTGTAATCTCTTTAAATTAAAGTAAACCAGCAAAAGCCACTTTGCACAAAGATATTTTTACACAACTTAAAAATGACGACAAAGAGTACACGACATTGCACACCTACTACTACTACTACTACTACTACTACTTCTTCACCGGCCCTAATTATTCCCATCTTGTGGGTTTGGTAGCATTGGATACAACACAATAGTACATAGCTGAGGAGACTAAGTGGTTGAAAGGCTTCATTTGCTCAAAAGTGTTTACCTGCGCTGCATGCATTTCGGCCAGGTGGCACAGTGCCACGCACACGCTCTCCGTGCCAAGCTCAACGCTGCTTTCACCAAAACCTTCATCCCGTGGAGGAAAGAAAAGCAGCAGCTGGCACTGTTGCATTGCCAGGCGACTGGAGATGACAAAATAAAATGTGTCAGTGTATTTGACAGCAGGCACATGCTTCTTCCTTGCTTGATGCTCAGCATTTAAAAGGATAGAGCAC
>NC_140964.1:65762432-65794932 GCF_056783735.1 Eptatretus burgeri
GTGGTTACTTAGCAACGAAACTCAAACGCGCACACTCCCAGCCCATATGGCACCTGTTCAGCAAGTTTCATCGAAATCGGTTTGTGCTGTGGAGCCTCATGTTGCAGACACACACACACACACACACACACACACACACACACACACACACACACACACACACACACACACACACACACACACATACACACAAAACCCGACAATAACGGATATCTAGCGAATCCCAATAGAGAGAGATAGAGAGATAGAGAAGAAGGTAGTGGGGGTAGTGGAGTTAGCAGAGAACATGTTCTTCCTTATGAACACACACAGACAAACACGTCATGTAACAGGTGGAAACATTTTGGCTCTGTAATTGAGAAAACACTTGAATGTGGCAAACAGCTCACAAATCGGGTGTTATCAAATGTATTTTGCTTTGAAACTCACAAAGAGAAATATATAACATTTGTAAAGCACACAGAGTCATATAAAATAACCAATTGCTTTTGAAACAGTCATGGGACAAAGGAAAACATTATTGCCCATATGCTGCTGAGGTTAAAAGTTAAAACCTCCAAGATACAGCATGAAACTGCCACCACCACTCCCATAACCAAGTATTGCAGGCATACACACACACACACACCAATGGAGATTCCCTCAATTACAGATCCAACTAGAAGGGCACTCGGTGGAGCGCATACCTCCGCCACGTAATGCCTAATCCACGAGAACATATCTGGCCCAATATATATATTTTTTAATATCATGCAATATATATCGTTTTTGGCCCTATCTCTCAATGGTGAAGAATCCCTTAAAAAAATTATCAGATCCGGATCTGGATCTTCACAAAAATTGAATCAATTCCTCCTTGTCACACACCCAACGTGTCCACAAAGTTTCATCTGAATCCATCCACAACTTTTTGAGATATCCTGTACACAAACAAATAGACAGACAAAGGACAGAAAAGGGTGAAAACATAACCTCCTTCACCTTTGGTAGCAGAGGTAAATATACTTATATATGTACCTCTACCTTGTAGCAACTGCCCACTGTAAATCCTGATTGGGACACGAACATTATGTCCATCAACTGTGGGGCACTTAGCAAGTGGTTTAAGTACTCAAGCAAGTATTCCAATTAAGTGGTTGATAAGGACAGCTGGCTTGGCAAGTGATAGCTATGTCCGAATGTCCAAACTATGTCCGAATTAGACAAATTAATGCTTTTTTAGCAGTCGGAACTGCTAATAAGTACAATTCTGGAGCTTAAATTTTATAATTCGGCTTTAAGAGATTTTCTAGGTTATGGCATGTGTTGAAATGAAATAAAGTCACCAACGCTGGCGTCTCCAGGTGCTTATAAGCATTGCAACGTCTCCAGTGATTCATAGGTATGATGATCAAGGCATTCGATAATACAAGTGAGGAAAGTGAAAAAGAAAAAAAGAAAAAGAAAAAATATTTAAAAATTTACATTATCGTTAAATCATTGCGGTCTGTTCTAAATGGAGGCAAGTTGAGCAGGCCAAAAAAACATGGCAGCTTCAGACCCCAGCGAGGTAACCTAGGATGTTCTTCAAGACGTCATTCAGAGCGAGGTGGCAGAGGATGCGCCTCATAAAGGTGATAATTAAATAAGGCATTTAATAATCTTCAAAAGGTTTTAATGAACCTAAACACCCAATTTTCACTCGTAGACTTCCTTAGAGTTCCATTAGTACGCATGCAAAGTTTCAGGCTGCTTGGTTTCATGGTTTTGGAGTTATGGGAGACACACACACACACACACACACACACACACACACACACACACACACACACACACACACACACACACACACACACACACACACACACACACACACACACCCACACGGTGGACAAAAAAAAAAGAAAAGAAAAAGGAAACACCTGGGTAAATGAGGGATACCAAGTATATTGAAAGCAACGGCTTCCACATAGGTGTGGCCCATGTGTTAATTAAGCAAGTAATATTCCAGCATGCTTTGGGTCATGTATAAAAATCCTGCACAGGCCTGGTGCCTGTAATTATGATGAGCATGGCTGCAAGAGGAGACCTCTGACTTTGAAAGAGGTGATTGTTGGGGTGCGTTTGGCAGGAGCTTTAGTGAAAAAGACAGCTCAACTTGCTGATGTTTCACGAGCAACGGTGTCCAAGGTGATGTTGGCATGGAACTCAGAGGGAAAGACATCAGCAAAAGGCAACAGTGTGGGGAAGCGCATACTCTAGGATTGTGATATCCGTGCATTGATTCTTAAGTTCAAGGCAAAGCAGGTGAGCAACTGCAGATCAATTGACTGTAAATTTAAACTAAATTTCAACCAAGCAGCCAGTTTCATCAAAAATGGTCCACTGAGATCACAGAGTGGGATACCATAGTCGGGTTGCAGTGCACAAACCACTCATCACACCTGGCAATGCACGTTTGCGAGTCCAGCGGTGCAAAGAGCACAAGCAATGGACTATCGAGCAGTGGAGAAATGTGATATGGTTAGATGAATCATGCTTCACCATGTTCTTGACAAATGGATGAGTGCACATTGTGCCAACCTTCATAACTTTACAATACTGAGTGCTTGGTTCCAACAGTGAAGGGTTGTGGTGGTTCTGTGATGTTGTGGGGGAACATTTTCATGGTTTTTGTGCAGACATTCCCTTAGAAGGCAAGGTCAATCACTACTTCATGAGACTGAGTGATCATCTTCACCCTTGTTGCAGCATTTCTTTCCTGCTGGGAGGGTTGTCTTCCAGGATGGCAATGCCCCCATCCTCAGAGCACGTGTGGTCACCCAATGGTTTTATGAGCATGACACTGATGTTATACACAAGTCATGGCCTTCTCAGTCACCAGAGCTGAACCCAATCGGGCATTTATGGGATATTCTGGAATGATGTCTGAGACAGCGTTTTGCACCTCCATCAAACAGGTATGGGTTGATTGATTTTCTCATGGAAGAATGATGCCGCATCCCTCCTGCAGAATTCCGGACGCTGGGTGGACTCTATGCCATGACGCATATAAGTGGTATTGGCCGCACGTGGTGGCCCAACACCCTATTAAGTAACCACCACCTGTTGTCCACTACCAGAACTCGCTAGTTTTCCAGTTGTACTTGCTAGTTCTGTCTTTTAGTTGCACACTGTGAAAGCCACAGAACCACCTACTGCAGATAAGCAGTGTGTTTGCTGCTATACTGTTACCCGCAGTAGGCCCAACGCAGGGAAGTGTGAGCCATGGTGTTTCAGGGAACCCTCATTGTAGAAAAGTGATCAGCGTGCCTAAATAGTTTACTAAACAAAATTTTGGAGATATTCTAAACAAGCGTTTGAAAATCTATTAAAAAAAAAATGTATGGTCTTCCGAGTCTATATCGAGTCCTTCATGTGCTCACTCTGGGGAATTTGTAATGAAGTTGTCAATAAGGGCCTGTTTTTTATTTTCACATTTGTAAATTAATGACATTTCTTGTAGGGCTGACATAATTATTTCAATTTTTATGCTAGTCTTGGTTCCCAGTATGACAAATAGCCCCAATATTATCTGAAAATAGAATTGGATCAGCTCGAAAAGGGCCTATCCATGTGAACTGACGGAAAACGTCGAAATTGACCATTTTCACACTAGAAGGCTCTTATTGGTGCCTATAAATTCCCTTGAGTCCAATCCGATAGAAAATAAATATTTTTTCTCATGATATTGCTTGAAAGTTTCTTCGAGTAATAGTAAACTTTCATGCTTGGTACCATCAAGATTTGGGAACTGATATGACTCAGCGAGCAAATTGGGTTTGGCCAGTGAAAATCTCCACCGGTCGGTCACATTTTGCATTTCAGTCAATAGTTTTGACGAATAACATGGCAATTAAATTGTTGTTGGTTATACGAGGTGTGTTCAAAAAGTATCCAACCTTAATTTTTCGTGCGTAAACAAATGAAGCTAGGGAGGCGTGGTTTGGTGCACGTATGTAGGCGATCCCAATTCGTATGCGTGAATATTTTCCCGCCTGCAGAAGCTGTCAGTCGCCGACAGACCGCCGATGAGTGAGGAAGTGTAAGTGAGCGCCGTCGGATTTTCGTTTTTGACAAAATGATGGAAAAACTTGAACAACGCTACTGCATCAAATTTCGTGTAAAGCTTGGCGATTCCCAAGTGGAAACGATCCGCAAGATCCAACAGGCCTTCGGGAACGAAGCAATGGGTACCACACAGATAAAAGAGTGGTACAACCGCTTCAAAGATGGTCGCACATCAGTGGAAAGTGAAGCACGTTCTGGTAGGCCCTCAACATCCCAAAATGAGATAGTCATTGACCAAGTGAGGACCCTGCTGATGCAGGATCGTCGAATCACGATCAGAGGACTTGCAGACAAGGCGGGCGTCAGCATTGGATCCGTTCATTCCATTGTGACTGAGGATTTGGGCTTAAGGAGACTCTCAGCGAAGTTCGTGCCAAAGCTGCTAACGATCGAGCAGAAGCAACTCCGTTTGGAGATCGCACAGGACATTCTGGAGACTGTGAACAGCGATCCCAACTTCTTCAACACAGTGATCACTGGCGATGAGACCACAGTGATCGGTCATTTTGTCAAAAACGAAAATTCGACGGCGCTCATTTACACTTCCTCACTCATCGGCAGTCTGTCGGTGACTGATAGCTTCTGCAGGCGGGAAAATATTCACGCATACGGATTAGGATCGCCTACATACGTGCACCAAACCATGCCTCCCGAGCTTCATTTGTTTACGCACGAAAAATTAAGGTTGGATACTTTTTGAACACACCTCGTATACTCAAATACAATGGAAGTGATTAATCTATCATTCCCTTATTCCCCCTATTCGTGAAAATATCATCCGATGAAAATTTCTCCACCGGTCAGTCACATTTTCAGAAAGGTGATTTTTCTGTGTAATTCATGTTATTTTCCATAATAAATGCTTTTGATTATATTACTAAGCTTACTGATAGCATTGATGCAGTATTTTATTCAGGTTATCATTTCTGGACAATTTTGGGTTTTTGACCCTTCGAATGACAGTCATCGATGAGTTGACAGTCATTTTAAACAATGGTTCACATCACATTCTGAAACAATGGTACAAGCTATAAAACCCCGAAACTACAATGTTTTTGTCCTGGACAAATCATTAGAGCTGACTTGGCTGTTGTTTGAGCTGAAAACTTGCATGTCAGCCTGACCAAATCAAAAAATCCGACCATATTTTGAAAATGATGACATTTTGTGAAGACCAATCCTTTTTATAAACTTTTTTTTGCAAAATGTTCAGTGAATCTTGGATTTTTTTTTATGCTGCAACAACTTCACTGTACATGAAAATTGTTTTTTTTCACGACTTCTGAAACAATTTGGCTCACACTTAGCTGCTTTGACCCAGTATCAATAGCGTTTTATAGAACATCTGAGGTTGTTTATGTAGATGATGAGGAACAAGACTGTGCCTAAGACAGTGTCTTGGGGAGCTCCAGCCTCTATTGGGAGAGAAGAGGCACACATTGATAACAGTGCATTGACTGTGCAGGTGGAGGAGGTAAGAAAGCCAGATGAGTGGCCTTGTATGCTGAGGGCTGCCTTGTATGATGCAGGTAGCCAACCTGACAATCAGAGCAGGATGTTGAATGATTGAGATATGTTCGGTGAAATTATCCTAACCTCGTTTGAGATTTGGGGCCTTCGACCATTGTAGAGAGAGAAGCAGTAGCATGTGCAGAGTTAAGGGACTGAGATGGAATCCAAACTGATGGTCAGATGTGAGGCTGTTTGAACCGACGATAGCCTTGATAGCATCGATGATATATTCCATGATGTTGCATATAAATTGAAGTTGGCTAACTGGTCTATAGTCAATAGGATCCGTTTTTGCACCCTCCTTGTTATGGCAGTGATGTTCGCTGAATTTCAAGCAGACAGGAGACTAGCAAAGGAGGACAGCCTGAAAAGAACAGACAGATAAGCAACAGTAGGAGAGCAATATTTGACAACATGGGCAATGAAGCATTCTGGAATCATTCCAAAGCAGGCCGAAAGGCTGGCCAGACCTTATTGTCCATCCTCGGGTGTGAAAGACACAAAGTCCAGTCAACAGTGAGTACAAGGGAGTAATATGAGAATAGAACGGGGTGGGTTGGATACATGAGATTTGGAGATAAACGCAGACTTAAGACATTCGAGCAAATTCTACAGTAATGCCCTTTGATATAAAGTGAGGAGATGGAGGGAGGGGGGGAGCTATCGTGCATGAATAGTTAGATACGGGGGGGGGTGGGGGGAGCATACACCAGACACAGGTTTCATAAAACGTCAGCACGACTGATTAGGAGACCGATTGGACAACTTAGCCTTGAGAGTAGCATGATTATGTTTTCTGGCTTGCCTTGAGATGAACATGCACTTGTTAACCTTACAGAGTGACCAACAGTTCCTCTCAATTAAGTTGGTCTTTCACGGTGAGAAAGTAAGCTGCTTGACTAAGTACGAGTGCAGTATTCCTAAGCTCAGATGCTGCGATGATGACACCCCAATCCTTTTTTGAGAGAGCAGATTACAGTCCTCGCCAATTGGCCTGTGCAAAAAGCCACAATCTGTGACATTGAGGTCACTCCTAAATATTAGCCAGAGAGATGTGGGCTTTTACAAGAATATGATTAGAGGAGTGATGAGAGGCAGAGCAGGAAAAGGAGACATTGGATGCAAAGTTTGTCATTAGCAAGTGCAGAATGGAGGATGTGCCATTTTATCTCTGCCATTATTCTACCAGATATAAAAGGATGCAAATTTATAGACTGAAACACAAAAGAAACTTACCACCTTTTAAACCTTCAAATATCAACAATAACACTGCGTGTAGTAAATGTGTGAACTTATTTGTGGATAATAGTGTCCTCACTGTCAGACAAAACGGTCACGGATGGTCACTTCATAGCACAGCTGTTGAATAGCCGTTTTGACTCTCAGTGATTAGCCAAGGGGTACGGGATGATTTTAATGAGCTGCACGTGATGTCTTGATATTGGCTTTAAAAAGGCCAGTGCATAATGGGCATTTCAATCAACATGCCACGATTGTCAAGGGATCAACGGCAGTGTGCCTTGGGCATACTGCAAGGCGGATTGAGCTACCGCGAGGTGGCACGTCGCCTTGGCTGTTCACACCAGACGATAATCGGCCCTGGTGGACAGAGACACCCTCCACACCTCTGCAGATGACAGACCTCGATCAGGGAGGCCAAGTGTCACCACTGCAAGGCAGGACAGGCAGATGGTCCTAAGTCAGATGGCTTCAGACATTGAGGACTGAGTGGGACAGAATCCAGCAGCAATCCATCCAAAGACTGGTAGGCAGTATGCACCGACCATGCACTGCCTGTATCCAAAACAATGGTGGCCACACACGCTATTGAAAGGGGACTGACATTGCACCCTGTGCTGTTCTGTACTGTAGAACAAACTTATGAGATGGTGTATCTTGGTCAAAAAACTTGACATGTCATCAATAAAATGCCAATGTTTCAATTAGCAATTGTTGGTTTATTATATTTTGAACTGTTACAATTTTATTATATTTCAAACAAGTGGTAAGTTTCTTTTGTGTTTCAGTATATTTTATCTAAGCTTCTTATCCTTCTTCTTCTTCCTTCTATTATGAGAGGATTTGATCAAGATGTTTAGGCTAATGAAGGATATAGACAAAATAAGTGCAGAAGAGTTTTCATCAGCAGAATAGACAATGATAGGACCAGGGAACATTGCCTGAGAGTTAGAGCAGTAATAAGTCAGGGGCCTTTCAATCAGAGAATGGTGACTTCATGGAATGGTCTGCCTGGAAAGGCAGTGACAGTAGATAGAGAAGATATTTAAATTGGAATTTAACCCCATCTACTGAAGGGATGGGAAGTTCAGATTGTTTCAAACCGAAAGAGATGCAGGTTTTAAAGGTGAAACTGGGAGAATCCCTCAAGAACCAACCAAAATTAGATAACTCGAGGGCAAGTGTACGAAATACAAGGTATCCAGCCATCTTGGTGCTATTAATGAGCAATTTAAGTAGCATGTGTTTATATCCACACAATAGATTTTACAGGAAATTTTTTTTAACCCAAGCTCGGCAAAATCAATTATAAGCTATTGTCAAGACAGAATAACAGCATTTCATACAAAGAAAAAATACCATCACACCTTTTGCCATACATGCGCCACAGAGCAGCACGCTGTACAGTCGCAAGAGCGTACAGGTCAGAAAGCAGTAGCTTGGCGTGCAGAGTATTCAGCATAGTCACAGCCTCAAACACGGTCGAAGGAGAGTAGCCGGTGCTTGCCAGGTGTCTTAGCAAGGCTTGAAGGCTCAATGAGGTGGTCTTCTATGCAAAAGGGTGAAGAGGGCTAAGACGTATATTCTGGAATATGGCTATCGTGCGTGAAGACACCGCAAGCGAAAGTAAGACAGAATACAGGGGAGTTAAACGAGAGCCAGGGAAAGACGAGCGAGGTCGGAGTTCTGACCGGTTTCTGGCTGGAGGCCTTCCTGACAGAGTGCTGTAGAAGTGCTTGACCACGTAACCCCTTCAGTTGTTCCAACTGTGCCAGCCAGCTCTGAGAACCACATATGATGTTACAAAAACTCCAAAGTGTGCAGGAAGACTCTTGCTTCGCAAATCTTATGACATTTCCTAAGGTGCGAAAGGCATGCAATGCAACAATTGATATGTCCGAGTTGGACTTTAATTCAACTATACAAGGCACAGAACCCACCAGGCAATGCTGCAGACAAACATGATCTGCTGCCTCCTGGGCCTTTTGTATTGCTTCTTGCAAGGCCAATTGGGTCTCTTCACTGACGCACACAACACATGTTGAAAAAACAAGATTACTCCACAAGTATATTCATTCTGAACTTAAAAGGTACGTTTTCCTACATCTGGCACACTGCAATCACATGGCAAAGGCGAATAACATGAATTACATATCAAACAACAGGCAGGAAGCAAAAGTTATTGAACTGGGTTGCACGTGTTAATCAGAAGCTGCCAAATTACTCACCACAGAAAATGTGTGCAGCCTCATCAACATTAAAACTAATTACAGAAGAGCTACTGTCACCTGTTACCACACCCACCCCCACCCCTTCCTCCCCAACCACATCCCCATCCCCAATTTCTTAAAGTGGTTTGTATATTCTGAACAGTCCTCAATTTTGGTGTGACCCCACAAGCCCTCTCCCCCCCCCCAACCACCCTAACCCCAATTTTATTTTTTGGAAACCCAGCAATGAATGCACAATTAACCAGCCACATAGTACACAAAAGAGAAGACCAATAAGTATTGATAAACTGTTCTTGTCCTAGCTTACAGGTGGCCCAACTGACAGTGAAGGGCAGCTTGGGAAAGTGCCGCATAACGCAAGCTGCTGCTGTCATCGAGCGCTTCTCCCCCAGCATCCTCTGCGATGAGGGGCGGTCTCCGGTCAAAGTAGTGGCGTAGGGCATGTGTTGCAGAAAAAACATCTCTCACACGCATGGAGTTTAGGTAAGTAAGATAGCGCTGAAGGGGGTATACAAAAAGCATGATTGTGTGAGGGATGAAAGAAAGAAAGAAAGAAAGAAAGAAAGAAAGAAAGAAAGAAAGAAAGAAAGAAAGAAAGAAAGAAAGAAAGAAAGAAAGAAAGAAAGAAAGAAAGAAAGAAAGAAAGAAAGAAAGAAAGAAAGAAAGAAAGACTATTACAGAAAGGTGAAGGAAGACAGATACAGAGCAACTTTGGCAAAATGACAAGCTTACAGCACGTGTGAAGTCTGGATTGCTTTCAAGAATATCCGATACGTGAGCTTGCATGACAACAGGAATTTCTGCCGCTTCCTCATTCCATAATAAGAGTGATGCCTGCAAACACAGTGTGACAATAGTGCAGGAACCTACATGGAGACATTTCTGTGAGAATGAAGGATAAATAAGGACAGCACCATACCTGCTCATAAAGGAAAATCTCAGCTTGTCGCTTTGATAAGGGCATGGTTGGTGTTCTCCATGGCTTGTCAGGAAGGGTCATGGGCTTGGAGTTTGGCACATTGCTGCAACGACAAAAAAAAAAAAAAACACTTAAAAAAAAGATCAATTAACTGAAATAAAAGTAGAAAGCATCTCAAAATGCAAAGCTTGTCTACGTCCTCTTTGTACTGAAACTAAACTCGACGAAAACGACAATTAAAAAATAAATAAAAAATTGTACTGTACATATTATATAATTATTCATTTGTGTTCTCCACAATCTCATACTAAAGCGTTGTTGAACATTTGACGAGAAAAGCTCCATTGGTAAAAATGTTACAGCCTGCACAAACACACTGGATCTCAATGGTAAACAAGGATTTTGATTAAAACATTTTGGGCTGGTCTACCACTTCACTGATGGCATCATCCTTACAATCCTTTATGCCCCATTGGGAGTATCATGAGATGTGCCAAGTTTCAAATTTTTAAGATTATCGGTTTCAGAGATATGATGCTTAAATTTTTGGCATTTATAATTTAAGATAGCTGCCACATGATGTGACCTACGATATCACAATTATAATTTAAATATTCTCCATTGGGGGGGGGGGGGAGAGGGTCGCTCCAACCCTGAAAAATTTGTGTCAATCGGACAAGTGGTTGCTGAGAAAAAAAAAAAAAAAAGAAGTTGAAAAAAAACAAGTGCAAAACAAGAGGGTTGAACAACAATAATATATAATAATTATTATTATTGTTTTCACAAAATTACTATTGTCATCTCCATATTCTCATAAAGCTTTGTTGAAAATTTGATGACAAAAGCTCAAATGGTAAAAAAAAAAAGCCCGGACAGACAGACATGATTGCAAAACCTCGTCTTCTGCTACACAGGGGACAGGATAATTAAAAAAAATAAAAAGAATTCACCAAATGCTGAACTCCTTATACAAAATGCATTTAACAGTTTAACACATTATTATTAACTGGGCAGAAGAAGAAAGCAGCAAGGAGAGCTGTGGATAAGGTGAGGGGTGACATGGTAGAGGAGGTGTTCAACAAGTTGGAAAAGGATGGGGGTAGAAATATGATTTATAAATTGGCTCGTGACAGGGATGAAGATGGTTAGGATATGAAGGGGGAGGGGGTAGTGGTGATTAAGGATGGTGGCAGGAGGCTAGTGGCAGAGAGGGGGGGGGGGTAGTAATGAAGATGTGGGAAGGATATTTCAAAGAGCTGTTGAACCGGGAAGGAAGCAACAGCGAGCTGGAGCTGCTGTGTTATGTAGAGAGGAAATGGAGTTGGTGGCGATCATAGAGGACGAAGGGAAGGGCACCAGGCATTGATGAGGTATGTACAGAGATGATAATTGCAGCGGAAGAAGTCAGAGTCAGTTGGATGAAGAGGCTTTGAATATATGTATGAGAGAGGGTTCATTTCCAGAGGATTGGGGGACAGGGTTAATTGTGCCAATATGGAAGGTAAAGGGCGATGTTCAACATCTGGGGAAGTACAGGGGTATTACGCTCACAAGTCACGAAATGAAGGTGCTGGAGAGGATTCTGGACGGGATAAAGAGGAGGGGGAGATGGAGATCAGAGAAGAGCAGCAGGGGTTTAGAAAGGGTAGGGGCACAACGGATGAGATGTTCACGCTAAGACAGCTGGTGGAGAAGAGGTTGGAGGTGCAAGGTGTGATGTTATTGGGATTTGTGGACCAGGAGAAGGCCTACAACACTGTCCCGAGAGAGATGGTGACACTGAGATGGATGGGAGTGCCGGAAGCAAAAGGTGGAAGGGATGTGCAAAAGAAGGAAGGGAATAGTTTTGGATGGTCCTGTGATGGTTGAGGAGTTCAGTGTGAACATCAGTTTGAGGCAGGGAAGCTCTCTCTGTCCACTCCTGCTTATCATGGTGATTGCGCTGGTAAGCAGGAAGGTGAGCTTGAGAGGTAGTATGGGGAGGATGTTGATTGCAGACGATCTGGCTGTTGTGGTGGAGAGTGGGCGGGAGATGCAGGAAGTACTGGGGGAGTGGAAGGAGCATTTGGGAAGCATTGGCCGAAGATGAGTATGGCGAAGACTGAGGTGATGTGGGTTGGGCAGCAGAAAAAAAAAGAAATGAATATCAGGTTAGAGTATCTGGGAGGAACAGTGACCATCTGGGAGGAACTGTGACCGGGAATGGTAAGTCTGAGGCAGAGGTGCAGAGGATTCAGGTGGGTGTGAATGCATGGAGGAGAGTGGAAGGAGTAATGGCAAACAAAGACAAAGAAAATTGAAAGGGAAGGTTCTGACGTCGTGTGCAACGCCGGCCTACTTTTACGGCCTGGAGACGGTAGCAACGACAGAGACAACAACAAAGGCTGTAGGTTTGCGAGAACAACTGTTAGGAGGATTGAGGGAGTGAAGAGGGTGGAGAGAAAGAGGATGGATGAACTGAGGGAGGAGATTGGTGTGCAGATGAGCTTGACGGAAAGATTGGTGAAATGCTGGCTGAGATGGGCTGGACACTTGATGCAGATGAGGGAAGAAAGAATGGCAAAGAGAACAGATAGATTGAGGAGCAAGGTAGGAGGAAAAGAGGTCGACCCTGGTTGAGATAGAAGGATTGTGTAAGGATGGGTATCCGTAAGGTAGGAGTGGTTGGAGAGGGGAGGGAGTTGGCCAAGGACATAAGGAGGTGGAGGAGTATCATAGTAGGCAGGGGCAAAAGCTTGGTGCCATCAGACCTCACCCCTTATAAAGAGAAGAGGAGGAGAACAACAATGTATTTGCAAAGACTTGTTGAAAGTCCCCACCCTTTCCCTGGATGCCACTCACTGCTGCTGTCCATCCTCCTGAAAATCATTGGAGGTAATCCATGGGGTTTCCTCCCTATCTGCAGGGACCCTGTTGAATGAGCACCTGATCAAATCTTTGTCATTATTCGTTGGCGACATGTTGAGCCTTCTACAGGTGTGACTTTGTTCTTCAGGCTGAGATTTTGCATGAAAGTATTTCTGGAGGAGGATATGAAACTGCTGAGTTTGGGAGAATGAGAGCTTGTTGTAGGCAAGCACTGTACGACGTACAAACATCACTATGGATAGGTGGGTGGATGGGAACAAAAAAAAAGAAAAACAGTGTTAGAATATTACAAACATTAATGCACTTATTTGACTTGGTTCTTTTGTCTGATGGAGCTCCTGGCTGGGGTCAACCACAAATGTACAGTAAACCCTCAAATATTGTGGGTTCTAATGTCGTGGGTTTCGACCAATCGTGAGAAACATATTGTGTTCCAATTTAGTTATCGCGATGTTTAATTTTGGCAAATCGCGGTTTTTGAGCCAAGACGAGTCATTTTTTGCGTCCGCGTGTAAGACTTGCAGCGTCGCGTGTATGACATCCCATTATGAGCCTTTCGTTGTTTCTCGCACACCGTTAATTGTAGTAATCAGACCAGCGTCCGGAACGAAGCCAAATTTAATTACAAATCATCAAACAGGAAATGACATATGGAGATCCTGTAATACTACTTCCACAAGATCTAGTAGACACACAACAGTTAATAATGGTGCCCAAACATAAAACGATGTACAAAATTAATCGTGCCAAAAGGTAATGACATTGTGCGAAAAAAATAAATGAAGTTGTTAGATACATTGGCAAGAGGTGAAAGTGCGGCATATGTGGGCTGCCATTACGGGATCAAAGAATCAACTGTGTGTAAATGCAAATAACCCCTGGCACCAAAGGTACTTCATGCATCTTCGCTCAAGCAAAAGGACTGCTACTTCTGCTCTCCCACAGACTGGTGGCCGAACTGTCCTCAACTGCTTAACATATGCTCTTGGAGCATTCCATATCAAGTGTACACACCCTCCCAACACAAATACCTCATTTTCTCCCCATATGTTGGTCATTTATTCACTTGGTGAAAAAAACTCAAAATACCAACTTTTAGCCCTGTGGGCCCATCGGGGCCCATTTTAGGGGCCCCCCAAATTTGGGCACCCCCGGCTGCCCCACAATCTTCCATTGGTCATATCACAGGTTGTAGTGGTCCGATTTGGCTGATCTTAGTATCAAAATGCTCGTAAAAGCGAGATCTTTCGAATCGCGTCAAGTAAAATCACTCCGAAACAGTAATTCAAAATGTTATAGTTTGGGGTGCCCATTGACTTTGGGCCCCCGCTCCCCAGCCAAACCGATGGTCCCGATTTTTGCGTGTGAGAATACCCCTTCATATACTCCAACTCCTCAGCATAAATGAAAATGGGATCTCAATGGGTTCAAGTGTGATGATGGTTTCATTGTTCGGGGACTCGGGTGCTGGACACACAATACGCCACAATACATAGCACAATATTTGAACACAAGATTTCCAATACACGATATCAGTATATTGCACATAAATTTTCCACATGCAAATGCAGGAACTGGAAGCGATACTAGTATGAGTAAGAGTTTTTCCTCGCATATTATAGTCAAGATTTTTTGCCAATCATAGTTTTATTTGACAGCTGTGTTTCTTTTTTACCGATTGTGTAGGTTCTACCGATAGCAATTTTTGTTTCTACGGAAAGAAGTATATCAGAAATGTCTAAAATGCAGTGATCTATGTCAGGAAAAAATAAACTATTTGCAGGCCCGTTTGGATGAAGAAAATTCACTTTCACCTCATGAGTGTCCTGAAAGGCTTCCATGATGCAGGCAAGCCACCATTTTCCATCATAATGCACTGTGACATAAGCTGAGAGTTTCCCGTTTAAAGTTAATGTAGATTTTGAAAGAGCTGACTCGATACGGTGTTCCTCGCAAAGGCTGAATTCACGTACTTGAAAAGCAGTTTCAGAAATAGGGATGAAAGCATGAAGTTTTTGAGTTCCAGCTATGGTTTTGGCCATTTTTAACCTTTGTTCCAGATTTCGTTCTTCCTCGTCATACGCCTCTTGGATCCCGTGACCGAACTTCATTTCATTCAAACCATTTTCAGCAAAGGCGAAAATATCTTTTGGAAAAAATAATTTGACTGTCGTAAAGTCTACGCAGGCTATCACATGTTGCTTCTCATTTGACTGTACCTCCCACGCCATCTGAAGGGCCCTTGCCATGACTTGTAGCAAAAAAATGCCATTCTGCATCAATACCATACTCTGATTTGTGACGACATAGGTTTATGAAGGCTTTGCAAATCTTATATTGGCCAGTGCAACCGTCTGAGAAGAGGTGGACTGAGACAACGTCGTGAGTATTGCATTCTGATATAATCGTGGACGAATCGTGGTTTAATTTGCCATCGTCTGATTTGAAATAGTAAACCCAGGGGTGAATTGTCGCTTGAGAGCAGTTCCAATGGAATCCTTGGGCCGCATCATGTACGACAAACGAATAGCTCTCCGAGAAGTCTCCAATAATGACAAATTCTCCTTCACCGATTTCCTCTTTCTTATTTTTCAGAAACTGAGATTGGGCCTTGGGAATGAAGTTGTGTCTCACTAATTTCACCACGCATTCACAGAATTGATTAATGAATTCTCCCAAAGGCAGGACTATGGAGCTCAGTTCAGATCGATCGGTGGATGTCCACCGTTTAAACTGAATTTCATCAATATCCTCGAGTTCATAAGCACTCAGTAGCTCGGTTTTGAAGTCGTCAATTGATGGGCAACTTTCACAAGGTTTGAAATAACATGCCGGTTGTGCTGAGTTACAAAGTATGCGTGCCATCACATGATGATCATCCTCATCATCTATTTTTCAATCATCCTATTCACTCATCATCCCTCTGATGCTCATATTCCTAGCAAATATTGTCAGTATACGTATTTGCTCTGAACGCCTCGAAACAACGTATTTTTCTTTCAGGCTTTTGATCACCTCTGGCATGCAGTTTTCACCACATTTTGACGCTGTATTTTGTGTTTTCTCCACAGTGTTTGGTCCAGCAACTAGTTCTAATTTCTTTCGCACAGAATCTTCGACTTTACTTCGCTTTTCAGGAACGTACCCTGGGTTCCTTTCCGCCTTTCGTTTGTCGAATGGGCTTTCGCCTATCATAACGACTGGTTTAATAGGTCAACTTCTGCGTCTCGCTCAAAAACCTCCTTGCCCTCATCTGTCGAAATAGATTCTGCAATGTCATCGATAGTACCTTCTGATGATAATTTTGAACTAGTCGAAGATGATTCTTCAGTACGCTATGGTGACAACTGAGAAAGTTTTTTTTTGCATGAAGTACAAAGTCTGTCATCTATTTTCACCATTGAAGAAAATTTCATCAACATATCATTTGACAAATAGCGAAGATCTTTTCGTTGTTTCGTTTTATGGCAGCTGAACAGATCGCAACAGTATTTTCGGAACTCCTTTCGCTCTTCAGTCGCCATGCTTACTGCAAAATATGCAAAAACTGAGATTAGCCCATTTATAACTTAATTTGATGATGGTTATACAAACAATGTACACATAAATCAATAGGCACAATAGGCAGAATAATTTTTCGCAAATGATGCAATATATATATATATATATATATATATATATATATATATATATATATATATATATATATATATATATATATATATATATATATATATATATATATATATATATATTGTTATGGCTGTGGAAATTCGCAGGACACTATAAAGGATTTCCCCAAGATCAGTTATATCGATAAGTGTGTGTTCAGATAGATTTCCCCACCGATGTCTAAGGGAATTATTCGTATAACCAGGCTGTGAATCTTTGACAGCCGTTTTTCTTTTACAGTCGTTATTTTGGGCCAACCGCTTCACAACAACCACCTCCACCACCAACATCGCTCTCAACAACCGCTTCACAGCAACCACCTCCACCACCAACATCGCTCTCATCAACAGCTTCAGAACAACCACCTTAACCACCACCGCCCAACCACACCACCCTCACGACCACCACAAACGCCAGCCACACCACCCTCATGGCCACCACAAAACGCCAGCCACGCCACCATAACGCCAACCACACCACCACCGCATTTCCGCCTCAGCACGGTTGCGAGAAGCCTGGCATTCATCGGGGGAGAACGGACGACGGCCTCACCCCTCCCCCCCCCCCCACAACGACAAACACGTGCGGAAAAGACGCCCGGAGAAAAAACAAAAAGAATGGAAAAGGCTCCGATTCGGCGAGGAAAAACGCCCTGCTTCTGGAAGCTTCCAGCGCGTGCTGGAAGAGGGGGGGCGAAAGGAAGGGGCGAGGCACCGTGGAAATAAAAGGGCGCGCTGAAAGCAAGCTCTCTGTCTGTCGAATCGGCTTCTGGAGGTTGTGAGGTGCTGAGGAGAGTCGCGGCAGTGGTCGCTCTTGGCGCCGTTGTAGGAGAGTCTCTGGAGGTGGCAGAAACGCGAGCGCTGAAGAGAAGGTCTGAGGCGTGTGTGTGCGGACGCTAAGGCTCGAGGCTCACTCGCTGGATCGCTCTGGGCTCTCTGGATCGAAGGCACTTTGAGGGAGTCGGTGGTCGTGGCAGAGTCACTGAGGATCGTGTGCGAGTCGCCTCGAGGAGGACTCGAGCTCGAGGATCCACCACCCGGTCACATTTTTCCTTCCTTTGTTTATTTTCTCTTGGGCTTTTGTGTGTGTGTGTGGGTGTCTGTGACACCGTGTCCTTTAGTAGAACTGTCGACAAATGATTGTACATAATAAATAGACGGTAGTAGCTCTTTCTCTTGCTCGCGTCTTGTCACTACCCCCCATTCATTGCATGATTGAATACGTGCATTGTTTGCATGCATGACTGCATAACCGCATCTTTGACCGTATACGTGCATGTTTGGTTGTGAAATAAATGTGCTTGTTTAAATGTAACCCGTTCGTTGCGTCCTTTCCCTTATTGAACTGCCATATTGCACTGGGAATATAGTTGGTTGTTAAATAGCCGATAAAGTGATCCGGTCCAACGGGGCTGCGCGATAATACCCCGCTCGGTTATCCCAAAACGAAGCGAGCTGCTTAAGCGGCTCGTTTCCAAGTGCCCCGTTGAGTACAGTCTCTCGGTAGTCTGCCCCGCGCGATTAATTAGGTTTATCGACAATTCGGTGATTGGCCCTGTAGCGCAGGTAGAATATTGACGAGGCTGTGGTGTGCTCAGAACACACCCGTGGCTGGTTTTCGGCGTTGATCCGGAAAGCCGCGACTGGATTGTCCGTTCGGTGGGCGAAGCGGCCGCTGTTGGTTAAATGCGGTCGTTCGCACGCCAGCGGGCGAGAATCCACAACACTGGTGTCAGCGAGCGGGAAACAGATTCATTCCCCTCCAAACTAAATTAGCGGGAATCGGATCAAGGGTGTGTATAGCGACCCTCGATTCCCATTAAATTCCGAGCAAATAAATTAATTCCGAAACGCAAAATGGCGGTTCAAGGCGAACGGGAACAGGGGGTAATAGAAATGGATCTAGAAATGATAGAATCTAACAGAAACCTTTGTTTGCAATTACAGAGATCAGACGTTTCCTGTAGTATTTAACCAGGTTTGCACAGACTGCAGCAGGGATTTTGGCCCACTCCTCCATACAGATCTTCTCCAGATCCTTCAGGTTTCAGGGCTGTCGCTGAGCAACACAGACTTTCAGCTCCCTCCAAAGATTTTCTATTGGGTTCAGGTTTAGAGACTGGCTAGGCCACTCCAGGACCTTGAGATGCTTCTTACGGAGCCACTCCGAAGTTGCCCTGGCTGTGTGTTTCGGGTCGTTGTCATGCTGGAAGACCCAGCCATGCCCCATCTTCAATGCTGTTGTTGAGGGAAGGAGGTTGTTTGCCAAGATCTCCCGATACATGGCCCCATCCATCCTCCCCTCAATACGGTGCAGTCGTCCTGTCCCCTTTGCAGAAAAGCATCCCCAAAGAATGATGTTTCCACCTCCATGCTTCACGGTTGGGATGGTGTTCTTGGGGTTGTACTCATCCTTCTTCCTCCAAACACGGCGAGTGGAGTTCAAACCAAAAAGCTCTATTTTGGTCTCATCAGACCACATGACCTTCTCCCATTCCTCCTATGGATCATCCAGATGGTCATTGGCAAACTTCAGACGGGCCTGGACATGCGCTGGCTTGAGCAGAGGGACCTTGCGTGTGCTGCAGGATTTTAATCCATGACTGCGTAGTGTGTTAATTCTGGTTTTCTTTGATACTGTGGTCCCACTCTCTTAAGGTCATTGACCAGGTCCTGCCGTGTCGTTCTGGGCTGATCCCTCACCTTTCTCATGATCATTGAGGCTCCACGAGGTGAGATCTTGCATGGAGCCCCAGACCGAGGGAGATTGACTGTTATCTTGAACTTCTTCCATTTTCTAATAATTGCGCCAACAGTTGTTGCCTTCTCACCAAGCTGCTTGCCTATTGTCCTGTAGCCCATCCCAGCCTTGTGGAAGTCTACAATTTTGTCCCTGATGTCCTTCGACAGCTCTCTGGTCTTGCCCATTGTGGAGAGGTTGGAGTCTGATTGTTTGAGTGTGGACAGCTGTCTTTTATGCAGATAACGAGTTCAAACTGGTGCAGTTAATACAGGTAATGAGTGGAGAATGGGAGGGCTTCTTAAAGACAAAACTAACAAGTCTGAGAGCCGGAATTCTTACTGGTTGGTCGGTGATCAAATACTTATTTCATGCAATAAAATGCAAATTAATTATTTAAAAATCATACAATGTGATTTTCAGGATTTTTGTTTTAGATTCCGTCTTTCACAGTTGAAGTGTACCTATGATAAAAATTACAGACCTCTACGTACTTTGTAAGTGGGAAAACCTGCAAAATCGGCAGTGTATCAAATACTTGTTCTCCCCACTGTATATATAAAATAGTCCAGAGATAATGATTGTCACCTTCAGACATAAAGTCGCCTACCAGCACGTGACGTCATTGGAACGATGACGGCAAACGTCGCCCAATGTCGAATCAAGAATTAGTGATATGTGGACCCCGAACAATAAAACCATCATCACACTTGAACCCATTCAGATCCCATTTTAATTTATGCTGAGGTGTTGGAGTATATGAAGGGGTATTCTCACATGAAAAAATTGGGATCATCGGTTTGGCTGGGCGGCGGGAGCCCAAGGTCAAAGGGAGCCCCAAAATATAACGTTTTTAATGACTGTTTCGGAGTGATTTTACCAAGATCATCCAAATCGGAACACTACAACCTGTGATATGGCCACTGGAAGATTGTGGATCAACGGGGTGTGCCCAAATTTGGGGGGGGGGGCTAAAATGGGCCCCGATGGGCCCCCAGGTCTGAAAATTGACACGTAATATTTTACCGTGGATACAAACACTTGCACAAAAAGCGTGAAATCTGAGAAGATGTGTCAAAATTTTACGGAAAAATGTGTACACTTGACATGGAACGCCCCTCTTGCTTCCCCTGCTCTTTCAACTCAGTCTCTTCGCAGCTCCCCTTGGTTGTATGTGCTCAATCAGCAACCTATACTTGTTCCCTTAATCAAATCTAAGCTTGCTCACCACCTCCACCTTTAATCTTGTGTGTAAAATAACCTCCTCAAGGTTATTCAACCTGGTCCTTCACACAATTAATTTAGTTACGGTGGCCAGTTGCTATCTCAGGCATCCTATTTCTCCACTCAATAACCTGACCCTTTATTCCACCTGCAGATTTATCTGTCTGCAATATTCTTATTTGTCTGTCTCATGCTTACTCGTTTCTCTTCAGTCCATTGCCAGTGCATCAATTCCTTACACAACTTTTCAGCTCTACTATGAACCTCGACCTCTGGATTTAATAAGCACCAAATGTAAAATTTGATCTGTCTATTTTTTGTTGTCAAACCCACAGAGCAACATATAATATACTTTCAAGTGGTTTTCAACTTCAATTTGTATTCAGCATTTCGAGCAAGAACAACAAGTGGCTGATACTCTAGATCCCCTGCCTTTTGGGTGGTATGAGGAATAGATCTGTGTAATACGAAAGCTAAACCTTGAACAGTTTTTGAAATATCGTGTACACAAGCCATGTTACAAATAAGGTTGCCATGGCAACATAATTCAGTCAATCACCAACGTGATCTAATCAGGTTGAGATAATGTCATGAGGAATACACTTCTGCAATATGAAAGCAAAATGTTCAACAGTTGTGAAATATCGCGTACGCAAAAGTACATGGACGGACGGTCGGTCGGTCAGTCCTCATTTGAATACCCCCTATTTCCGACCTTGTCAGAGTGGTGGGGGACAAAAACTCAGCCTAGTGAGTAAGAAGAGTATTTCTTCAAATTAAACATCATCTGCACAAATGACAACAGAGGAAGAATCCAATGGATGTAATGAAGCAGAGTCTTGAGAATGTAATCTGTACGGAAGATACTCAAAGTGAGCTCCTCAAATCACAAACGTACCCAGAATGCTGTTAATACCCATGGCAAAAGTTGGGCTGGACGGTTCCACATCAAGCCGGGCAATGAAATCAGACAGCTCTTGCACTCCATCACCCATGAAGGCTTTCATTCTATAGATGAACAAAACAGAGAGTGCAGAGATTGCCTAAACAGGAGCAACATATCAAATGTCTGGTGCTTGTGTACTATTAGTCAAGAGCAAAAAATAAGAAAAACCAGCTGTTCCATGATCCACAGGTGAAAACAAAAACAGCACTATAGTGAAGATACTTGAGTTTGGTTTTGCATCTCTCTTCCATTACACCTACCAATCTTCTTTTTCAAACAGCCAGTGCTCAAAACCTCACCTGGTATACAAGTGGTGTGCCAGCTCATGTGAGAAAGACTCCACATGGTTACAAAGGTCCAGGAACTTAACATCAGGCCCCTATAATGGGAAAGTGGACAAATAAATACCAAAATAAAAATAATCAGTGCAGGATTGAAAGGGCAGGGGCTGGGGGTGGGGAGACAGACATTAGAGTAAATGGCACAAAGGTTAGGGGAGCACTAATACGAAGGGGAGCAAAAGCTGAGGGGGGCACTAATAAGAAGGGAGGCAATGACAAGCAGAAACTAGAAGGGCACTTGGTAGAGCGCATACCTCCACCACGTAATGCCTGAATCCTTGAGAACATATCGGGCCAATAAATTTTTGAAATATCATGCAAAAATATACTATATCGTTATTGGCCCGATCTCTCAATGGTAAATTATCACTTTATAGTTTAAATAATTCTCGTATCCAAATCCGGATATTCACCGGAGTTGAATCGATTCGTCGTGGTCATACACACATGTCCACCAATTTTCATCCAAATCCATCCACAACATTTTGAGACACCATCTTGTATATTAGTTTAGTCCTATCGCTCAATGGTGAAGAATTGCCTAAAGAATTAGCGGATCTTCACCAAAATTTAATCAATTCATCCTTGTCACACACCCAACATATCCACCAAGTTTCATCTGAAGCCGTCCACAACTTTTTGAGATATCATGCCATATAATCATCTTTGGCCCTATCTCTCAATGGTGAAGAATCACTTTAAAATATTCCAGTAGTCTGATCCGGATCCAGATCTTCACCAAAATCTCACGAGTTTATCCTTGTCACACACCGAACCTGACAACCAAATTTCATCTGGATCCGTCCATAACCTTTTGAGATATACTGTACACAGACAAACAAACAGACAAAGAAGACGTCGTGCAGAGCACGATGCTTGCAAGATCCATAAAACACAAATTTGACCTCAAAAATAATTGGTGGTTGAATTCAATGACCAAATATGCAACTCCTCTTCAAACTTCAAACTAATTGGATCAAAATTGACAAATTTAGAAATTCGGCCGATGTTGACCTTTTGGCCAATGTGGATGTACCTCAAAAATAATTGGTTGGTTTAATTCAGCAAGACAGACAGATAGACAAAGAATAACAAAATCAACTGACCAATCTGCATTAAAAAAATCTTCGATTTGGCAAGTAACAAACAGACAGGTGCAAAAACATAACCCCCTTCAACTTCAGTGGCCAAGGTAAGAATGGAGCAAGAAATACAACAGGACAGAATAGAAATGTGATAATTACAAGTGAAAATGTGAAACAGGGCGAGACGCGCGGCGGAGGTGGGCTGAGGGCGAGACGCGCGGCGGAGGTGGGCTGAGGGCGAGGGCGAGACGCGCGGCGGAGGTGGGCTGAGGGCGAGGGCGAGACGCGCGGCGGAGGTGGGCTGAGGGCGAGGGCGAGACGCGCGGCGGAGGTGGGCTGAGGGCGAGGGCGAGACGCGCGGCGGAGGTGGGCTGAGGGCGAGGGCGAGACGCGCGGCGGAGGTGGGCTGAGGGCGAGGGCGAGGGCGAGACGCGCGGCGGAGGTGGGCTGAGGGCGAGGGCGAGGGCGAGACGCGCGGCGGAGGTGGGCTGAGGGCGAGGGCGAGGGCGAGACGCGCGGCGGAGGTGGGCTGAGGGCGAGGGCGAGGGCGAGACGCGCGGCGGAGGTGGGCTGAGGGCGAGGGCGAGACGCGCGGCGGAGGTGGGCTGAGGGCGAGGGCGAGACGCGCGGCGGAGGTGGGCTGAGGGCGAGGGCGAGACGCGCGGCGGAGGTGGGCTGAGGGCGAGGGCGAGACGCGCGGCGGAGGTGGGCTGAGGGCGAGGGCGAGACGCGCGGCGGAGGTGGGCTGAGGGCGAGGGCGAGACGCGCGGCGGAGGTGGGCTGAGGGCGAGGGCGAGACGCGCGGCGGAGGTGGGCTGAGGGCGTGACGCGCGGCGGAGGGCGAGGGCGAGGGCGAGACGCGCGGCGGAGGGCGGGGCGAGGGCGAGACGCGCGGCGGAGGGCGGGGCGAGGGCGAGACGCGCGGGGGCGAGGGCGAGACGGAGGGCGGGGCGAGGGGGAGGCGGAGGGCGGGGGGGGGGCGAGGCGGAGGGCGAGGCGAGGGCGAGACGGAGGGCGGGGCGAGGGCGAGACGGAGGGCGGGGCGAGGGCGAGACGGAGGGGCGAGGGCGAGACGGAGGGCGGGGCGAGGGCGAGACGGAGGGCGGGGCGAGGGCGAGACGGAGGGCGGGGCGAGGGCGAGACGGAGACGGAGGGCGGGGCGAGGGCGACGGACGGAGGGCGGGGCGAGGGCGAGACGGAGGGCGGGGCGAGGGCGAGACGGAGGGCGGGGCGAGGGCGAGACGGAGGGCGGGGCGAGGGCGAGACGGAGGGCGGGGCGAGGGCGAGACGGAGGGCGGGGCGAGGGCGAGACGGAGGGCGGGGCGAGGGCGAGACGGAGGGCGGGGCGAGGGCGACACGGAGGGCGGGGCGAGGGCGAGACGGACGGCGCGGCGACGGCGAGACGGCGGGCGGGGCGAGGGCGAGACGGAGGGCGGGGCGAGGGCGAGACGGAGGGCGGGGCGAGGGCGAGACGGAGGGCGGGCCGAGGGCGAGACGGAGGGCGGGGCGGGGGCGAGGCGGAGGGCGGGGCGAGGGCGAGACGGAGGGCGGGGCGAGGGCGAGACGGAGGGCGGGGCGAGGGCGAGACGGAGGGCGGGGCGAGGGCGAGACGGAGGGCGGGGCGAGGGCGAGACGGAGGGCGGGGCGAGGGCGAGACGGAGGGCGGGGCGAGGGCGAGACGGAGGGCGGGGCGAGGGCGAGATGGAGGTGGGTGAGGGCGAGGACGCGTGACGGACGGTCTGCGGCAAATAGGCCAGTCAAAATAGTTTAAAAGGTCAAAATAATTGCATTGGAATTTATTTTTTCACATTGCATTTTTGTAATGTCTCTGGTTCAACATACTAAAAGTCTACCACAGTCAACTAATGGGAAATATGCCAAAACTAGTAGTAATGCCCGGCGTTGCTCGGGCAAGCAATAAAGCCCGGTGTTGCCCGGGCTTTCTTGCAAATTTCCTGAATAGCTGTTAGGGGTTAGCGGTTTGGGGTTAGCGGTTAGCGGTTAGGGTTAGGGTTAGCTGTTAGGGTTAAGGTTAGGGTAGCTAACACTAACCCAAACCCAAACCCTAACCCTAACAGCTTGGTGTAGCGGAGGTAAACAGCACCCGGGGCAAAGTGGAAATTTGCGTCCCCCGTAGGCCTTAAACTTGAGTGGATTTGAATGGAAAATCCCATAAGGGATATCGATTTATCGATTTTTTCGAATATCGGAAGTGTTATGGAAAAAATTTATATCCAATGACCTAAGTTGGACCAAAAGCCAGAATCGTACCGAATTTGAATGGAATCCGTTGGAGTTTGTGAAAATGCATCAAAACAAATTTTGAGGGGCCTCTTAAGGAAGACAATAATATCATTAGTATATGTGCCAAATCTTGTTTCATTTCATGCAGTAACAAAAATCTGATGGTGGAACAAAGAAAGGGGCGTGCTGAAATTTAAATATGGATGACGTTTTTCAACAATGATGTTGTGATACTTTAAAAAATATCTACTCATTGACAATGTATGCCATTTCCAATGCATTTGAATAAAACCACTGTCAATTAATACATTACAATCAAGGACAGTCCTGTTTTGATTAGTTCCATAACAAATAATCATCAAGATTACAGTTTTTTTTATATAAAAATTAGCATTTTACCAGGCAAATGTCTTTTAAAAAGTAGCATTACTTTAGCAGTGATTTTGATACTTTTCTTCCAACTTCATAACAAGTGATGGTATTGATGTTTTACAAACTTGATTACATTTTAATTATTTAATGCATATTTCAAAACACATTTGGATGGAATATGTTAAGTACTTGCAGTGCGATATCATTTTTGGTACATATCGATTACCCCTACCCCCAAATGTAAGTGTTGGCCAATGGGGAGTGCTTGTGTGAGAACCATTCCTTTGTAAATAAAATGTTATTATATTCATACTTTACAAACTTGATGACATGAGAACTTATAATAATTATAATTTATAACACAGGGGCAGATCCAAGATTTTGTGAAAGGGGGGTGTAGTTGACTGCAGGCTCTGATCCTGGCTAATTTATTTTAAAAAACAAAAATCAAAAGTCAAATTATTGGTCAAATCAAAAGACGGTAATTATTGGTCAAAGTCGAATGGCATGATCCTTGGACCATACCGAATCCCACCACCAAGTTGACGAAATCCGTCAAGGAGTTTTTCCGTAATACTGTTCACAAACAAACAAACAAACAAGCAGTCATCGACTGGTACTTACGAAATCGTCAACTTGACCTCTGACCTTGTCTAATAAAAGCTGTCTCTCGAGAAGGTAGCGACACAAACCAGAAGTTTCTACCATGATTCTGTACCAAACCATCAAAAATCGAATGTTTTGGATGTTTGACCTCACTGTGACCTTGACCTTTGACCGATTTTGACCAAAATCTAATCAGCACTAGCCATCACCCTCCTGAATCACGTGATGTAATTTGACATTGGTAGCTTCTTCCCTTCTCGAGTTATCTGTACCAAACCATCAAAAATCGAATATTTGACCTCACTGTGACCTTGACCTTGGACCGATTTTGACCAAAATCTAATCAGCACGAGCCATCACCCTCCTGAATCATGTGGTGTAATTTGACATTGGTAGCTTCTTCCGTTCGAGTTATCTGTACCAAACCATCAAAAATCGAATATTTGACCTCACTGTGACCTTGACCTTTCACCAAAATCTAATCAGCACTCGCCATCACCCTCCTGAATCACGTGGTGTAATTTGACATTGGTAGTTTCTTCCGTTATCGAGTTATCGTGCCTACAAACAAACAAACAAACAAACAAACTGAAACGGAAGTCATCAATATACTTACGAAATCTTTAGATTTCGTAAGTAACAAGCAGTCATAGACTGGTACTTACGAAATCGTCAACTTGACCTCTGACCTTGTCTCATAAAAGCTGTCTCTCGAGAAGGTAGCGATGCAAACCAGAAGTTTCTACAATGATTCTGTATCAAACCATCAAAAATCATAACGTCGACTGAAGCAAAAATACTCCATTTCTCCACGCAAAACCTTAACGTCACTCAACGACGCGTCTGCTCGAGCACACTGCATCATGGGACGACCCGTGACGCGTCGAGTGAATTTTTTTTCTATATACAATCTTAAAACGTCTCCAAAACATCCAATTTTTACCAGAATTTCGACAACCGAGTTTGAAGCGTCCTAAGCGATCGCAAAAACCGAAGACAAAATTAAAATCGAAGTTAAAACGAACTCGTAACGTCGAGCGAAGCAAAAATACTCCATTTCTCCACGTGAATTTACGGAATTATGTTTGACCTCACTGTGACCTTGACCTTTGACCGATTTTGACCAAAATCTAATCAGCATTAGCCATCACCCTCCTGAATCACGTGGTGTAATTTGACATTGGTAGTTTCTTCCGTTCGCGAGTTATCGTGCCTACAAACAAACAAACAAACAAACAGAAACGGAAGGCATCAATATACTTGCGAAATCTAAAGATTTCGTAAGTAACAAACAAGCAGTCATAGACTGGTACTTCCGAAATAGTCAACTTGACCTCTGACGTTGTCTAATAAAAGCTGTCTCTCGAGAAGGTGGCGACGCAAACCAGAAGTTTCTACGATGATTCTGTTCCAAACCATCAAAAATCGTAACGTCGACCGAAGCAAAATTCTCCATTTTTTCCACGCAATTATTTTATCAGTCACAAAACCGCAATATTCAGCCATCCACCAACAATCTTTACATAATCCGACGGCTGAGGAATGCGACGATAACCTTTATTGGGATAAAAAAAAATGACTTTTAAACACCATCTTTTTCGAAAACACGGTCAGCCCACACACGGAAAACCTTTACGTGACTCAACGACACGTCTGCTCGAGCGCACTGCATCACGTGACGACCCGTGACGCGTCGAGTGAAATATTTTTTATACAATCTTAAAACGTCTCCAAAACATCTGATTTTTACCAGAATTTTGACAACCGAGTTTTAAGCGTCCTGAGTCATCGCAAAAACCGAAGACAAAATTAAAATCGAAGTTAAAACGAACTCGTAACGTCGAGCGAAGCAAAAATACTCCATTTCTCCACATGAATTTACGGAATTATGTTTGACCTCACTGTGACTTTGACCAAAATCTAATTAGCGCTAGCCATCACCCTCCTGAATCACGTGGTGATATTTGACATTGGTAGCTTCTTCCATTCTTGAGTTATTGTGCCTACAAACAAACAAACAAGCAGTCATAGACTGGTACTTATGAAATCGTCAACTTGACCTCTGACCTTGTCTAATAAAAGTTGTCTCTGGAGAAGGTCGCGACGCACACCAGAAGTTTCTACGATGATTCTGTACCAAACCATCAAAAAATCAAATGTTTTGGATGTTTGACCTCACTGTGACCTTGACCTTTGACCGATTTTGACCAAAATCTAATCAGCGCTAGCCACCACCCTCCTGAATCACGTGGTGTAATTTTACATTGGTAGCTTCTTCTGTTCTCGAGTTATTTTTTGGATGTTTGACCTCACTGTGACCTTGACCTTTGACCGATTTTGACCAAAATCTAATCAGCACTAGCCATCACCCTCCTGAATCACGTGGTGTAATTTGACATTGATAACTTCTTCCGTTCGAGTTATCGTGCCTACAAAACAAACAAACACACAAACACACAAACAAACAAACAGAAACGGACGTAATCAATATACTTACAAAATCTTTGGATTTTGTAAGCAACAAACACAGAAACAAACAAACAGAAACGGAAGTGATCAATATACTTACGAAATCTTTAGATTTCGTAAGTATATTGATCAATTGGACTATTATTAACCTCCGCCATCGAAGATCGGAGGTTACTGTTTTCACCCCTTTCAACAGGTTACTGTTTTCAAATCTAAAGATTTCGTAAGTCACAAACAGAAAGGGGTGAAAACAGTAACCTCCGATCTTCGATGGCGGAGGTTAATAATAGTCCAATTAAAAAAAAATTTCATTCCACAGAGAGCTAACTCCATATAGATTTCACGAATGTTATTTCACAATTTTGAACAGCAAATAGAGGGTGGCACACTCCTGTCCCCCCACCCCCCCCTAAATCTCTCAGTGTAACAAATTTAAAAGGAATGTGATCAATACTTGCATTGCTATACTTAATTTTTATACACTTCTTTCATATTAATCTGTGAAGTATAAGTCACTAACTTTCATTTCTTTGACACTCAGCTATCACTTACCTGCAATCTACAAGACAAGATCAACTGTGTGTTATGCACCAAGGATATCACATATGATGCTGAATGTGATAGTTACCCTTGGCAAGAAAGGGAGTGATGGCATCAACCGTGCAAGTGAGGAACGGGGAAGCAGTCTGCAGACCCAAGAAGGGCAACGTGTCCATAAGGCATGCAGAAAAAAATTGGTGTAATCCAAAGTAAATCAAAACTCACAGGCATGTAGGACTAGCTGATGCTTCTGTACCACAATTCAGACGATCACAATCAAAACCATTTGACTTCACAAAAGATTGCATCTTTTGCTGTCAGTAAGCCCATTGTGATGGTCGATGGAGGGAATATGATGCATTTCCTGTCAGGACATCAGTTTTTGAAAACACTATTAGAAGTGTTTGCAAAATATGGAATGATGTCTGGCGTGAGGAAGTGATGGGCAGGATATCCTATGCTAATGACCTGCATGCTGAGGATGCAGTGTATCATAACCAATGCAGCATAAACTTTAGAACTGGGAGAAACATTCCAAAGAAGTTTGAACCACATGATTCACTCTCTGGTAAAAAGAAAAAACTACGAAGAAGTTGCAAAGTTGAAGAAGACAAGTATGATGCCTTTCTACTTGTCACAAAATATCCAGAGGAAAGTGATGTTGAACAAATAGCAATCATTGATCTCATAAAGAGGATGAATGTGAATGTGTGTGTTGACATGTATACCGCATACTCCGTGGAAAGTCATGCTGTAACAATATAGGTATGTTATATACTATTATTAGGAACAATGTACTCTTGAGGAATGCAATTGGTATTAGAGTATGGAGTTTAACTTTGTTATTATGTGATGTGTACGACTGGACGTGGTATTTGCCTTCAGTATTATGTATACTAGTTATTGTATTTTGTTATTCTTACCCTAGATGTATATTTCTGTTATAGATATGCGTATGAATTTTGTGAGAATAAAGACGATAGAAAAGTTCTATTGTTGATTCAATTATTATTACAACAAATACCAATGCATGTTATAAAGTTGGAAGAAAAGTATCAAAATCACTGCTAAAATAATGCTATTTTTAAAGACATTTTTCTGGTAAAATGCTAATTTTTATATTTAAAAAAAAAAAAAACTGTAATCTTGATGATTATTTGTTATGGAACTAATCAAAACAGGACTGTCCTTGATTGTAATGTATTAATTGACGACGGTTTTATTCAAATACATTGCATATGGTATATATATATATATATATATATATATATATATATATATATATATATATATATATATATATATATATATATATATATATATATATATATCGTAAATGAGTCGATATTTTTTAAAGTATCACAATATCATTGTTGAAAAAGGTAATTTTGTCATATTTTCCCATCAGTTGACTGTGGTAGACTTTCAGTATGTTGAACTCGAGACATTACAAAAATGCATTGTGAAAAAATAAATTACATTGCAATTGTTTTGACCTTTTTCACTATTTTGGGGATAATTTTACCGGGGAGGACGAGGACGAGGACGAGGACGAGGACGAGGACGAGGACGAGGACGAGGACGAGGGCGAGGACGAGGACGAGGACGAGGGCGAGGACGAGGACGAGGGCGAGGACGAGGACGAGGACGAGGACGAGGACGAGGACGAGGACGAGGACGACACAATCCAAGCGCACACGGCATTGTGTGGGCCCATCTGTGGTGGGGTGCATGTTCTGTATAGACCGAGGGGCTCGTCGTGCAAGACGTTTTTTTACCTGCAAAAGGCGAAGAAACAGAAGCAAGAGTTCGTGAACCTCATTGGGTTCCAACTTCACATTTTTCCCCAAGAGATCATCGAAGAGCAGCAACGTGGCGACATCAGCCGGACTGGGTGCCTCGATGGGGACGTCTATATCCGAGGGAAGAGAACCCATCGCGTCGACTCCAGTCGCCATGCTGACGCACACGCACTGTACAGTGAACTGTATAAAGTTTAAACCAACGAACTCTTTTGTCTTATAATATTGTTCGAATCGTCTTCGCTTGAAGGTTTCATTTTTATTTTCCTCGAAAGACCTTCACGCTGTACACGCTTGTATTTCTACCGAATTAAAAAAAATCCGATGAAGACCAGCGCGGCCAAACGAATCTGAGGCTATACACCGCTCATGAAATTCAACATGTCTGCTCTCCTGGAAAAAAAAAAACATCACGATGCTCACGCGAGCGATTAGTCTGTCATCTATTTATTAGGTACGCACTTTTAAAAACTCCCTCTCCTTCCTCCCATATGACTCCACCGAGGACATGCTGTCTCGACTCAAGCAAACAAAATATTAATGTTAATTACAAAACAAAAACTCCCCAAGGGGTGTTTCCTTGGCCAAATTCCCTGTTGACGTGTATAAATAGCTTGTCATGGCGTTTCGTGGAAAACACCGAACAGAAGGGGAAAAAAGACGATAAAGCCCTCACAGCGTATGATCTGCCTTTGTTAAACAGTCGCGAGTTCTGTTTAACACGAAACTGAAAGGAATTTGGAAGAATCCCGACATCCTTGAGGCATTCTATGCTCATGGCGTCCACCACAGAATAACGGACCGGAATCTAGATCTACTGCAATCTATATACCCCACAGGGGTAGTAACAAGACCCGTGCTGCCGCTTATGGAGGTCGTGTGAAAAATTTAAAATAAAAAAGAAAGACGCGTGTGTCTTTGTCAGCGGTGTATCGTCAACAAATCGTCACTCTCACCGTCATCAACCTTGGGACGTGTGGTTTTTCAAAAGATATTAATTGGAGCAAAAAAAAAATTGTACGTCGGTTGAGATATCAAGAGAAACGATGTGAGTGGGGGTCGTGGCCATAGACCATTGTGACGTCACAACGGTTGTTCGTGGTTACAATGAGAATTCCAACAAAAGGGAACTCAAAAGACAGAGCTGTGTCATTAAATCGTCAGTTCGTGGGCAGCCGCACACCAAACGTGTCGTGGTTTGTCGTCGCGGTGTTTGTGATCACGGTCCTCGGAAGTGGAGCGTCCCAACCACCACAGCAGGTGAGCAGGGATTGTCAGAAATGACAATACTGTATACTGTATTTGGGGAAGGTACACAACACGAATGGGAAATCAGGGAAATTTAGTTTGGGATATCACGCCCATCAGAGGCAGATTAAGATTGTTTTTTTTAAGGCCCTGGGCACAAAAATTTTTCCCAAAACTCCCCCAAATAGAGGATCCGTGTTATTCTCACACTCACTTCGCCAATGTTCCTTTTGACTCGACTGCAAAAAAAATCTGGAAGAATTCCCATGTTTTATTACCTGTTTCCCTCCTTGGAGAAAAAATTTCATGTTGAGGTGTTTTCATTACCAATGGGCTTGTTATCGCTTGCCAAGC
>NC_140964.1:65799932-65877432 GCF_056783735.1 Eptatretus burgeri
CATCTGTGTTTGTTTGTTTGTTTGTGAACAGTATTACGGAAAAACTCCTCGACGGATTTCGACGAAACTTTGTGAGGGGATAAGGTATGGTCCAAGGATCATGCCATGAGATTTTGGACTTGGTCAAAAGTCCAATATGGCCGCTATAGCGGATATTTTGAAAAAATATTTGAATTTTTGTTTTTTGCATTTCTACATGTTTTAAGTGATTTCCACCCCCCCCCCCCAAAAAAAAAATTTGTTAGAGAAAAAAAAACAGAAAATTTTGCAACTTTTTTTTCAACAAAATTTCGATTTTTTTTTTAGCATTTCTACATGTTATAAGTGATTTCCAAGAAAAAACATGCCGAAATTATAATTGCGGCTGATTTTGGAACTTCAGGTGGATATACCCATGTAAAATCAACTTCTGTCTCAAGGAATCTAGTTATGACGAATGAATTGAGTATGTAAAAGTTAAAAGTAAAAGGGAAAGTTGCAAACTATAACTCTGTGAGCACTGTTGATGTCAAATTGAATGAATAGGATATCAGGTTCACTTGAGTGACCTAACAGTATTGGCGGCGGAGGTTTTGCACTCTACCGAGTGCTCCCACTCTAGTTTTGTCATATGTATTAAGGTGTATATATAACCGAAGATGTGGTCTCGGAATGTGGGATCACCCAATATTCCTCAGATCACCTGTTGACTGCAGCATTCAACATGGAACTGAATTGTACCATTCAGTTTGTTCCCATGGTGGATATTTGAAAATTAAGGAATTTTCAGAATAATTTGTCATTGGAGATGCTTCGTTTCTGCTAACCATTCATGAACCAAGAAGTGGAATGGTATCCCAAGTATCAGATAATCCAGAGCCCTATCATTCTGTTTGAACTCGGCACTCAGTCTGTGTTTTCAAGACTCAAGAACATGATTTTTGACCGTGGGAAATTATCCAGGGTATACAATCGGCATCACATGTGTTGTAAAGAAAGTTTTGTGATGAGTGATTCACATCATCGAGAGATGACGAAGGCGATTGTTGAACTGATGGAAAACTGTAATTCTGATCGAGTCAATCCTTGTTCAATACGTCAGAGATATCGATTTGTTTTGATAATTACGTCATTTGTTTAATACTTTAATTACATGCAATGTCTGCTTTTCATTCAATTGGATTGTTTATGATGAGACAATAATTAAAATAAATGTTTAGTTTTGAGCAAAAGTTTTTCCAATAGAGTACTTATTTTCAAGTGTATTGGAGCGTTCTTTGTCTATATTTAAAATAGTCTCTGGCATTTATGACACAAAGAAACACCTACAAAAAAATATTCCTCTCGCTCTGCTCAGCAATGTAAATTTTTGCGACCCCCCCCACTCCCAACTCCCAAACATAAAATCATGAATCTGCACCTACAGCCTGCCCTGGTGTTTACATGTATTTATCAATCGATCTTGGAAAATGGTGTCATTCCCAAAAATTGGAAATCTTCAATTATTATCATTCCAGTACCAAGAGTATTAAAACAAACAAACCAAAAAAAACAGTGAGTTGAATGATTACCGTCCAGTAGCCTTCACATCTAATGTAATGAAGTGTTTTGAAAGGATGTTATTTCGAAGTGTTCAAGTATGCTTGTTTGACCAATCTAAATTTACATATCAGAGTACATATCAGAGGGGTGTAGAGGATCCTATAGTTGGTTATCTCCAAAAATTGTACCATCATTTACATACTCCCAAGTTTTTTGTAAGATCAGTGTTTATTGATTTCTCCAGTGCCTTCAATGCCATTATTCCACACACATTAATTGATAAGTTATTGAAATTAGATGTCACACCTCGGCTTTTAACGTTAATTCACGGTTTTCTTGCAGGTAATAAGATGGTATCACGTGTCAGTTTTGAGATAATAAGATAACAACAAGGTTGTGGTGTCTCCCTTATCTTGATACCCTCGCCGAAGGAGAGGGTATTGCATTTGGGTCTGTTTGTTTGTTTGTCTGTCTGTCTTTTTTTGTCCACACAGAACCTTTGTGTTTTTCTCTGCAACCGCTTGCCGGATTGAGACTGTCAAAGAAATTCTCAAGTCCTCCTGTACATTTGAGTCATTTATTTAACAAATAAACAAACAAATACAAACAAACACATTTTCGCATATGGAGAACTCCGAGGCAAACAACACAGTCTTCCTCCAAATTCGAAAATACATGGAAGTGTTGAGATATATATATATATATATATATATATATATATATATATATATATATATATATATATATATATATATATATATATATAGGATTCAGTGAGATTAAGTATGTTTTTCTTACCCATATACTGGTGCTGCAGTTTGTCAGGTTGAATGTTTCCAGGTAGAGATCATTTTCAGCTTTTGTGCAGCAATCAGCTTAATTTTGAAGGATTATAACATAATTTCAGGAACCAGATGTGTAAATTCTCTTCCGGCACAGAATGACATCAAGACTGCAGCCCTTTGGGTACAATGATGGATAACAACATAGTTCTGTGGTATGGAAGGGAAAAAGGTCAGTCCGCTTTTGAACAGGCTAGGGAATGATATATAATCTGAAGCTGTCAGAGGCATAGTGAACACATCTGGATATTTACTTAGACCAACATTCCAGTTGATCAAAAATAATATCTTCAATCAAACCTGCTGGTGCCTTATATTAGTTATTTCATTAAAAAAAATCCCTTCGTGAGCAGAATAAATTTAAATGATAGGCAATTCTAATATACTGAATAATAATTAAAGCTTACTTCAAAGGTCAATCTGTTTTGGACACTTTTACTAGGCAGATTGATCATCTTTCAATACAGAAAATGGATATAACATGATATAAATTAAAATAGATACATGTTCAAGCACGTAGAATTGTAATAATCATGTCATATTTGAGTACATTTTCCATTAAAGATCTGTAACAATACATTTATTTTTAATCAAGTTTAATTGCAAACAATTTGTTGTTATTTTTATCACCCTCAAACCCATCATGCTAATTTTGGAGAAATTGCATCAATAAGACAATTTTCACCATTGGTGCGACGACTCATGTAGAATGTTTTAATGATAATTATGATGTCATCGGTCAAGTGGTGTGGCAGCCTTGTCGGAAAAATGGAAAAAATTTGGACCTCTGTGGTACCACACCAAAAAAAAAATTGAAACTTGGCACATAGCAAGTACTCCTCATGGGGAATGTGTGATTTATTTATGATGTCATATGTGCCTTCGTAATGACATCATAATTGAATATATGGAATGCTAATTTTTCAAACAAAACCTTCAAAAATCTTCTCTGAACTGGCTTAACAGATCAAGGCGAAACTTTACAAGTATGACCGCCTGTCCATGACGAACGAAAGGTTCACACATGTGACGTCATAGGTCACATGGTTTGGCAGCCATATTGGATATACCCTAAAACCTATGAAAATCTTCTTTTCCAGAATGGCTGTACAAATCAAGGCTGCAGATGTGCCAGCGGATTACATTATAAACTCTGTTGTGTTGTGTGTACAGCTGTTCTGACATGAGTTTGTTGTGTGTGTGTGTGTGTGTGTGTGTGTGTGTGTGTGTGTGTGTGTGTGTGTGTGTGTGTGTGTGTGTGTGTGTGTGTGTGTGTGTGTGTATGTGTGTGTTCGGTCATTAAGCAGAACATATCATTGTCTTTACTCACCCCACCTCCACCCATCACCTTTCTCTCTTCTTTTTTTTTTTTCATTCTCTCTCTCTGTCTCTCTCTCTCACCCCGTCCTTGCATCTCTCCCTCCCACGTTATAGCAACGTTTCGTGAGGCATAGCTCTCCCCACCTTCCTCACTCTTCCGCCATTCCTAGCTTCCTCTCTGCGTCCGTGTCTCTCTCCTCTCCTCCTCCTCCTCCTCCTCCTCCTCCTCCTCCTCCTCTCTCTCTCTCTCTCTCTCTCTCTCTCTCTCTCTCTCTCTCTCTCTCTCTCTCTCTCTCTCTCTCTCTCTCTCTCTCTCTCTCTCTCTCTCTCTCTCTCTCTCAACCCCCCTCCTTACTACCCCCCCCCCCGCCAGCAAAGCAACGGGTTGTATTTGGTAGTCTTAAATAATTTAAAAATATTAAATTATATCAATGTCTTTATGCCCTGGAATCTAAGCCATCCAAAACAAATAAATATGCATTTGTCACGTCTAAAAAAAGTCATTGACCAATAGACTTCTATTTATGGGGATAAAATAATCAATATTCATGATTCATTGCTTTATCAGATGATCTTTTCATTGAAGAATATGTAATTGTACAAAAATACTATTTATTGGTAGTGCATTTGTCGAAATATATTATATAGAGATTTTCATGGAGTAGTATGTGCAATAGTCAATACGTTCCCTGACGCAAGTTGCGGAAATTGTCAATTTAGGTTACCCTTCTTAAAATAAAATTTTCGGAGGTTTCACAAGAAATATGGCAGAGCAGGCCTCATGATTATTCATCTCTATGCACCAATCTAACAAAAACAAACAATGAGGTCTGCTTTCCACACTAAACTGCATCCATTCCATCCCTAAATCAATGCCTTTTTGCAGTGTGGATCCTTGACTACATGTTTATAATCACATTTTGGTTATTGTCTATCAGTTCCTGATTCAAAGTATTCTTACTTTCAATTTGATATAGGCATTTGGTAATTTGCCAAAAGAGAACGTAAATAAAGTGGAAAGACCCAGGAAGATTGCCCGGGTGTGATACGGACAAACCTTCCTTCAGTTTGTACCTTGCACCTTGTATGAGAAACGTGCTGTGTTGAAGGTTCACAGGATAATGCGGGACCCATCGCACACACTTCGTAATTGTTTTCGTTTTCATCGTTCAGGCATTCGTTTGCCTTCATACTCCACTTACCCTGTGCTGTCGTTTTAGGCCATCCATCATATGGGTCAAATTCAATTCACATGTCTAATGCAAATTTGAAGAGGGTGTGATGCACCCATTTGAATTGAATTGCCAGTGAATGAAAATTTCAATGTTTCATGTGGACAATAAAAAAGAATGAATTGATGTGGCTGTAATCCTGGGGTAAGATGTGCTGAAATTACTCAGAAGGACACAATGGCCCACACAATGGAAGCTCGGCATAATATCCACACTGGGCTTAAAGAAGAGCTGCCTCACTCTTTAGTACTTTGGGTTGTCTATTTATTAAGTCCACAAATGGTGGATTTATTTTTTTTATATATCCCTACTCCACGTACACATGCAACAAATAGGAGACCCCTTTCACCTTTTGCCACATTTAGTTGAAAGGTCATGCGAGGCTGAGCCTCAATTCTGCTGTTGGTAAACCATTGATCATGTGTTCAATAAACACTGAGAAGTTCGAAAAATCAAAAGCATGATTACAATAGAATAATGGATGAAATCAACAGGACATTGATTAAGGTATGCTGACCACCATGGGAAGCAAGGGGAAACTAACATTTCAGATGTTAACTCTTCGTTGGAGCAAAAGAGAGATCAACCATATAACCTTCACGAGCAAGAGTAGTTCTTCATTCTGCACGATTGCAATTGTTTGAAATCCCATGAAGGCTTATTTAATGAATGAGAAACTTCGAGAAAGCTGTGGCATCTATTAATCTTGGAACTGAGGCCTGGAAAAGCATGATCCTTCACAACACAGCACCACTCGACTGCTCTGTGATCTAGGAAGACATGGAATAGCAGGAAGAGTTTTTTCTTTTCTGTATAACGTTGATTTCAGCACTTAAAGAACAAAAGGTTCCCACCTCTGCTGCTATTCTGCAGGAGAAAAAAAGGTGTTGGTGGAGCGCAGGCTTGCTGGGCCGAATGGCTTCCTCCTGCACCAAAGTTCCTTGCTATTCTTTGTTAAGGTCTTCATCTTTTTCAAAATGAATCACGATTGTGAAAGAAGTAAAACTATTAGTGGTGAGGAAACACACCCCTCATTATTTTGGATGAACATGTCCCTTGTATTTTTAGAATACAGAAATTGGTTTACAGGAAAAACTTTAACTTGGTTTGACCTGCTGTCCATGATTTAAAACTGACCTTCATACATGATTAGTGAGCATCAAGTTATTCAGGCCATGTTTTTGGCATTGTGAAACAATCACTTGTTTTTCAAAAAGAAGAATAATGTGAAGAATAATAATAATAAATAATTACTTTCTGAGCTTGCAAGATGGCTTAGACATGGATACCTCTAGTGCCTAGAGGTAGACACACTCACCTCTGAGCCGTCTCAGCTGGGTTTGGATTTCGGCCCAGCTACAAACTGTCATCCTGGTGTTTCATCGGCCATCCCTCGGATGGATGCTAAACTTGGTGTCCCATCTGCCAGCATTAGTTGGTGGACATTAAAGATCTCATGGTGTCTTTCACGAAAAATAGGCGAGTTATCTCCAGCACCATGAACGATGACAAATTCCTGCCCTATCCTTCAAGGGGCAAGTGTTGCTGAAATCCCTCTATCCCTTGCATCCATGGCACAGCCACGCTCCCTCTCCCCTCAGCCAATGATGATACTTACAGCTATGTGCTGTATACAGAAGTAGTTACTTTCCAGTTATCTCACAAAAAGTAGCAATTATGTGGAACCTACCTCAGCAATGGGTTGGCCTGAAAGTATTCTTATCCTGGCTCATGTTGAAGAACCTAGATCCAAATACCTTATGTGGTTATGCATTGTCTACCAACGTTATTGTAATTCACATAAATGCACACCAATGTCTACCTACTAACGTCTATGTCCAGCAAATGTGTGATGCACAAGGTCCACCATAAGTTTGAGATCAATGTGAAACGAAATAAATAAACAGGAGATCGTCATGCTGTTTCAGTAAAATTTTACTGAGTTGCTTCAAGATACAGCAGACCAATGATAAGTGCAACACAGCATAAGAACAACAAATAAACAGGTTTATCAGCTCAAACAATGCAAGTGCAAGCGTTTAATAAGATTATCGACGATGCAACCTCAATAATCTGACATCATCATGAATCGGATCCCAACAAACTGAAAATCAATGAAGTTAAATCAAAAATAGAAGAGAGATCTACAAATAGCAGGTACATTAAAGGTGTAAAGGTGTGGGCACGGAAAACCAAGATGGAGAGGCCGGGGTGGGGTGGAACAGGCTGGCAAGAAGGAAATGGTCTCTCTCTCCAGGTTTATGAAGGTACCCTTTAAGAAAACAGTGATTATTTCACTTTGTGATGCAATTGAACTCTCCGACAAAGAAAACCACTCTATCTCACCCACAATACTTATTTGGTCATCTTCAAAATAATTCGTTTTGACGGTCCACTTAGAAGAGAACATGAAGTAAATCAAGTAGAATTATGGGACGTTTACCATTCCTTGCAAATCCTTACCCCTCGTTGGCACTGATGGAGCGAGAACGGATGCGGCTGGTGATCTCATACGTCCGAAGAGTTACACCAAATATGTCCTCATGGTATCGGCCTTCTTCCTGATACCACCATGTCAGGAGCAGCACAAAAATACATGATTACATTTTCAAAAAGGGCAAAATATTGGTCATTCTACTGGTATGGAGAATCTCTGAGGCACCAAGACGTTTAAAACTCTTCCCTTACCCTTAGACGTTTGACCAACTGAGCGGCCTCATTCCCACTGAGGCTTCCTTGCTCAGCCAGAATGGCCTGTACCACCCCAAGCACCTCACTGGCCATAGTCACATCCCCACACACATAGATGTGCCCACAACGTTCCAACAGCATGGAATGGAGCTCTTTTGAGAGCTCTGTTTGAAGCAAATCCTGCACGTAAGTCTGACACACAAAAAGAGTCTACATAATGTAAAAGGTTAAGAAACTAGATCAGTTTGGAAATGGGATTAAATTGAGGTAAAATTGGCTGAGGGTTGTCATTGCGAAGAATTAATGAATCCGATTGGGAATTGGTAAAAATTTAGGAGAAACATGGAAGTCGCACCTTCGGAATGTCAGTCTCTCGAGAGTAGGCCGTGAGAAGCTTGGAGAAAACACCTGCACGAAGTGCCCGCTGGGTCTCTTCATGGTATAAATGGTCCAACCTCCTGCATCGGCAGCCAAATACCAAGGTCATGCCACAGGGTTTGACACCTAGAAAGTCATGCAGGTAACACATGAACGAAAATGTTTTATTCTCTTGTGCACATGTTGCTGGAGTCCACTCTTTTTGTCCCAGCTCAATGTTCAAATCAAGAAGATTTTTTTTAAATGGTGGGTTTTGCAGTAGGTAGCAACTAAAAATATGAAACCTGCAAATGCCATGTTCACCTGTTTGGTGTTCAGCTCTGAGCACAGCTGATGGTACTTGGATACCAGATTAAAATCGAACAGACTGTGTTGATTAATGCATTGTCTAATAAATGTCCTTATAATTCATTTAAGTGTGCAACTGTTTCCCAATTCCTTTTCCAAAATGTAATCATGCTTGCGTGTCAGATGACACATGCCAATTAAAATTTTCACGGCAATGACTGTGATTGGGTGCGGATTTGTGTTACCCAAACAGCTAAGAGGTGTTTTATCTAATATGTAAAGCTCTTTCTAACCACTCACTCACTCACTGGCTCACGTATGTAAATGTTTAGTACTTTTGTGGTGGAGTAAAAAGCTGAAATTTTGCACACGGCTGCAAAGCGAAGCCAATATCACAGGAAAAAAAAAATCACAAAACAGTCCATCCATCGGGACCATACTCTGTGAAGAGTGTTGGTGCTGCCTAAGCAGTCTCCTTGCCGATTGGACACAATCCTGGATGGGTAGCCACTCTAACACAGGATACCAGCAAGCTGGCACTCATTTTGCCGACCTTAGAAGGATGACAGGCAGAGTCAGCCCCACCTGGTATAAATTCAACAGCCAAGGAGGATTTGAACTCAGGACTCTTGGATCCCAAGCCCACCATCCTTACCATTAAGCGAACACCAGGCATAACAAAACATTCCAATAGACAAAGAAATGGACCTGGTTGAGAAGCAATGCTAACGCGCACCTCTTCTGCCTCTTATTTTATAAATATTGCCATATTTACATTAAAAATTACTCTCGCTGTAAACTTTATAATAAAGAGATCATTCAAATCATCAATTCTTGATTAGCCGAGGAACTCTTGAAATTTACACAAAATTCCATGAAAACACCAAAGCCCAAGAGAGCCAAAATATTAACTATATTTTACTGAATATTCATAACAAAAGCAGTCTTTGCTTTTTTATGGCATATGAACACCCATATTTGTGAGAAATGCAGATGTGACATCACACACACTGAATGCATGAAACACTGGTAGAGCACATGACCTTTGCTTTCCCAAGCTTGAACAGATGGTATTGATGCTGTAAAATCTGCAATGTTTGCCCATTCCAAAGGCTACCCAGACACGGTATCTGCCAAAGGCTGAGTCGTAGAAAGTGCAAAGAATGAACCAACAAGGACAGTTACAACATGTGTCCACAGCTCACACTTGGATTACCTTTCTTCCCTCCTCCAGAGCATGCAACATGTGGACAACAATCCTTGTGTCAGTTTCCTCGTGATTGAAGTTTGGCATTGGGATGTTAGAACCCATGGATGGCACAGATTCTCCTGATGTTATGTAGACAGCTTTGGATAGCGGAAGATAAAATGTGAAACTTTTGATGTGAGATCAGCAAAAAGTTCCTTCTTGTTCTCTTCAACATGGAGGAAGTCCATCCAGTTACCTGGTAGTTTAGTTTAGTATGACACCTTTTGGCGTACACCCTTCCCTCTTTTTTCATGGGTAGATTCCTTCAGACTGTAAGATCTATGCGTATCCCCCCCAACATCCAACCATACAGTAGCTTGCAGCTGCAAGGAATAAATACTCTGTCTGCATACTCTTCTAAAATGCTGACACCTGCAGTGGGAAGGCAAGAGACAATGACAGCCTCCTCCATGATTTTGCCATTCTGCTCAACACACCGCAGTAATTGAGACTTTGTTGTTGGTAAATGAAGCTTTCCAAAGTCTGAAAGCAAAGGTTGATATGATTTTATATCACGGGAAAAAAACATTCCTCCAGATCTCCATCCCGGTTCTGCATAGAGATATAGTATAGCTGGCCAAAGAGTTCAACATTATCTCAGAGCTCTTTGATCTTCTTCCCTTTCTTAGAAATTACCTTTGATTGGGGATTCTTGAGCATGGATAGAGAATCTTTTTTGATTAGTTCATGCACAGAACATGTGCGATCTTCTAGCACAGTTTTACAGAGTCTGGGTATCGCTTCTTGCCAATATCTTCAAGGTTGCATCGTACATCAATGACTGATTCGTGCATACAATTTGACTGTCAAGAGTTAAAAGCTCTTGGAAGTCATCCAAGAAGGGGTTTCCCATTCTTCTAAAGGTCTTGCAAAGGCTGTCAACCTGCACCTTATTCTTTTGTGTGGTCCGATCGTCAGTCATTCGAAATGTAACCCAGCAGATCTCAACCATTCTTGGGCCTGCTGATCAAGCTGTGCAAGAGCGTTCCAACCTCCTACCAACTGTTGGATGGGACACTTCCACCAAGTGTCTGCAGTTTGGGGCTCTCCACAATCACAGCTTGCTGTGTCAGCCAGATTCCAGGTATATATGCAAGCCTTAAGGCATTCAATGCCTGTATGCTGTCTGTTCAGGTGGCACTACTCCTTTCTTGGAAGTTTCCAAGAATTTCCAACGGGGGGAGGGGGAGTGGAGAAATTAGGTTTGGTGCTTTGGCAGGAGGTAGAGCAGAGGAAAATGTTGTGAGGGAGTGGTTAAATAAACCATTATTGCAAATGCAATACTGTACGTATGTATCCTCGAATATGATAACGTAAGCAGGTTTTACCATTATGCTCAATATCATACAGTCGCTGCTCCCAGAAGCTACGGAAGGGTGCAATGCCTGTGCCTGGACCAACCAAGATGCATGGAAGGGCTGGATCTTCTGGCAGGTGGAATCCAGGAGCCCTGGGGTGGCAGGGTGGTTTAATCTCAACTATATAACATGATAACATGCCAACATGTACAAGATGCACTTTTTAAAGGTGATAAGTGGATGTGGCAGTCAGCATGCAGTTATGCCTTACACTCGCACAAAGCAGGGTACAACCGCTCCCTCGGAGAGCTGGTTCAACCACGATGAGCACACGCCGTGATGCATTGGTCCCTCTCCACCTTTATGGTACAAACAGAACAGAGTAGCAACATGTGTATATTTGGGACCTCCAGGGAAAAAAAAAATCATATTGTACCCAAATCGGGTGCACTATTAATTAGCATGGCAACACTATAAATACTTTTTACGACTTGGGTATTCATCAAACTTCATCCCTTTTCTCCTTCTTTAACAGCCACAATTATTCCCACATTCTTTTTGGGTTGGCCGGGGAAGGTTTTGGCCAAAGTCTTCCATGAACCGACTGGCTAAATATGATGTTAGGGCAGGAATTTGGAATTTGTACATGGTGCTGGTGATAGCTCGTATACTCTTCGCGGAAGTCACTGTGGGATCTCTAACGCCCACCAACTAATGCTGGCAGATGGGACACCCAGTTTAACAAAACACCAGGATGACAGTTCATAACTGGGTCGGGATTCAAATTTTGCTTCGAGGCAAGAGTGTGTTCCTCCAAGCCATCCTGTCAGCCCTTAAGCATCATCCCCTTTCATGACTTGCATATGAGAAGATGAAAGACCAGGAATAAAAATTTTGTCCACCAGATTACCAGTACTTCTAAGTTGCAATCGTCCCATTGAAAAAAAGGAAATAACAACAACAATAAAAACAACAACAGTAATGAAAACTAGCTGAAACCCCGTCACAGACGGATTCCGTTCATTCAACCACCCTCACCAGCTCACACACACTCGAGTGACATGGACTGGACAGGGTGTCCTTGCCCCCGCCTACTCATCCCCCGCCCCTGCCCCCATTCAATTTGCTTACCCCAGCCCAAAAAATGTAATTACCCCAGCCCCGCCTCTTCACTCCCCGCCCCCCGTCTTTTGATTCCCCGCCCCACTTGCCCCCGGGCTCCCACCCCCTGTCCACCCCCTCACACTCAACTCCGCCTCATTCAACCGAGCCCCCACCCCATTTCCCCCTGTCTCCCGCTTTCAATTTGCTTACCTCTGCCCAAAAATTTGCTTACCTTGCCCCCCGCCTCTTCACTCCTCGCCCCCATCTCAACGAAAAGTGTTTATTCTGCTTCAGCGTTGAAGTTTGACAATTGCCACTATGCGTGATGCACTCTAGCAGGTACGAAGTTTCTTTCAGTCCAGGGTCACAGTACCGAGAAAAACGTGACGCGACCGCGAGGAGGAGCACAAAATTGGTCCTTCAGTATTAATATATAGATAGAAGATAGAAGATACAGTAGACGCCACTTTATAAATCCACGGTTATAAAATCCATCCGCTGATTGTGACCAAAATGAGTTGGAACGGAATTTTACAATCGAGAAATCCGCCGTTTAATAAATCCACCTGCTTGGCACGTGCGCGGTCTCAACCTAAGCTTGATGGAGTATGCGCTGCCGCAGAGTGAAAAAAAAACAACAACAACAACAACAACAACTGGTGACGGACTTCGAATCCCGCCGCCGCTCGAATCCCTCCGACCCCGAATCCCAATAGCCAAGGGAAGAAAGCGACGACCAACCCGAGCCGATGCCAACAGCGGCAGAGATGCGGACGGCACTCGCCAAATTGGACAGGGGATGCAGCTCTCAGGTTTTGCCCATCCCGATTTCCGCCACGTGACGGATTCAATAAAGGAACATTTGCGCAAAACCTTCCCTCCCAAGCAAGCGACCTTGGAGAGATTCATTTGAACAATCCCTTTGTCACCGTTTGATAAATCAATGTTTTTGTAGCATAAAGCAGGGTTGAACGACATTCGCTTTTTGTCTTATCTATCCAGTCGGTGGCTGAAAATAGGTTCTCCGCTTAATAAATCCAAACGGCGTGGTCCCATGGTGGATTTATAAAGCGGTGTCTCCTGTACAATGTTTCTTGTTACATTTTTTGTGTGTCAACTTCACATTCTGAGGTAGTCACCATGTGCAGAAGAGGATTTTACATTGCAGACACCATTTTGAAGGAGTGGAATTAGTAATTACACCTCTCAGCAGTAATTTTCTGATGACGGACGTAATGGCGTCAGCGAATAACCGATGATGTCATGACGTCCTGATGCCTCTCAGCGGTGACGTCACACGTCGCCATGTAAACGAATGTAAAACGAAAAGTGTTTAGTCTGCTTCAGAGTTGAAGTTTGACAAATGCCACTATGTGTGATGCACTCTTACAGGTACGAAGTTTCTTTCAGTCGAGGTCACAGTACCGAGAAAAATGTGACGCGACCGCCAGGAGGAGCACAAAATTGGTCCTTCAGTATTAATATATAGATAATTGTCCCCCATACCAATTTGGCAGACTTCGTGGGTGTCTGTGACTAGGACATTAACATTTCCAGATCTGATCATTTACTCCCAGGGTACAGGTTGATGCAGCCCTCAATCAGGGCAAGAAAATGAAAACTTGGCCAAGATTCTGGAACACAATGGCCTTCTCTTTTTGAAAGGTCTGGTGGACTCTTTAGTGTCCCCAAAGGAATGCTAGAATAAATGACAGCTGGCTTAATGCCCTCTTTAAAGAGGAGCTCACTCATTGATGCAGCACCTTACTTGCAAACATAAGCCATGACTTTCTCATCAGGCTGGGAATCGAATCCAGAAAAGACATGCCATAGGAGATCACGCTATCTCTGAGCTATCCTGCTAGTTTAGGCACATAAGTATCTTATAAGAATTGCAAGGAGATGCAGAGAAAGGATGATTTTTATATCATTGTGCCCGTTCATTCCTCAGCAACCTCACATTGCAGCTCATATTAAAAAAAAGCACATGGCAAGCTTGACAAGTATCCATATCAAGGGTTTTACGTATACCATGAGCTTTGTGACTCTCCCCTCCTCCCACCCCTTCCTTTTATCCATATCCATACAGTAATACATCCATACAGTAATTAATAAAGTAAAAATGAAAACATTTGACCAGAGAGTTGAAGAAGAGAATGGAAGTTTGTGAAAATGGCTGATCTGCACCTTCAGTGCGGTACGTGACCACGGAGACAGTTAGGTGTGCTTCACTGGGGTGGCGTGATGGTGATGAGCTTATGGAGTAATATCTGGGAGCAAGTGTTGGCAACTGAGATAACAGCAGTGTTGCAGGGGTGCACAAAGATGGATGCATTTCAAAGATCTCCAAAAGAGTGGGGCTTTTCCACCAGCGCCACTCCTCATACTCATGTTGGCCCTGCATGACCGACAAAACGAAAATAAGGGTGAATATAAATGACTCGGGCTTCAGAATCTACCATAACACTCAAATCAAAGAAGTTGCACTTTTGAAAAAACAAAGTTACCCAAAAACATTAAAAAAAAAAATAGTTTTATGAAACAGAGAGATGTTGGAAGAAAGGATGTTCTTAGATGCCATTGCACTCGATTCCACGACTCCAGTGTACCTCAGAGAGAGTCATAAGATGCTCTCGCTCAGCCTCACATGTAGCAAATTTTGCCAGGTCGCCCAAAAGCTGTGGCCCAGGTGGTGAGGTGATGTCCAGGTAGTGACTTAAGGCCTGTTGAACCGTGCACGGTGGCAGCATTCCTGGTAGCCAGTTCCCTTAAGAACACACATCATGTTCAACCACATGTAGCAAAAGCAACAATTATTATTGTTTTTATTTCGTCTGCAGCCTGTGGCTGCTGGTTATATCATTACTGGGAGCATGGCTGTGCCACTGATGTAGTGCCCACTTTTTCCAGTAAGCTGGTGTTCATTTTGCTGACCTCAGAAGGATGATAGGCTGAGCCAACCCACCTGGTGTTATTTAATAGCTAACAGGGGCTTGAACCCAAAACCCTAAGATTTTAAGCCAGCCACCATAACCGTTAAGCCAACACCAGGCTTACAACAACAATCTAAAAAATCTATGCAAACAAAATGGTTCTCACTTTTGTTTACTTCTGTTAAAGATAAGCATTCCTCTCAAGGGTGCATCTATGCCCGATGGCATCATCAGTGCCCAAAATGAAAGAGCGAGTTAAACAGTAAGATATGCCCATATGTTTTATACATTTAAAAAGAGACTTTTGAAACAAACTTTTGAGAATATCGCAATATTTCAGCCCAAAATACATTCTCGTTCTAATTTTATAAACAACCAAAGCACAGTGACATCATATAAAGGGTCACCGACATATTATGAACAACGTGGCAAAGGGTGTCGACTACCATGACTACTTTTTTATTTTTTTATTTCATATACCTTGTCGAGGCTCGTATGAGAGCTAACACACAACGCACAGCAAAGGGGGCATGAGACAAGAGGGGCGAGAGAGGGAATGACAAAACTGGGGAACAGACACATTAGGAAGTCTGTGGAAGGGATAGGGATGGGGGTGGGGAATACAAGATGGACATTACAGGGACTTTCAGGAAGGAAAGCAGGGAATTAGAAGGAGGTGGGTTTGGGGTGGATTAACGGAGGTAGAAAAGATCGAGGATTTGGATGGGGGATGATAAGAAGTGGTGGTGAACAGCTGTTTTGATGGCCTGGAGGGAAGAATGGGATTGAACAGAGTGAGGGAGTTTATTCCAAAGGTGGGGGAAAAAAGAGGAATGAAAGGGTGAAGGTGAGCAGTGATTTGTGATTTTGGTAGTTTTACCAGAACGGGGTTGTTGGCGGACCTTGAGCGCCATGCGGAAATATGGTGGGGACAAATCGCAGACACAGCGGGGGGGGCGAGACTGGAGAGGAGACGGTAGAAGACAGAAAGACCACCGACCTGCCTGCGATGAGAGAGTGAGAGGCCCAAAGACTCAGCCTCATCGCAGGAGATGCCAATGATCCGAAATGCCTTGGTTTCCACAGCATGAAACCGAGAAAGGTGAGAGGCAGGAGCACCAGCCCAGATGGGAGAGCAGTACTCCATCAGGCTGCGGATGAAAGCTTTGTATGTGGTCAGGAGCTCAGGTGGGCCAAGGAAGGACTTTGCACGTCAGAGGATTCCCAGTCAGCGACTGGCTTTGGAGGCGAGGTTGGAAATGTGGCTTTCCCAGGAAAGATCAAAGTAGATAGTGAGACCCAGAAGGTTGAAAGAAAGGACTTCTTCTAGAGGATTGTTGACAAAGTGGATGGGGGGGTTTTCCAAACTGTCCTTTCGGAGAGACATAGTAAGAGTGCGAGATTTGTCAGGATTGAAAGACATGTTCCACGTGTCGGACCAGTTTATGATTTTACCCAGATCTGCAGAGAGCAAAGAAGCTGCTGCTTGCCGGTCTGAGGGATGAAAGATGGTACGGCAGAGGGTGGAGTCATCAGCAAAGAGATAAAGAGGATTTTCCAGAGATTTTCTAACAATGTATTTAAAACATTTTGTTTTGAAATTCTCAAATTTCTGGCAGTTCAGTTGCCAAGATATAATCATGGTTCAATTTAGCAGACAAGTGAGAGTACAATATGTCACCATTCATGATAATACTGTCCAAATCATGTTGTTGCCATAATTTGAAAGGTTTGATTTTCAACAACATTATACTGGTTACAGAATTCGGAACACATTGCTTTCCAGAAGAATTTGGAAATAATTCAAGATGTCCCTGGTTGAAAGAACCAATTATCACTTTGCCACCAATATCTGCCATAATTGTTATTGTCCAGCGATGATGTTCCAAAGTCTAATGAGTGTGATCGGATGAGGGATTATCCACACATGACTGGTCGGTAATCGATCGGTTTTTAGTTCTATCCTGGTGGATTATTTGGAGTATTTATGTTGTGTTGAGCCAATGGAGGGTCCGGGACATCCCGAATTTAGAAGTTTACCGATTTCTTCATATTCATCACAAATTCAGGTCCAGGCTTGTAGACCATTGCAGTTGGAAAAGGGCTGAACATCACATTGAGTGCGTGCTTCGCGATGCGGCACCCCCGCGTGACCAGGACAGCCTTTCACAGTGAGATCACATTCCCACGGAAATCAAATTTTCACAAATATCGATGAAGACTCGCGGATGAAGAAAATGTCGAAATCCATCACTAAAGCTTTTTAACGTTGATCAAAAAAGAAAATCGTACAAATTAAAATAAGGAGAAAAATATTATTATTAATGACGCAGTGAACTGATTCGGGTTATGAAACAGATACCTGTGTGTTGCAAGTGGATCCGAGGAGAAGAATTCCTTCCGTTCCTCCACGTTTCATCCAATCAAAACGACGCATCGCCTTTCCTCCTTGGTCATGACCATCCGTCAGAGGTTATCGCCACCTCTCCACTACTTTGACCAATCAAAGCTGGCTCTGATCCAGGGCTTGTCAGAATGCAGCACGAGGTACATCGCCGAATGTGATTGGTCCAATGGTATCACGTGCCGCCGAGGATTGGCGATGCAGCATGAGGTACATCACGAACATGATTGGTCCAGTCCTGTTTGCTGGAATCCTCGTGCATAACACCGCCCACACAACACACGTGGTGTCCTTTGACCAATCAGGAGCAGTGCAGTTGCAGTATCGTTTCCTTCAGCTCGATTGGTCTTGTCCTGCACGTGATGTTTTCGGGGTTTTTTTTCGTTCTTGTTGAATCTGAGGAGATTATTTTTTCGTTCTTGTTGAAAGTAAATTTCAACTACTAATGTAAGACGAAACACTTGTTTATGGCTAATATTAAAGAGAATGATGGCATAAGAAGAACTTAGCTTTCTGCGTTTGGCGCGAAATGCCATGGTGGATGGAAATGACGTCTTTCGTTCGTTCGTTCGTTCGTTCGCACATGAGGGGAGCATTTCTTCCTTTTTATTTCCGTCAAGCAATAAATTAAATGGTTTTCACATATATAACACATTAGTTTCACAAATTTCCATTGAAATAATCAGGTATTTCCATCAATTTTCGTCATTTCCATCGAGGTTACGCACTGCATCTACCAGACGGTCGTCATTGGCTGTCTTGAGGCACGTGGGGGGGGGGGGGACACCGGACCCACCGGAGACATGGTAGACGACACTGGGGACATTTCAAACTCGGTGCAATTGTATACAGCACACGCGCTGTAACTATGATGATGCCAACAACAGAAGAAATCAAAATGAACAGTTTGAAAACAACCCAAAAAATTTCGACTGAGAGCTAGAGAAACAGAATCAAAATGCGACAACTCCCCCCAAAAAGAGGACCCAGAAAAATTTTGGTGAGGTATATTTGAAGACAAAAAAGAAAACACAAAGGAAGCAGATTGGAGAGACATTTGGAAAAGAAAAAGCAACATGTTTAACCTGGTGTTGGCTTAGCGGTTAGGGTGGTGGCTTGGGATCACAGGGTCCTGAGTTCAAGCCCCCTTTTCGCTGAATTAACACCAGGGGATTGACTCAGCCTGTCATCCTTCCAAGGTCGGTGAAATGAGTACCAGTGTAGCAGCCAAAAAGGCTGCACACGAAGGGTCAGGGTATCGATAGATTGATGAAATCTGGTATTGGTGTGGCACAGGCATGATGGGCTGAATAGCCTCCTCTTATACCTTAATTCTTTGTAAATCCTTGAAAACATCTACAGGAAATGCACCCAAGGACAATCGATGAAGAAAAAAGTTAGAAAACATCTCAAAAAAGTGCCGAACTTCAAATGCTCAGGCCCGGATGGGATTCCGAACTTCTGGGTAAAGCAACTACATGCTCTCCTCCCTCACTACGCTCAAGCATTTAATAAACTCATTCAAGAGGAATGGCCAATGGATGAACGGTTCAGAGAAGGCAACACTCTTTTAATCCCGAAATCTGAAGAAACCCATTTACCCAACAAATATAAACCAATAACATGCCCACCAACAACAAACAAAATTTTCACAGGTATAATCAATCATCGAGGAAAATTACGACCACTTCACTCAACAAGGAGCTTTACAGGCAGAGCAGAAAGGATGTAAGAGAGGATGTTATGGCACAACAGACCATTTATTGTTAAACAAAACTGTACTCAAAAACTGCAAGCTCCGACAAACCAACTTATCCACAGCTTGGATAGATTTCAAAAAGCCTTCGACAGTGTCCCACATTCATGGATCATAAAATGCATGCAAGTATACAAAATTGATCCCCAGATAGTCACACTGATTGAGAAAGCAGTGATGCTCTGGAACACAATGCTGGTTCTACCTTACTTGGAAGGAAAGAATTAAATCTCATGACGTGGTATCTTACAAGGTAATAGCCTTTCCCCCTTCCTGTATTACCTCGCTCTGGACCCACTGGGTAACCTCATCAATGAACAAGGACACAGATACGATCTGACATGCAACAGAAAAATGACTGAAGAAACAAGAAAGGTGACATCTACTGTACATGGATGATCTAAAACTCTTCACCCCAAATGATAAGATAAGATCAACTGAAATGAGTGAAGCAGTACTCAGAGGACATCCCAATGGAGTTTGGTCTTGACAAATGTGCCAAATGCACATTTGTACAAGGAAAGACAAAAAGAACAGACAACATTTCAATTGATGAAAGTACAACAATACAGGAACTAGAAAACGAAGCATCCTACAAATACCTCGGAATAGAAGAAGGTTCCCAGATACAACACTAAAAAATGTGAAAAATAATCAGTAAAGAGTACTTCAGCAGAATAAGACTAATTCTGAAGTAATCCCTCTCTACAAGAAGCAAAACCAAAGCTATAAACCAACTTGCAGTGCTGGTATTCCAACATAGCTGTGCAGTTATAAACTGGCCACAATTGGAGATCAACAATCCAGATACTAAAACAAGGAAACTTCTAACTATTCATGAGATATTCCACAAAAACAAATGCATACTGAGGTTTTACTTACCGAGACGAGGAGGAGGTGGTTTGATGGAGCTTAACCAAATTTACAAAACAACGTGTGTCGCCTGGATAGATTTCAAAATCTATCCAGGTTTAGGGGGAGTATGTGAGAAGCTCAACAGACTATCAGATGAGATTTAAACATGAGCAAGAAAACAATAAACCAGAAAAGGGATCCTTAATTCGATACACAGAAAAACGAAACAGAAACAAAGATAGCCCCAATGAATGCAAAGAAAGAAAAAAGTAAAACTACCAAAAAAAATATCAGCAGATATGTTCTGACAAATGGGAGAATGATAAAAGAGCAGGAAGATTCAAAAAAGAGCTTGACAGGACAGGGATCGACAAGGAAGGCTCTTTGGAATGGCAAAGAAGAGGTCAAATTAGTTGGGATGGCAAGGAAGAGGTCAAATTGGTTGGGATGGAGAACGAGTCATCATCAATGCCCAAGACCAAGGACAGTACATGAATGCCTTGAAGAAAATGATGGGATTGAGCCAATCGGACAAATATAGGTTTTGTGGGGTAGAAACAGAAAGTACCAGTCACCTCCTTTTGGGATGTAAAAAGCTCATGTCAGAACAGCTGTACACAGAAAGACATGACAGCGTCTGTAGAGTAATCCACCTGCACATCTGTAAACATTACAACATCCCGGTCCCAGAACAATCAAGGAAACACAAACCAAATCCGATCCTTGAAAATGAACAAATAATGCTCACGTATGACAAGATGATCCCATCAAGTGTGGACATTGTAAACAAAGCATTGCGTCCGGACATAGTACTCAAACACAAAAATGAAAAATCGTCATTGTTGATTGAGGTTTCATTTCCCAATGACTTTGGACTAAATGCCACGTAAATCAGGAAAATGACCAAATACCAAAATCTGAAAAAATGAGGTCACGAGGATTTGGAAATTGAAGAAAGCTGAAATTGTTCCAGTGATAGTCGGAGCTACAGGAATGTTAGAGAACCCTTACTGAGTACTTAAAAATCATTCCTGGGAATATCACTCCAAATGAGCTACAAGTGGAGGCTGTCAGAGGTTCAGTGAATCTTCTGAAAAGAGCCGTTGGAATGAGGCTTTGAGAACGAAACTTCACAGTTTGGTCCATGAATCATGATCCTTAACCAAAAAATAGGAGGTGGAGATTTTGAGTTCTGGGAGAACTTCCTCCCACCACCTGAAACCCACAAACTAACTGATTCTAGTGCTCCGAGATGGATTAGGGCCTGTTTATTCTAATTTTTTGTATAGGTCGTAGAGGCTCATGGAAGAGCTAACACACTAAACGGATAAGGACATACAGGATGCAAAAGGAACAGTAGAGACACATGCAATAGAAATAGTAGAGAAAAGGGGGGGGGGACACCAACAACAATTTAGAAGGCCAAGATAGATGGAGACTTGGACAAACAAGGAGTGTGGGAAGAAATGGGGGGGGGGGCAGGAGAGGATGCATGGGGTGGAGAAGGTGGATACAGAAGGAAACTTCAAGGAGGTAAAACGAGAAATTTGGATGCAGGAGGTATTGAGGTGGGGGTCAGGGGGTAGGTGGGATTAACAAAGGTTGGAAAGATCATGGTTTTGTATTGTGGATGTTCTGAGAATGTGGTAAACAGCTGTCTTAAAGACCTGGAGGAAAGAATGAGATTGAAGAGGATATTGAAGTTGGTTCTACAGGTGGGAAAAAAAAGAGGAACTAATGAGTGGAGGTGAGCAATGATCCTGGATTTTGGTAGTTCACCAGATGGGAGTTGAAATTGAACCGTGTGTTAGATATTAAACCAGGGCTGTCTCGCTGGACCGAGATATGCCCAGAGAGATGGCCCTGATATTGTGTCTAACTTTGAGAGCCTTCATCTATTGTTGGGCAGCATTTCCAAGGTGGAGTGACCTGGTCTGAAACCAAATTGGTGATCTGGGATGAGGTTATTGGAGAAAAGGAAGGATTTCACATCAACAGCGTTGATGGATTCCATGACTTTCCTGATGACTGAATGTAAGCTGATGGGTCTGTCATTAAGGGGATCAGTTTTTGCACCTTTTTATGCCATGCAGTGATGTTGTCTGATTTCCAAGCAGATGGAAGATGACCTAGGATAGATGATAGGCTGAAAATGGCAGAGAGAATATGTGCAAGAGCAGCAAAGCAAGCTTTTATAACAGGTGAGCTGATGCCATTCAGTCCAGTTGCAGTTAGAAAGTTGCAGTGAGAGTCAAAAGTTGAAAGAACTTTCTCCACCTTCTCAGGTGCAAAATACACAGAGTTCAGGAGCAGTTGGGTATGCCAGGGAAGGGTGTGTACTGAGCATGAGGGGTTGGGGACACAAGATTTGGTAACAAACAAAGAATTGGGGCATTCGGCCTTCCCATGATACCTCGCTTCTAAGGAACAACCAAGCCAATCAGGTGGCATGATGATCTGTGCAATGCGTCCATTTCACTCTGATAGCGACCGAGCGAAATCGCTGGATGCAGGCATGTTCTTAGCCTGATCGCTAATCACCCCATCCAATCTGTCCTTTAATGGATGTGTATAACTCAAACTGGCAATCAGACACTCAAATTTACCTGCAGACCAGGTGCATTCATAAAGTGTATTGAGAGAATACGGTGTGGGAATACAAAAGGAAGCAAAGCAATGATTACAAAACCAACCTAAATACCCACCCTGAGCCAACAAACAAATGGAGATTCGTTAATGACTCTAAGCCTTAAGGCCTGAGACAATCCTCAGTAAGTAGACAATAGATAGCATCAGACAGGCCAGAAGCACCCAGGCTGTGTCTGGCAGGACACAGGAAGTCCTAACTGTTGACACTTACAGGCAATGAACAGTTCCTGGTGGCAACATGGAGAGGAGCTGGCACAAAGGGGAGAGTGGGCATGGCTTGCTGTGTCTGTATAGGGCGTTTAGCAAAGGGTACGTTATGGGAGAAAGTCCAATGCATCTTATGTGCAGGATCCACTGTAAGCTTCATGTGCCTCTGTCCCATGTCATTTACGTCACACCTTCAGCCATGATGCAACTAACTCCTCCCCTCTTGACGGCTGTTGGCGCACAGCTCAGTCCCACAGCTCAAGGCAAACCCCTCCCTGACTTTTCACCCAGTTCTCTTTATGCACCTTATGTGATGGCGACTTTCCCACCTGAACTTGGTGCCCGATGGCCTGTCAGATCACTTTGGAGAACACAAATGACAGATTATGAAGGGAAGAACATTAAAAAGGGCATCAAGGGATGGTGGTTTTAGACACACACACAGGTATCTTGGTGGTTGTCGTAAAGCTCAGCTGTATAAACAGGAGAGAGGACAGCAAACGTTTTTAATGCCTGGGGGGAAGGAAGATGGAATCTTTCTATAATATAACGATGCATATCCTAAATCACATTTAAATTACCCCATGCTTTTGCTAATACATACAATATGGGCAATAACTACCACTATACTATACAAAGTTACCCCCTAGAAGGCATTCCCACAACAATATTTTTTAGCAAGTGGAGATTTTTGAGGAAGTTTAAGTTTTATTTCTCAACAGACTCATGGAAGAGTGGAAGAACAGGCTTGCGAAGGGTCTGCAGACATGGTCGGCCGAAGGGGGTAATGGAAACACAAAAATGTACCGATGTAGTACAGGTATCTTGGTGGTTGTCGTAAAGCTCAGCTGTATAAACAGGAGAGAGGACAGCAAACGTTTTTAATGCCTGGGGGGAAGAACATGAGACAATGTCATTGTGATGATTATTCCACCTGTGAAAGAAGAAGGGAATGAATGAGTGGAGAGGTGTTGAGTTGAGACTTGGAGAGGAAAGTGATGTAAGGGTTTTTGTAAGAACGTGTGTAACATGGTAGGGGTAAGGGCTGTGCAGTGAGGAGTGGAGTCCCTATATATTAGGATTAGTGACATGGTGCATTCTGGAAATTTCTGGTCACGTGGGTCATGGGCGCCATATGTATCCAATCGTGCTTTGAATGAGCACATGATAGCTCATCATTATTTTAAAAATAACAGGATGCTGTGTCATTGGATGCACCAATCGATCAGAGAAGGGTGTCAAAATGCATAGATTCCCTGCAAATGCCAGAAGGAAATTTTTTGGGGAAAATATAGTTATGAGCTTTGATTAACAGGCATTTGATGTGTGAAGAAAATTAAAAAAAAAAAACTTTATCGTTACGAAATCGTTGCGGCCTGTTCCAAGTCAAAGCATGGTTGAGCAGGCCAAAAACAGATGGCGGCTTCAGACCCCCAGCGAGGTTACCCAGGAAACGCTTTAAGACCCACAGAGTGAGGTGGCCGAGCATCGCCTGATGAAGGATATAATTAAATAAGGCCGTTAGTCATCTTCAAAAGGGGTGTTTTAATTAACCCAAACACCCAATTTTCACTCTTGCACTTCCTTGGAGTTTTCTTAGCATGCACGCAAAGTTGCAGGCTGCTAGGTTTTCGTTTTGGAGTTATGGAGGTGACACACATACATTGTGACACACACACACACACACACACACACACACACACACACACACACACACACACACACACACACACTACCTTTTATAGGTCGAAATGACTTTGCCCTTTCACATTTTGACCCAAAATTAAATTATTTTCTCCATATTCTAATAATAAAGGTTTATTGAAAACTTGATGACAAAAGCTCGAATTATGAAAAAATAAAAAAGGTATGGCGTGGAGAGATGTACAGAAAGATAGACACACACACACAAACGATTGCAAAACCCCGTCTCCCGCTGCACAGGGGGACGAGCTAATGATCACAGCCGAGGCAACAGCAACAGCTATGTGTTATAAAAGATCCCTTTTTGCGTTTTTTTTTTGTTTTTTTTTACTTCATTTTACATCCTCATAGCGAATCACAGAGAGACAAGCAACATGCTGTCTTTTGATTATATCCATCAACAAAGTGACGGGGATGCACGGCTAGTAGATCTAAAAAAGAAAAGCAACCTGCATGTCAGAAAAGCGAACCAACCTTCTACGCCTACAAGAAGCAAAACGCTCCTCTTGGGTACAACGGCTTGAAGACATGAAGGCCACCCCATTTTCATACCTCCTCTCCATTGTCTCCAGGAATACACTGATAGCTCCCCAAGCTGCAAGTTTGAAACATAATATGCTCAATTCTCTTCATCTCACCTTGTTCGTCCAATATCTCCAGCTGAACCACCCCAGAAGGCACATCGCAGAGTCGTTCAAGCAATGCAGCCACCATGACAGGCTGGTTGGTGGGAAATATTCCAACATGATCCCCGGGTCGATATGAAAGTGCCCTCTCGTTCCCAATATCTAGTCGCACTCGCAGAGTTGATCGACTATATGGTGGGCGAGGGAAAGACAGCCATGAGAGAAGTTCAGCAAAGTGGGTTTAAGAGGAAAACAAAATTGCTCAGTAATTGCTAATAATACTTCACAAGGTTATTTATGATCATGAGAGCAAGATACATCAGCAGCAGCAATCTGGTTACCCTAACCAGAGAGGGTATTGCATTTGGGTCAGTTTGTCTGTTACTTGGCAAAAAAAACAAATTTTTGACAAGTATGTTGATCGCCTCCATTTGTTTGTTTGTGTGTTTGTTTGCCTGTCCGCTCGCCTCCTGCCCAAACTGAACATTTCAGAACGATCCATTGAGCAGAGATTAATGCCACCAACCATTTGCACATCAGTTCACTGAATTCAAACACCTATTCATTTTGAGGTCACCGTCAACCAAAAGGTCAACATTGGCCAAATTTCTAAAATTCTCAATTTTCATCCGATTGACTTGAAATTTGAAGAGCATTTGCATATCAAGTGTGGACGAGTTATGACAAAACAAGGTGGATGAGTTGAATAGGTGACAAGAACAAGCGGAATGGATTTTGGTTTCGATCCAGCCCATCAGTGGGATACAAAATGTGAACTGTTCCACCTGGCAGAGGTGTGTGCTCTCCCGAGTGCCATTCTACTTCGTGATGCTTTTCCAAGTTGTCACTCTATGAGTGATTTGTCATTTGTCCGTTTGTCTGCCTTTTTGACCGCAAAGAACTTTTGTGTTTTTCTCCGCAACCGCTTGTCGGATTGAGACGAAATTTTCACGATTGGTGCGACTACTCATGTAGAATGTTTTAGTGATAATTATGACGTCATAGGTCGCGTGGTGTGTCAGCCATATTGGAAAAACGAAAAAAACTTTAGACTTCTATCTCTGAAACCGCATCAAGGAAAAAAAATTGAAACTTGGCACATAGCAAGTACTCCTCTTGGGGAATGAGAGGAATTTTTTGATGAAATTATCAGTGCCCTTGTTATAACGTTATAATTGCAGATGTAGAATGCCAAATCCGATCAGTATGAAAATATTTGAGGGTCATCTTAGGATAAAATGGTCTACAGAAAAAAAAATTTCATGATGTCATGGGTCACGTGATTCGGCAGCATTATTGTTTCAGAAAAAAAAAAAAACCTTCAAAAATTTTCTCTTAAGTGGCTGTTAGGGTTTTACACGTATGACCACCTGTCCATGATGAACAAAAAAGTTCACAAATATGATATCATCGGTTACATGGTTTGGCAACCACATTGGATTTACCCTAAAACCTATAAAAAGTACACCACTCAAACAAAGTCCTGGTGAGGGTGTGCAATCTCCGATTGCTCTTTTTCGTGTTTTCGGTTTGATTCGTTGCAGAGTGAAATCAAACTGTAAAACTCCTGCCAGCTGGAGGTGCTTTATTGTCGAGCTCATCATTTCTGCGTAGGATGTAATAAAGTAGCAGCATGGATTTAAATAATCCCTTTCATTCTACAAACATTGGTCAAAAGCTTCAAAGTCTTCCACATTGGTAGAAATTTCCGAAAAAAAATTTATGGTTATGGTTTCTGAAGATTTTTCCCATCATCTACCAAACCTCTTTCAATTAAGTTGAAAATCATTTCGCAATGGCTGGTTGATCAATGTTGGACCTGAGTATTTGCACAAAAACCACTTTCAGGGAGTCAAGGGAGGGCTTCCAACAAATAAGATGACATGGAAATATGTAATCAAAAGGATGACCTGACTGCTGTAGATTTTGTTTTGCAAATGACTGATAGAGAGTGAATTAAAGCATAACAAGAACGAGGAGGGTTTCACTTGCCTGGATTCTCTGCTCTGTAGATTGTCGTGGGAGATGAATCGAGCCAGGAAAACATCCCGCTTATGCACACGTGTCAAGGCTAGAGTGGTGGTGAATAAAATTGCTTTCAAACCATGTGACAAGGAAAGTAGCACAAGAAGTAAAACATGCCACTACTATGACCACTCCTCATAATTTAATGGCCCCAATTATTCTCACATTCTTGTATGGTCGGCCAAATAATCTTTTTGGTCCAAGTCTTTCCCGAATCTACTGACCAGGCCTGACATTCCATTTAGGTGTTGGAATTCGAAATTTGTTCAAGATGCCGGCGATCGCTCGCCTACGCTTTATGAAGGACCCCGTGCGATAGTTAACATCCACAATGAATGCTGGCAGGCAGGACACCCAGTTTAACGTCCATTCATTGGGACGGCACACACACACACTGATCCATTGATGCCTCACCCTGCCTGCAAAACACCAGCGCGACAGTTCATAGCTGAGATGAGATTCAAACCCAGGCTGTGCAGATCAAAGACAAGCGTGCATACTTCTTGGACTCTCGGCTATTCTGCCAGCCCAACAAGGAAAAAACCTTTTCATATATAATCAATTTTTTCACCAAAGGTAGCTCTGCACTCCTCATTATATATTTTTTGTATGTTCCATGGATGAGTTTGATGGAGACTTTGTAGTTATTTAGCACTTTATGTTAATCAGGGCGAGACATCATTGTATGTTTTTTCAAATAAATTGTTTATTCATTTTCAAACAAAACTTAGTGCACACTCCAATTGAGTGAATCAAGTGTTTTTAATCCAATCAAAAGCAATAATGTATTGTTTGGATCACAACGTTCAAATGCAAGGAAATTTCTGGCTCCAGTCGATTACACGATAACTTACCTAGTCACTGAGCCAACTTGTGCCACAAAAATGTGTCATATTAATTTATAATTATCAGACTGGAAAGGTGTCTGGTGTTGAAAGGTTTAAAAGTGGCTCCGCAAAGCGGGCGTAACTCCTCAGCCCCTTGACGCAAACCAATTTCAAGATGGTGGCCATATTGAAAATCACAGCATGCCCATTTTCGAAAGGAACCTTCCTCTAGTCAACCCCAACACACCCAGCAAAAATGGATTTAATCGGACAAGGCGTTCTCCTCGAAATCGACGGAAACCAATTTCAAGATGGCTGCCATGGAGGCCACGTTGAAAATCGCAGCGTGCCCATTTTAGAAAGGAACCTTCCTAAACTCAACCCCATTATATCACACAAAAATGAAATCAATCTGTCAAGCCATTCTCAAGTTATTGTCCAGAAACCAAATTCAAGATGGCTGCCCAAGCCGCCATATTGGATATTGCATCGCACTGAATATCGAAAGGAACCTTCCTCCACTCAACCCCAACACACCCTGCAAAAATGGATTTAATCGGACAAGGCGTTCTCCTCGAAATCGACGGAAACCAATTTCAAGATGGCTGCCATGGAGGATACATTGAAAATCGCAGCACGGCCATTTTTGAAATGAACCTTCCTCTACCCAGCTCCAACACACCCTGCAAAAATGGATTTAATCGGACAAGGCGTTCTCCTCGAAATCGACGGAAACCAATTTCAAGATGGCTGCCATGGAGGCCACACTGAAAATCGCAGCACGCCCATTTTGGAAAGGAACCTTTCTCAACTCAACCCCAACACACCCTGCAAAAATGGATTTAATCAGACAAGGCGTTCTCCTCAAAAATGACGGAAATCAAAAGTTAACAGACGCCCGGACGGATGTCCGGACAACGCCTATGACAACAATACCCCTTAACCAATTCAGGCTGAGGGGGAAAAAAAACAACATTGTATTTTAACTTAGACCAATGGCAGTGCCTTAAGTATCTTGTCAAACTTCAAATACCAGAAATTAGTCCGAGTGTGGTGGTTCGCGGCACCAGCTGGAAACGGTGTTTGCTCCATACTTGACTGGCTGGAGTCAGTGGGGCTGTCGCAGTTTCCAAATTCATCTCATCCCCCACGCAAAACACATCACATGCAGCCTGTATACGGTATGCACACGGCACCCACACACACACACTCATCGTGAAACAACGTACCACAAGGTGTTGCCTCTGCAGGGGTGCTGTTGAGATGTTATGAAGATTTAGAAGAGATAACAGAAGACTGCAATCAGGTACAGGTGACCATCACAGCCGGAGCTGCTAACCTGGACGGCCTTTTGGGCCCAAGAACAGAAGGCCAGTTGCTGCCCACAAAGCTCATCTCCCTCTGAGATAGCAAGGATTCGCTCTCCACCGAGCTCCTCGAGTATGAGATCCATCGCATGTGCGAATGCACAGAAATGTGGGTACGCCTGTGAGCCCAGGCCAAACACAGAAAACCTGCAACAAGGCACATGTTTTAACCTCGTCATTGAAAAGGTCCATCCGGTATACAAGGAAAGCAAAAGGTTGTCTGACCCATCAAATCTGAGTCCCCAAACATACCATGATTGATGTTCTTCGAGAGCCTATCCTTTATCAGCCTGATAATGTAAACCTCTTCAAAATAACCTAATCATAATTGTCAGGCTGAAATCTACAGATAAAGTCCACAGGCCTTTTAGACCTTTTGCAATTATTTCCTATACCAGTTATGGGCCGCCCATCTATAGGTGTGCTATTACCTTTCTTGGCACGTTCTTTTCCTGCACAAAAGGTTGAATCATTTTTAGTGGAAGATCTTTATTCTTGGTTATGTAACAGCTTAAAAAAGCCTTATGGTGGTCCATGCATGGGATGATAACACAAATAATAATTGCATAAAATGAAACTTGGACACAGGAGACCATTGAGCCAATTTTGCCATTGCCATGTCCACATTCCATTAACTCAATCCATCAGTGAGCCTGGTGTTGGCTTAGTGGTTAGGGTGGTGGCTTGGGATCCCAGGGTCCTGAGTTCAAGCCCCGTTGGCCGCTGAATTAATACACCAGGGCGTTGACTCAGCCTGTCATCCTTCCGAGGTCGGCGAAATGAGTACCAGTGTGTACTGGTAGAGGGGCACTGCATCAGCGACACAGTCACGCTTCCAAGAAATGATCGCTTCCCCGGCAGCTAAACTGCCATACAGGAGTAGTAGAAGAAGAAGAAGAAGAAGAAGAAGAAGAAGAAGAAGAAGAAGAACCAGAAGAAGAAGAATCCATCAGTTTAAGTGTGGTCCATGTACTAACTGGATTCTTGCAATTAAACTAATCCAACTTAACAATCCACATCTCTTCAACTTACATAATGATATTATGTGGAAGTGGTGGAGAGATCCACAGCTAGTCTTGTCAAACGTGCACTGAAGAGGCAGTGAACATCCTTTAGGACAATATTGTCTTTAGGACTTTAGGGCAGAATAGGACAAGATTGTTGTGTGAAACCTCCCGTAACAGGCGAGGCCAGGTGGAGGATTTGTGACATTTAACATTAAAGGCACAAATGAACTTGGAAAGTGCTACATACTTTTAACGAGGACATTACACAGGCTGTTTGGCCAGAGAGTTGTAGGCAAAAGTGTTAAAGTCAGCTGTGGAGCCCTGGAGAGGGGAGGGGCAGGGGTGGCCAATAACATGGCACCACCCACTTTGAGAGGGCAGCCAATGAGTGCGACCCGTCATGTATGAGGGCGGTCCCGAAGGTGAAAAGGGCCCTGTCCACACTTCCGTGCAGCAGTTGAAGTTCGACCTTGAGAGATCCACATCTATCTCTATCTCTCTCTCCTTCGCTGCCAGATAGAGAGACATGGATGGATACCACCTCCATCTTCTCCTCCCCTGACCTCATCAACATTCTCCACCCCGAGCCACACTCTGCCTTGTATACCTGCATGCCATGAGCATCCTGCACGCCACCAACTGAAGCCTGCTTCAACAACTCGCCTGCTTCTTTGTTACTTCCACCACCTAAGGTGAAGGAGGTGATGTTTTCACCCATTTCTGTCCGTTTGTTTGTTTGTCTGTGTGCAGGATATCTCAAAAAGTTGTGGACGGATCCAGATGAAATTTTGTGGACAGTTTGGGTGTGCGACAAGGACCAATTGATTCAGTTTTGGTGAATATTCAAATTTGCATCTGGATCTGATGAGTTTTAAAGTGATTCTTCACCATTGAGAGATCCAGTTGGGTCAAAAACGATATAGTACTGTATTGCATGATATTTAAAAAATGTATTTGGTCCGATATGTTCTCGTGGATCAGGCACTACGTGGCGGAGGTATGCGCTCTTCCGAGTGCCCTTCTAGTTAATGGTACGAGCCTGGTATTGTGGCGCCATAGTGGGGAATAGTTTCCAATACATAAGTGCGATTTTTCGTGTTTTACCTTCCCTATTTCTCTATCTACATGCACCAGATCAATCTGAGTACTGTTGTCTCGTTAGCCCCATGTCAAAACCATTTTAATTATAAGAAGCGTCTTCTGGACTTTTATCCAGATTACCAGCGCACAATGGCCTACTCTATTGTGAAATACCATAGGATGTTTGAAGTTCACAAATTAAATGCAGACAGGACAGCCAGCTTTACTTCCCCAACTGAAGAACGGCTTTCTCCGAGATACAGCATCCACTTAAGGCATTGCATAAGGACAACATGAGGATAGCAGTTTTAATTGGCTTCGACTTCATGGTGTGGGGAGAGAGGTGGATGGGACGATGGCAAATCAATGATCAGCCAGCATGGAGTTGGAACACATGGACTCGACTACTTCACATCTGAAATCTGACTGTTCAAATACAATTTTAAGAGATCGGTGAGCACATTTTGAAATTAGACATTCAAACATGAAACCATGCAAATGTAGTGGAAGCCAATGATGCAATGGCACAAAAACTGGTTGTAGTTGGGAAGATCCATATTCACAAATGAAGACACCACCAATTAATCCAGCTTCCCAGAAATAAGGCTTAGGTTTCACATTTTGATCAATGAAAGGTCTTCGTCTGGGTCTGTGCAGGTAAGTATCCTTCCAAATGCAGAGAGACATCAGTGATCACAATAAGCAAAATGTGAGACCCAACATCGTTTTCATTATTCCCTTGTGTGTGACGTCACAGAATAGGGTCATACCGCATCGTGTATAAATTAATGTCGATTCGTGAATGCTTTGTTTATATTTTGATGACATTTTTCGCATTTTTTTATATTGATGCGACCTCTTCTTAATATGTATTAAATGGACAAAAAAAAATCATTACACAAGTCCATCAATACACATGACTCTCCACAAGCAACATCACATGCAAATGATGAAAACAACGCTTGGCTTCACCACCTGCTTATTGCCTTCATGTGACACCTGCCTCCCCTCCAGAAGGATACGTAACGCCTGGCACACCGTTCAGATGAAGACCACTCAGCAGTCAAAATGTTGGACCTGAGTCTTGCCTGCTGGACAACTTTGCGGTTGGTGGTGTCCTCCGCTTTGAAAAGTGACACAATGGATAACAAGGTTGCAGATTACAAGTAAAGAAATTTTGAGTTTGTTAAAACATTAAAAACTATAAGCTCCATTAACTGTTTCTCCATTTGAGGATATTGCGTGGTAGCCCTCTAGAGCTCCCATATCTATAGTCATGCACTGCAGCGACAGATGCTGATGAGACATTCGGATCGGAAGTGAGTGGGAACACTGTGCAGGAGTGATGAGCATTTTATTTTCTTCACTGGTACTTATTTGCTTTGCAAGCTATCGTGACATACACAACATGATGGGTTATGATGTTAGTGCCGTGACCTGAGTTTGTGGCGAGAGAGAAAAATCCCAAACAACACCTTGTATTGGCCAGTCGTCCTGTGCTCTGAAGACTGTCCTGTCGATTTGGCTGCTGAATGCTCAAAGATACTGCAGCTCCTTTGGCACCCATCTGCCTTGGGGAGGAAACACTACAAGTCAAACAGTGAGAATCCACAGAAGAGGCAGGTGTAGGGTGAGAGGGGGGAGGGAAGGCAGAGAGGATGAAGAATGGGGAGCTAGGGGTAGAGAGATGGAGACGGAGACAGAGGGACACACACACACACAAACGCGTTGGAGGAGAGTGCTGCATTTTATTAGGAGGGGGGAGTGAGGAGGGGACAGAGTGAAAGAGAAGGGGGGGGGGAGGAAGAGGAAAATTTATAACAAAAAGACAGTCGTGGGGTGGAGGTGGGGTTAGCAAAGAGAATATGTGATGCTTAATGACCGAAAACGAAAAAAAAAAAAACCAAAAGATGAGTGTGATAATAATTACAATGATAATCATTACGAATAGGAAGACACCATTAAAATTGGCAAGAGTCTGGACATGTTGGTTATGAATTTGATGATCATCAGAGGTTATAGTATAGGATCCAAAAGGTTAACAGTTGCCAACAATAATTATGATAATTATTGTTGATAATGATGACAATTGTGAAAAAAATTTCATGTTAGCCATACTATAGCTGTGGGACAATTTTCTGTATAGCTGTTGTGTTGCTGGATATACGCTCAGGACTGTGGACACAAGATCACCTTTCGGACATTTTCCCATTTAAATTCAACACTTGTCGCTTCATTTCCACCAGTGCTTCGTAAAATGCCTGTTGGGGGTAAAGGTAGTGTAGAACCAGGTAGTAACAACTGTAAAATGGATTTCAGAGAGAGATATTCGTCTCAAATTCTAATATTTCACTGCACAGTGAAGCAAAGGATGAGGTTGATGATGAATGGTGGAAACTTGGTTATAATGGCCACAGGGTTCCATGGTAGGGTGCAGGGTCTTTAGTGGTTGCAAGTTGACCTTCACCTCTCCATTTTCTGGAGCAACACCACTCCCAAAGGTGCTAGCGACGACCAGGACAAGCTCTGTATGCTCCAAAAGAATCGCATCGTACTCATTCATGCACCACACCTGAATATGGGGTGCCACGACATGCAGAGAAAAGTAAAACCTCATTGACTGAAGCACAGGGAAAATGGTGTCGTTGCTGTGATTTCACAAAAAAAAACGTATACATTTTTAACTAAAATCAATTCAAAGAGCACTCTCATTCATTGATAATTATAATGAAATGGCATATCGAAACATTGATTTGATAAACAATCCGTGAAGGAACGCCAAACCTGGTGGAGAGTTCTCTTCTTGGTTTATGTTTCACCTTTAATGAAGTGAGTGTGGATGGTTAAGGGGTGTACCCGAAGATTGAAAGTGCCGCCTTGGAGGATTCATCACTTTGTCACATTCATATGAGCAAAAATACGTCACATCCATTTGTTGAATGGTAAAGTATGGTTAGTATAACCAAATAACTAAATCACAGAGGATAACAGTGTAGTTGTAAAGAAATGTTAACAACTTCAGATGCAACTAACCAGGATACTCGAAGGGCAAGGCTAAGCTATGACATTTTCGTGATTGAATGACCTTCAAAAGGTCTTGTGTTCCATCCAAATACAAATATACTCCAAAGGAAAAGGTTGGATATGGATTGCATTTAGAATGGCAGAGTGGGATTGAATGGGCAAAACATGTCAGCTGCATGAGGCCAGAGACCACACCACTACTTATTCACCATTTATTTGGATCCTATATATATATATATATATATATATATATATATATATATATATATATATATATATATATATATATATATATATATATATATATATATATATATATATATATATATATATATACACACACACACACATATATAGATACTATTGGGGTGTGCTTACACATTGTGTAAGCACATGAACCGTGTTTCCCCATTGTCTCGGGTCGCTCATCTGCATTTGAGTTTTTTTAAAAAAAAATCTTTATTTATTTATATTTTAATTCACAGATGCTTTCTGACGGTTCTGTGATTTTTCCCGGTGTATCGGCTTTGATGTCTGTCGGCGCACAAAATTGTCGTGCTCCCCATTGTCTCAGGTCACTTACCTGCATTTTTTTCATTTATTTATATTTTCATTTATGGATGTTGTCTGACGATTCTGTGATTTTTTTTTTCTGGTGTACTGTCTTCAATGTCCATCGGCATGCAAAATTTCATCTTTCTACGTCACCCGAAAGGTACCGATCTTTTATATCAGTCAGTGAGTCAGTGGTTAGAAAGATCTTTATATATGAGATACGAGCAAATACAACCCGTCGCTTCGCCGATGGGGCAATAAATGGGGAAGGGAGGAGAAAGAGGGAGGGAGAGAGAGAAGAGGCAAGTGTAGGGTGAGAGGGAGGAGGGAAGGCAGAGAGGATGAAGAATGCGGAGCTAGGGGGGGAGGTGAGGAGAGCAGCACTTCACCAAACGTTGCTATTCACTGTGGAAGGGAGGGGAGAGAGAAAGACACACACACATACACACACACACAGAGCGACAGAGGTGTGGGAGGAGAGTGCTGCATTTAATGAGGGGGGAGCGAGGAGGGGACAGAGTGAGAGAAAATGATGGGGGAGAGGAGGAAAAAAAAAAGACAGGTGAGGGGTGGAGATGGGGTTAGCAAAGAGAATGATGTGTGAGGCTTAATGACCGAACACGAAAAAAAAAAAACGTGTCAGAACAGCTGTACACACAATGACACAACAGAGTTTGTAAAGTAATCTGCTGGCACATCTGCAAAAACTTTGATATCCTAGTTCCAGAAATTTTTGTGGGAAAATGACCCAAAAGCAATCACTGAAAACGGTGAAGTACCGCTCACGTACGATCTTATGATCCCATCGGGCGTGAACATCGAAAACAAAGCATTGCGACCAGATATACTTAGATACAAAAAAAGAGAAGAAGGCATTGCTAATTGAGGTGTTAATATCAGTGATTTTGGGCTGACGATGCAGAAATCAAGAAAATGACCAAATACCAAGACCTCAAGCACGAAGTGAAAAGATCCTGGAAGCTGAAGAATGTCAAAGTTGTTCCCATTATGACAAAAGAACCTCACAGAGATATTAAAAACCATCCCTGGGAATATCACTACAAACGAACTCCAGTTGGAAGCTGTCCTGGGCTCAGTAACGATCCGGAAGGGAGCACACAGCACTTCACAGTTTAGTCTGTGAATCGTGACCCCTTACCGAAATGAAGGTGGATGCTTTGAGTCCACCCTGGGAAGACTCCATTCCACATTCTGAAACCTACATATGTCAATACCAATCACGACACACACACACACACACACACACACACACACACACACACACACACACACACACACACACACACACACACACACACACACACACACACACACACACACACACACACACACACACACACACACACACACACACACCATATTCCGTTATGGTAATACAGTTTATACATGTACAAGGAAATACAAGGAAATCAGACACAGGTGGAGGCCATTCAGCCCATCATGCCTGCGCGAACACCATACTATTTTATCAACACAAGATCCAAAGAAGAAAACACAATTTTTTTTTTAATCTATGTATTTTAAGTTTTTGTAGTTTTTTCATTATTTATTTATTTATTTTAAAATGCTTTTTTATTGTATGTTTTTTATTTTTTTCATCTTCTTCCCCTCAGGGGAGGGGGCATGGACTTGGTTAAAAAAACACACATCAACCACACAACACCCCTTGACGAGACCCCTACCAACAGTGCACTCCATACACATGCACACAATCACCCATCAATGCTCAAGCTACCAAAAAATTCTGCCAACATCCCTATACCTCAATATCTCCATAACTTCCAGGTACCTGTCTAATTCTAATTTAAACTTATCGACTGTTTCTGGTGCCACAACCTTTCCAGGGAGGTCATTCCATGCATTAACTACTCTTGATGAGTAAAAGTCCCCTGCTTTGCTACCGTCTTGACTCTCCACTTCTTGACTCTCAAGCTCTGGCCCCTGGTCCTATCACTGTCTACTCTGATTAATAATTCATCTGAACTTATCTTATCTATACCTTTCATTATCTTAAACATCTTTATCATATCTCATTGTAACCACCTCTTTTCGAGTGTATAAAGCCCTGTCTCCTTCAACCGCTCATCATAGCTGAGTCTAGCAAGGCCCGGAATCAATCGAGTAGCTCTGCGCTGAACCCTCTCTTTGGCATCTCTGTCCTCCCTGAACTGTGGTAACCAAAACTGCACATAATATTCTAGATGTGGCCCTCACTAAATTCCTGTACAATGTTAACACCACCTCTTTTGATATATAAATGATCCCCCTCCGAATACAACCTAAAACCCTGTTTGCTTTCCCTAAAGCTGCCTGACGTTGTGCTGCCTGCTTACCTCCCGTATCTATTACCACCCCCAGATCATTCTTCTGTGTGACACGCTCCAAAATTACCCCTTGCATCCTGCAATCTCTATTTTCATTGTTCTTTCCCATCTCCAACACCTTCCCCACAACTGAAGTCAAACTAACAGGTCCATAGTTTCCCAATTCTTCTCTGAATCCTTTCTTAAATAATGGTGTCACATTTGCTACTCTCCAATCCTCCGGTATCTGTCCTGACTCCAGGGAACTTTTGAAAATGTCTGTTAACATCTCGCTTACCTGCCAGCCACCTCCACCTCCATTAATACTCTCTTGTGCATATTATCTGGACTCGGAGCCTTATCTATTCTTCGATTTCCGAGCTGTTCCTTTACTTCCTCCACTCCAACCTGGATCTTCTGTAAAATCCCTTCCTCACCTCCTTGATAGATACTCTCAGCTATTGGCAATTCTCCTGACTGTTCTTGTGGAAAAGTGCTCCCCGAAGTCCACTTCCTTCATCACATTGGGATCGTTATTTAAAATGAGGTCTAACACTGCACTCCCCCACGTCGGCTTATCTACATGCTGGGTTCAAAAACAATCCTGGACTAAAATTAGGAAATCCTCATCTGCTCTGCCCTTTCCCTGTTCCAACACACAATCTATCCCTGGCAAGTTAAAATCCCTCATAATAAATATTCTTCCCTTACCACTAAACTTTACTTACTAAACCTGGTGTTGGCTTAGTGGTTAGGGTGGCGGTTTGGGATCCTAGGGTCCTGAGTTCAAGCCCCATTGGCTGCTGAATTAACACCAGGGGGTTGACTCAGCCTGTCATCCTTCCGAGGTCGGCGAAATGAGTACCAGTGTACTGGTCCCAGTGTATGCCCCGGTTAGAATAGGTGTACCATATCCCTGTGTGTCGTAAGAGGCGACCAGGGTTGGCGTCAGCAAGGGCATCCGGCCATAAAACATTGCCTCACAAAAAGCCAAACCCCTGCACAGCAGGGAAAAATGGCTGTAAAAACGGTCATATACCACATGCCCTTTTGAATTCTTCATTCACTCCTTCCTCCTCTTCCTTCACACCTCGAGCCCTATAAAAACATCCTCCCAGTATCTTACTGTTTTTACAATCTCTACCCATACAGATTTCTCAACATTTATTCCTTCCTTATTGTCACACTTTTCTCTAGATGCAATGCCGTCCTTTACCCAGATTGCTGCTCCTCCTCCTCCTATCCTCTCCTTAATCAACCCCACCTGGTATTAATTCAACAGCGAAGCAGGATTTGAACTCAGGCCCCTCAGATCCCAAGCCCAACACCCTAACCATTAAGCCAACACCAGGCATACAAATAACTTCCCGACTCCTTGAAAAGTGTTCATTTATCCAATTCGGACATATTTGAGATTTTGAGCGTCTCCGGGAGGTGTATGTTTAATGTTTATCATCGCGTGCCAAATGAGCCATTTCTTATCAACTGTTTTGGTTGAGTGCTTGCTTGAGTGCTTAAGCCACTTGGCGAGCACATAAAATACATAAAAACGACAAACACAAAGATTTACCTTTAAACAGAGATCTTTGAAAGAGGAATTCAAGTGGGAAATTAGCAAAATTCAATTGAATAAATAATATATGAAGGCCCAGAAAACAAAATGTCAATCTCTGCTCTCTACCTTCACAAACAGATCACGGCAAACACGTGGCCGGATTAACCTTATTGCTTTTATTTTATACATGTATCGATCTCGAAGTGAGGGATGAATTATATTGAAAGGAGATTGCACAAAAAGGTAAAACAAAAGGATGTACTGTAAAAATAAAGTTGCACATTTTCAGTGGATGAGACACCTCCCGAGACACCAACTGAACAGGACCGCAGGGCCCAACACTGGCGGAAACGTGTCTGTCGAATCGATGTTCCATTGAGCGCATGGGTACAATCACCGAAATGAACAACCAAGCAGCTTGGAAGGCGCTTGCCAAGTGGCTTAAGCAGTCAAACAAGCACTCAAACAAAACAGTTGATAAGAAATGGCTCATTTGGCACACGATGAACAACAGATTAAACATACACTTCCAGGAGACGCTCAAAATCTCAAATATGTCCGAATTGGATAAATGAACACTTTTCGAGGAGTCGGAAAGTAACTTGCATGTCTGGTGTTGGCTTAATGGTCAGGGTGGTGGACTTGGGATCTGAGGAGCCTGAGTTCAAATCCTGCTTGGCTGTTGAATGAATACCAGGTGGGGATAACTGTGCTTGTCATCCTTCTGAGGTCGACAAAATGAGTGCCAGCTTGCTGGTATCCTGTGTCGGAGTGGCGACCCGTCCAGGATTGTGCCCAATTGCCAAGGAGACTGCTTCGGCAGCACCAGCAACGCCAACACACAGACGAACCATGCAAAGAACAAAAGAACCATGTAAACAACCATGCAAGAAAAAAAAACAAAGAAAAGATCCCATTCATCTTGATATTTCATTCCATCAACCCTCGAGACAAGAACATCATCCAAGTTTTTACAGAATGACCCTGAATCCTCCTTGATTTGTCCATCAACTCATCTCATCGAAGCGGGAAATTTTTTGGTGAACTTCCCTGGTTAAAACACCATTATCCTTTGATCTCCCACTTGGAATGTTTAAGTGTTCACAGAGTTGCTGTAACACCTACCCTTTCATCAAGACAACTACTTCACTCTCAGGACCTAAAACCAAAATTAAAGTCATGGACCATTTCACCTGCACCTCCACAAAATGTCATCTACAGAATCTCATGCACGCAAGTGCACTCATCTACCAAGTTTTGTCCGAATCTGTCCATAACTTTTTGAGATATCGTGTTTGATATCGATTTTAGCCCAATCACTCAATGATGAAGAATCACTTAAAAATTCTGAATCCGGATCTGGATCTTTACCGAAATCGAAAAAATTCTTCCTTGTCAAACACCGAACCTGTCCACCTCGTTTCGTCTGAATTTGTCCGCTACTTTTTGAGATATTGTGCTAGATATAGTTTTTGGCTCCATCTCTCAATGGTTAAGAATCACTTAAAAATTACAGTGTCCGGATCCAGATCTTCATCAAAATCCAAACAATTAGTCCTTATCACACACCCAACCTGTCCACCAAATTTAGACTGAATCCGTCAACAACTTTTTGAGATATCCTGATCACAGACAAACAAACAGACAGACAGGAGTGAAAACATAACTTTGATGCTCCATCCACCTTCCGTGGCAGAGGTAACAAAACGTAATCTTCAGGATCAGCAAGTTGGCTCCCTATGGGATTAACGAGTGCATTTTCATTCCCTCAGACCTCCTGTCTCTTACAAATTCATAATCTCTTTCCAGCTCTGGGTTTTTTTTCCACCCTTTTATTTTATTTTGCCTCATCTACTACCCCTCCGCCTTTTTCCCCTTTCTTTCCTTTCTTCCTTTCTCCTCTTTCCCTGTTACCTTGCGCATGCAAAGTAAAAAAGTGGGATTAAGCAATTCGTTCACTTTGTCTTTGTAATGGTCTTTGTGGAACTTGGAATTGAGGCGCTTCTATTTGCACGTGTAGATGTGCGCAAAATGGCGCCAGGTCACTTCCTTGCAGCAGGACAAACATACGTCAGGCAATTCGTGAGCGGTATTCAACACAAAGGCTCAGAGACCACATGCGGCTGCTTCGTGCGTCGATCGTCCTCACTGACCCGCTATTTGATATACATGAGGCTCGGGGTCTGTTCCTCATGACCCAACCAAGAGCCATAGACCAGCGTCTTGCTTCACCACGCGAGCCAATTCACCTCAACACGAACACAAGAATCATGCTGTCTTCTCCATGCGTTGAAGGAAAGCCTGCCATAAAGCCCTGTTCTTACAGGCCATCTCCTATCTACGTTCTCTATTGACGGCATGCACCCCTCACTCTGCACGCAACCCCTCTTCACACTGACATAGTGCGAGTGCTCTCCCGATCTCTCGCCTCTAACTGATGTCACACCAAAACCCGTTTCCTCCTCCAGGGCATGACTTGCTCGCATGAAACACGGGAAGGCGGGGCCTCCACCCGCTCGGCATGTTTGGCTAGTTTCTGACGTCACGCCCATCAATCATCGGCCTTGGGGGTGTGACTTCGCCCGCCATCACATTTGGAGGCGGGGCTTCTGCTTGCTCGGCATGTTTGGCTCGCTTGTAAATGCAAAATGTAGGAATAGGTTACAGGGGGGGCAATTACATACTGGGGGAACTTATTCTTAATCCCAATCTAATTAACACCGTACCACCCCCTGTGTGGTGACACGCAACACTGAAGCTCACAGCTTCCCTACTTAATTACATCGAGAGGTCTCCTACACGTCCACGGAACAAACAACTCTAAGCAATGCTTACTTTCCTATTAAATTCTTCCATCTACCCCCACAACCGTAACAGAACCCCCCCCCCCCACCCTCAGGAATCGTAGTTCCTGCAAGGTTCAATGCAGGCATAAATTCCAGCCTTACCACTTACCGACTCACACCTAATTAGCCTATGAAATTAATTCGGAGGGGCTGTGGGAAGCGATCCGTAGCTAACTTACCTATTCTTCTTAAAATTCTACACTCCTGAAACACAATTCAAATATTTGCAAATCTCTTGATTCCTCGCTCCTAAATCCTGGGGTGGGTAGGAAATGTCAGAGAAAACACAAACCCACAATAAGAGACAATAACCAAAACAAAAAACTTTTTAACATTTAAACAACCCCCTTCTAAAGACTGTGTCCATCGGTGGATGCCACTGTCAATGCAATTTCTACAAAATTAGCATGATGGGTTTGAGGGTGATAAAAATAATAAAATGTTGGCAATTAAACTTGATTAAAAATAAATGTATTGTGATAAATCTTTCATGGAAAATGTACTCAAATATGACATTATCATTACAATTCTACGTGCTTGAACATGTATCTATTTTCATTTACATCATGTTATATCCATTTTCTGCTTTGAAAGATGATCAATCTGCCTAGTAAAAGTGTCCAAAACAGATTGACCTTTGAAGTAAGCTTTAATTATTATTCAGTGTACTCGAATCGCCTATCATTTAAATTTATTCTGTTTACTAAGGGATTTTTATGAAATAATTAATATAAGGCACCAGCAGGTTTGATTGGAGATATTATTTTAGCTCTGTTGGAATGTTGGTCGAAGGAAATATCCAGATGTGTTGACTATGCCTCTGACAGCTTCAGAATATATATAACTCCCAAGCCTGTGCAAAAGCGGGCTAACCTTCTCCTGTTCCATGCCATAAAACTATGTGTAATCCATCATTGTACCGAAAGGGCTGCAGTCTTGACATCATTCTGTGCCGGGAGAGAATTTACACATCTGGTTCCTGAAATTATATGTTATAATCCTTCAAAATTAAGCTGATTGCTGCACAAAAGCTGAAAATGATCTCTACCTGGAAACATTCAACCTGACAAAACTGCGGCACCAGCATATGGGATCGAAAAAGAACTACGCCTTACTGAATCCTACATAAAGAACTCAATATTTTCATGTATTTTAGAATTTGGAGGAAGACTGAATTGTTTGCCTCGGAGTTCCTCATATACACACATGTATTTGTTTGTTTGTATTTTTTTATGTTTGTTTGTTAAAGAAATGACTCAAATGTACAGGAGGACTTGAGAATTTCTTCGACACCACGATACCCAATGTTACCTGCAGAGCCATTCCAATTTCCCTTTTTCAAATTTCTGCAAGCCCTGTATCTCTGGTACAGATTAGTGACGTGGATTCAGTGAACCTTCCCGTACTCACTCACACACATAAATCCAATATAAATCATTCATTCCAACCCTGCAAGGCCATGGTTTAAATGTTATTACACACATGTGTGATCCTCAGGGCAGCGGAGAGGTACCGTACAACAATAATGGTGGGAGCACTTCCAGTTGTGGTGTCCGCTGTCCAAAAACAAGTCGCCCGACTTACGACCTCTTTACCCTACCCCCCCCTTCAACTATTCGGTCCCAGACAGGTAACCAGCTCTTTTGCTGTATGCCTCATCAGGGAGGGTCTCCACACATCCAGGCTTTCACGGCCTCATACAGGTTGCCTGGGGTTTCCTTACCGCTGGTCGCCTAAATCAGACCCTGCTCTCTGACGAGTCTCCATTTCTCTACACCATCCAGGCTCTCTCGCAGCATCATACACAACCAGCTGCCAGGGACAAATTGCCTCAGGGGGAACCGCAGTCCTCCAGAGCTTGATCCATTCCTGTGGACCTACATATCTTCACCACCCACACAAACCAACATCTCATTTCCTCCCCCGCTGTCATTCAATTCTCAAACATTGCAATGCAAAAATGGTGATCATGTTCCTATATTGCCATGGCCTGCTTACAGTCGTGCTTCCAAGAAATGATAGCTACCCCGGCAGCTTAGCTGCCATAGGCAAGAAGATGGCCTGCTTACATGTAATAATTCGCATTCATTCTCCAAAAACAACTCAATTATTTTCACATAACAGACATCAATACCACAAGACAATTCTGGTTTCCAAACTAATCCCTTTACTGGTCATTGAGTCACCCTCGCTCGCTCTCATCCTAAATACCCATGTCCCAATTTCTTACAAAAATGAACCCTTGGGACAGTAAGCATCAAAGCACTTTACCCTAAGTGTAAGTCCTCCCAGGTTGGTCGGGTCTAAAAGTGTCATCCACCCCTTCTAAATTTTCTTCGCACCCTTTTAATCCACCCCATTGGATTTGATGCTTTCAAACTCCCTGGATTCTATACTTTTTATTATTTATTTATTTATTTTTAATTTGTCAATCACTCCAAAATCTTGAAGATCACCCTGGCTAGTGATTGGGTGCAATTGCAGACTTTAAGCACACCATCGATGAGGTGTTAGCAGCAGGATCGATGCCTGCACCCCTCTCCAGGATCTGGTAGACAAATTTCTCTCATTCATTCCCGAAGCCGACATCCTCCTCCGGGATCCGGTGGACCCAAATTTCTCTCATCCTGTCCTGATCGATGCCTACATCTTCCTCCGGGATCTGGTAGGCCCAAATTTTTCTCATTCGTTCCCAGAAGCTGATATCCTCCTCAAGGATGAACCGTGGTCACAGCCATAATCCAGGCAGACATTGCCACGGCCCAGCGGATCCAGCCAAAACTGCACCTCCTGGGCACGGCAGGCCAAGGGCGAAACAAGGCCACGACCGGCCGACCCACAACCAGCATGAGGATAACTCCCAGGCTTGCACAAATACCGGCAACCACACTCCGCCATCCACGATAGACAAAAGACAGATATATATATATATATATATATATATATATATATATATATATATATATATATATATATATATATATATATATATATATCTCTTTTGCAGCCTGTGGCTGCTGGTTGCATCATTCGTTGGGACGTGGCTATGCTGCTGATGCAGTGTCCCCCTTACCAGTACACTGGTGCTCATTTTGCCGACCTCAGAAGGATGACAAGCTGAATCAACCTCTTGGTGTATTTGAATTCAGCGGCCAACGGGGCTTGAACTCAGGACCCTAGGATCCCAAGCCACCACCCCAACCATTAAGCCAACACCAGGCTTCAAAAGCCAGATAAACAGCCACTATGGTTCACGCAAACACCATCACCCAACCCCAGGCTGTTACGTTCGTCTGCTCGGCCACCCGCAACGAGAGTTGGAGTGAGTTGGGATGTGTTTTGGCTTTGTGCAACTCTTCATGTTTCTCTTTCATCTTCCCAAAACACCATATACTTGCCCTCACTTTCTTTTCAGCTCTTGTGAGCCAGCTCTGAGTCGATGATCACCATACCGGCCACGTTCGGCAGCAACGTGATATCAGCTGCATTGTTAGCTCTCTCATGATACAACTTCAAAAGGTTGGCATGGTAAATTTTGGTCTTGCCTTTGACAAAGATGTTGTAGTCCATCTGGTTGACTACTTCCTGGATTTCATGTGGTCCTTGCCATTGGAGCGTCAACTTTTTGTGCTTGTTGGGCGGAGCAATAAAAATCTGTCTCCAACCTTAAACTTTCTGTCTCTGCCTTTCTCATCATAGAAATGCTTCTGACTGCTTTAAGCTGCATGTAGACTCTCTCCCGCAGGTCGGCAAGTGTCCTCCAGTCGATTACGCAAGTCAAAGACATATTGGTAGGCATTATGAACCTCTGACATGTTCTTTCCAGTTCACAGTTCCTTCAACAACTGCATGGGCCCTCTTACAATTCTTGCATAGAGTACCTAAATGGTGAGAACCCAGTACATGCTTGAGGAACCTCTCTGTAAGTGAATAGCACCACCTGAGGGTACCTGTCCCAATCATGTGGTCGCTCTTCACACATCTTCCTCAGCATGCCCTTCGAAACCCGTTGACCCGTTCACAAAGTCCATTGCACCTGGGGTTATATGGTGTCATGAAGCGTTGCTTCATTGCAATAAGTCGACACACCTCCTTTGTCAGGTCCAATGTAAATTGAGTACCTCAGTCACTGAATACCTCTTGTGGGAGTCCTACTCAGGAGAAGACTTCCAGCAGTGCTTCCCTACCCCTCCCCATCTTAATATTGGGGAGCACAATTGCTTTAATGGTACCTAGTGGCACCATCCACAATCGTCAAGATGTACCGGTTGCCCTTATCAGACACTGAAGACAATGGTCCAATCAGGTCCATGGCCACTCTGCGAAAGAGCAACTCTATCAACAGCATAGTTCTCAATGGTATCTTGGAAACCCTCCCTTTGGGGATGGTCCTCTGGCAGATGTCGCAAGACTTTCAGATTCTGCTGACATCACTCGTTATCCCTGACCAGTGGAAGTTTCTCATTATTCTGTCAGTTTTCTTCGCTCCAAGATGACCTCCAACAATCGATTTGTGTACCAATTTCATCACGGCCTCCCGATACTTGGTCAGAACCATGATTTGCTTTACCTCGGTCGTGTCAGTTGTGGAGATAGGGTGTAAGACACCTCTGTGGATGTTGAGCCTGTACTTGCTCTTGTCTCGTGTCTGATGATCTCTGTTATCCTGCATCTCCTTCCACAACCTTTGAAGTGATACATCTTCCTTCTGAGCTTGCTCGCGCTCTTGCACAGTCACTTTGGGAATGTCAGATTGTGTCACCCTCAATGGTTTGATGTTGTCCTTGTTGCGCTTGGTCACTGCTGCTTGTGCCAGCTGTGGAATCCAGTTTCGACCTGGATCCTTGACCTATCGTGCTCCTGGTATATTACTGATCACAAGATTACAAATTGAGTCCTCCATGCACATGACCTCCACCTCTCCTATGTGGTAAGGTGTATCCACGTGGATCTTTGCAACTGGATAGTAATGCAATGTACCATCGATCAGCTTGCAGGAATAGACCTTGTCAGTCATCTGCCTTGTCATCAGGTCTTTCTTCACAGCTGCACTTGTACATCCTAAGACTTGGAATACTGTCACTTTCTGTGAACCCACGTAGCCTTCATCTATGGTGATGTTGCCTTTGGCAATGCCAGCGGTGGTTTCCTCACACCTGCTGAAGACCATAGGTGTTGACTGAAATCCTCCTTTGTTCACCTGGATCTCTTCAGGACACTTTTGCACAGCTGATGCAGACTGCTCTTTCGGCTCTGCTGTCCACATAACATCTTTCCTCTGGAAATCGTGCAATGCGCGAGCTGCCTTCAATTGTGCCTTCATCTGAACAGCCTTCCTCAATTGACATTTGGCCATCATGTGGCCTTTCTTGTTAAAATGGAAGCATTCCCTCTCGCTTTTACTAAATTGGGGCTTCGTAGGCTGAGATGGGTCAGTCTTGTGCAGAAATTGTCAAACCTTGATTTCACTGTGACATCCTTCTTCTTGACTGACCTTGGAGCAATACACCCACCATGTGCTTCAATATACTGCTCAGCCAAGGTTGTCATCGCTTCAATTTTCTGAGGCACTCTCTCTTGTATGAACAGGGCCATCTCCGTAGAACACACTAAAGAACTGTTCATGAACCAACTAGTCGGGTTAATGCTTCAAAGCTACGTTCGCACTTTGTCATCAAAGTCCATTGTGTAAAGCACCGTCTCAAACGTGTCATGAACTGAAATGCAGTTTCATCTTCCTCAATTTAATTTCTCTGAACCTCTGGCGATTTCCCTATTCTGTAAGTTTATACCTCTTCACCGAGGCCACTTTCAAGTGATCATAGTCGTGAGCATTCTTCGAGGACATACGGGAATACACCTGGAGTGCCTTGCCTGTCAGAAGGGGGCTGAGACTAACTGTCCAGTCCTCTCTGTTCCAATGTTGACTCACAGCGAAGCGCTCCAATCTCTCAAGGTATGCATCCAGCTCATCGCATTTCTCATCAAACGTGGGGAGCTTCGGCTTCTTTGCTATTACTCGTACATCACCAGTGTCAAGAGTGGTGCGAGTACGTGTAGCTGCTTCAATCTCCAACTGTATTCTTGCCAATTCAATCTTCATTCACATTTCCTCCTTCATACATTTGGCTTCCCAAGAGAGTTCGCCACACTCCGCATCCTCTTTGCGTTCCTCACACTCCGTTTGTCTTTCCTCATATTCTGCCTCATCTATCCGTGAACGTTCCTCACGCCCCATTTCTTCTTTGTGTGCACGTTCCTCACGCTCCGCCTCCTCTATCCGTGCACGTTCCTCATGCTCCATTTCCTATATCCATGCATGTTCCTCACGCTCCGCCTCCTCTATCCGTGCATGTTCCTCACGCTCCGCCTCCTCTATTGGTGCATGTTCCTTACGCTACATTTCCTCTTTCATACGTTCGGCTTTCCAAGAGCATTCACCACACTCCACCTCCTCTTTGCGTTCCTGATGCTCCGCCTCTTCTATCCATGCACATTCTTCACACTCCGTTTCCTCTATCTTTGCACGTTCCACTCGCTCTGGTTCCTCTATCCATGCACATTCCACTCGCTCTGGTTCCTATATCCATGCACATTTCTCACACTCTGTTTCCTCTATCCATGCACGTTCCTCACACTCCGTTTCCTCTATCCATGCACATTCATCAAACTCAGATTCCACTATCTTTGCACGTTCCACTCGCTCTGGTTCCTCTATCCATGCACGTTCCTCATGCTCCATTTCCTCTTTGAGTGCACGTTCCTCACGCTCCGCCTCCTCTATCTGTGGACATTTCTCACACTCTGTTTCCTCTATCCATGCACGTTCCTCACACTCCGTTTCCTCTATCCATGCACGTTCATAACACTCAGATTGCTCTATCTTTGCACGTTCAACTCGCTCTGTTCCCTCTATCCATGCATGTTCCTCACGCTATGGTTCCTCTATCCATGCACGTTCCTCACACTCTGTTTCCTCTATCCATGCACGTTCCTCACACTCCGTTTCCTCTATCCATGCACGTTCCTCACACTCCGTTTCCTCTATCCATGCACGTTCCTCACACTCCGTTTCCTCTATCCATGCACGTTCCTCACACTCCGTTTCCTCTATCCATGCACGTTCCTCACACTCCGTTTCCTCTATCCATGCACGTTCCTCACACTCCGTTTCCTCTATCCATGCACGTTCATCACACTCAGATTGCTCTATCTTTGCACGTTCCACTCGCTCTGGTTCCTCTATCCATGCACGTTCCTCACACTCTGTTTCCTCTATCCATGCATGTTCCTCACGCTATGCTTCCTCTATCCATGCACGTTCCTCACGCTATGGTTCCTCTATCCATGCACGTTCCTCATGCTCCATTTCCTCTTTGAGTGCACGTTCCTCACGCTCCGCCTCCTCTATCTGTGGACATTTCTCACACTCTGTTTCCTCTATCCATGCACGTTCCTCACACTCCGTTTCCTCTATCCATGCACGTTCATAACACTCAGATTGCTCTATCTTTGCACGTTCAACTCGCTCTGTTCCCTCTATCCATGCATGTTCCTCACGCTATGGTTCCTCTATCCATGCACGTTCCTCACACTCTGTTTCCTCTATCCATGCACGTTCCTCACACTCCGTTTCCTCTATCCATGCACGTTCCTCACACTCCGTTTCCTCTATCCATGCACGTTCCTCACACTCCGTTTCCTCTATCCATGCACGTTCCTCACACTCCGTTTCCTCTATCCATGCACGTTCATCACACTCAGATTGCTCTATCTTTGCACGTTCCACTCGCTCTGGTTCCTCTATCCATGCACGTTCCTCACACTCTGTTTCCTCTATCCATGCATGTTCCTCACGCTATGCTTCCTCTATCCATGCACGTTCCTCACGCTATGGTTCCTCTATCCATGCACGTTCCTCATGCTCCATTTCCTCTTTGAGTGCAGGTTCTTCATGCTCCACCTCCTCTATCTGTGCACATTTTCACGCTCTGTTTCCTCTATCCATGCACGTTCTTCACATTCCGTTTCCGCTAAACATGCACATTCCACTCGCTCTGGTTCCTATATCCATGCACGTTCATCACACTCACATTCCTCTATCCATGCACATTCCTCATGCTCCGTTTCCTCTATCCATGCACATTCATCACGCTCTGATTCCTCAAACCATGCACATTCCTCATGCTCCGTTTCCTTTCCTCAATCCATGCACGTTTCCTACACTCCGTTTCCTCTATCCATGCACATTAATCACTCTCCGTTTCCTTTCCTCAATCCATGCACGTTCCTCACACTCCGTTTCCTCTATCCATGCACATTCATCACGCTCTGATTCCTCTATCCATGCACATTCCTCATGCTCCGTTTCCTTTCCTCAATCCATGCACGTTCCCCACACTCCGTTTCCTCTATCCATGCACACTCATCACGCTTAGTTTCCTTTCCTCAATCCATGCACATTCCCCACACTCCGTTTCCTCTATCCATGCACATTCATCATGCTCAGTTTCCTTTCCTCAATCCATGCACGTTCCTCACACTCCGTTTCCTCTATCCATGCACATTCATCACGCTTTGATTCCTCTATCCATGCACATTCCTCATGCTCCGTTTCCTTTCCTCAATCCATGCACGTTCCCCACACTCCGTTTCCTCTATCCATGCACATTCATCACGCTCAGTTTCCTTTCCTCAATCCATGCACATTCCCCACACTCTGTTTCCTCTATCCATGCACATTCATCATGCTCCGTTTCCTTTCCTCAATCCATGCACGTTCCTCACACTCCGTTTCCTCGATCCATGCACATTCATCACGCTCTGATTCCTCTATCCATGCACGTTCCCCACACTCCGTTTCCTTTCCTCAATCCATGCATGTTCCCCACACTCCGTTTCCTCTATCCATGCACGTTCCCCACACTCCGTTTCCTTTCCTCTATCCATGCACATTCCTCACACTCCGTTTCCTCTATCCATGCACGTTCATCACACTCAGATTGCTCTATCTTTGCACGTTCCACTCGCTCTGGTTCCTCTATCCATGCACGTTCCCCACACTCCGTTTCCTCTATCCATGCACATTCCTCATGCTCCGTTTCCTTTCCTCAATCCATGCACGTTCCCCACACTCCGTTTCCTCTATCCATGCACATTCATCATGCTCCGTTTCCTTTCCTCAATCCATGCACGTTCCCCACACTCCGTTTCCTCTATCCATGCATGTTCCTCACGCTATGGTTCTCTATTCATGCACGTTCCTCATGCTCCATTTCCTCTTTGAGTGCACGTTCCTCACGCTCCACCTCCTCTATCTGTGCACATTTCTCACGCTCTGTTTCCTCTATTCATGCACGTTCCTCACGCTCCACCTCCTGTATCTGTGCACATTTCTCACGCTCCGTTTCCTCTATTCATGCACGTTCCTCACGCTCCATTTCCTCTTTGCGTGCACATTCCTCATGTTCCACCTCCTCTATCCATGCACGTTCCTCACACTCCATTTCCTCTTTGCATGCAGGATCCTCATGCTCCCCCTCCTCGATCCGTGAACATGCATTTCAAAGAGGAGGCGGAGCGTTCCTCATGCTCTGCCTCCTTTTTGCGTGTACGTTCCTCACACTCCATTTCCTCTTGCATGCACGTTCCTCACACACTGCTTGTCTTTCCTCACTTTCCCAAACCTTCTCTTCTTTTGCAGCCGCTTGCTGTTCTTTAACAAACACCATTAGTGTCTCTTCCGTCAGTCCAAGCTGCTCGCCTCACTCAATCCACTTGTCAAACTCCATGGCAGATAGATGAGTGCTAATTTTGAACTCAGATCACAACCACCGTGCAGTACCATGGCTTATGGGTAGTCTTCCTCGTCTGCTGTTTCTGACACTGTAAAGCCTTTTACCACTGACAGCACTGTAACCTAGTTGTAATAAGAAAGTGTAATCAGAAATTGCAGACCCTCGCCAGAACTTGTTTTTTTGTGTGGTGTATTTTGTGTGGCATTTGTGTACTGCTGTGTGATATAATTAATAAGAGCCATAATTAGAACTGCCACTATATAACTGCTGACAGTGATGACCGGGTACCAAGACGTTCCGCTTTGATGCACCCTGTTTTGATTGGACACCTGACCCTGAACCATGACGTTTTTCATTATTAGTCGAGTGAATTGAGAATGAGATTAAAATAAATTCAATTCAAATCAAATGCAAGACCAAATAGGTACAGTCCTGCATTGGAGTCATCAGAAGGAACCCAAACAAGCTAAAAGCAAAGATGAAGTCATCAGGAGGAACCTGGATAGGATTCGCATTGCAGCTGCTACTCCTCCACCCTCAAACCCATCCAGGCACAGCCAAGTGAGCATTATTCAAAAAAAAATTTTTTTAAATAAAAAAAACAAGAACCAAGATCAGAAAATTAAATAATTTTGGCTGCCAGACCATGTGTCCGATCAAGTTGAAGTTTAAAAAAATGTATTCCCCATCACAACTAGATCATAATTGTAAAGTTTCATGTCGATTGATTAAGCGGTTCCAGAGAAAACATTATTTAATATTTTCTTCAATCCAATATGGCTGCCAAACCATGTGACCTATAAATGATTCCTTGACAAACTTGTACACCCAAGGCTTGGAGAACATTTGTGTGAAGTTTCCCCTTGATCTGTCCAGCAATTTTGGAGAAGAATATTTTAATAGGTTTTTGGGTAAATCCAATATGGCTGCCAAAACATGTGACCTATGATGTCATTTGTGAGTCTTTTGTTCCTTATGGATAGACGATCATACGTGTAAAGTGTTGCCTTGATCTGTTCAGCCGACTTCAAAGAAGAAGATTTTTGAAGGGTTAAAAAAAAAAAAAAAATTGGCTGCCAAATCACATGACTGATAACATCATCAATTTCTTTTCTGTGGACCATTTTATCCCAAGATGACCCTCAAAAATTTTCATACTGATCAGATGTAGCATTCTACATATGCAAGTATGATATCATAATGAAGGCACTTGTGACATCATAAAAAAATAACTTATTCCCCATGAGTACTTGCCGTGTGCCAAGTTTCAATTTTCACCTTGGTGCGGTTTCAGAGGTACAGAGGTCCAAAGTTTTTCCCATTTTTTTCCAACATGGCTGCCACACCACATGACCTATGACGTCAAATTTATCATTACAAAAGTTGCGTGTGGACAAACAGACAAACAAACAAACAGACAAACAAACAAACAAACAGACAAACAAACAAACAAACAAACAAACAAACAAGAAGAAGACGTCGTGCAGAGCATGATACTTGCAAAATCCATAAAATAAATTGGACCTCAAATTTAATTGGTGACCAAATTCAATGACCAAATATGCAACTCCTCTTCAAATTTAAAGTCAATCGGATGAAAATTGAGGATTTTAAAAATCTCACCTTAGTTGATCTTTTTGTCCATGCTGACCTCAGAAATAATTGGCTAGTTGAATTCCGTGACCTGAAATATAAATCCTCTTCAAATTCCAAGTCAATCGGATGAAAATTGAGGATTTTAGAAATACCACCTAAGTTGGTGACCTTTGGCCTATGTTGATCTTTTTGTCCATGCCGACCTCAAAAATAATTGGCTAGTTGAATTCAGTGACCTGAAATATAAATCCTCTTCAAATTCCAAGTCAATCGGATGAAAATTGAGGATTTTAGAAATACCACCTAAGTTGGTGACCTTTGGCCTATATTGACCTTTTCACCTTTTGACCTCAAAAACAATAGGCTTCTTCCTTATGCCAAACTCTACCATGTGGTGAAGTTTTGTGGAGATCAGTTGAAAATTATGACCTGTAGGCGACAAATAGACAGACAGACAGAATAACAAAATCAACTAATCAATGTACTTGAAAAATCTTCGATTTTGCAAGTGACAAATGGACCCAAATGCAATACCCCCTCCTTCGGCGAGGGTAATTATTAAATCAATAAAACAAGGCAACCACTGAGGGCGTGAGTACCCTGTTCGATTTAATTCATTCAACCAGCGTATGCGGTTGATTCACAACCCGGCGAGTCGTGGAGTTATCCGTGGCCGGCGGCCTCAGGGTCAGTGATCTAGCAGCGGTTCCGAGTAAGTATCTCGTGAGCCCAGTGCACTCCCACTGGATCCCTACCAATATTATGGCATTTTAAGTCATCTCAACCAATCACATTTGTCGCTCGCAGACCATCCCCATGTACTTTTTTCTCAAGACAATGTGGGGTAAGGTGTTCTATGAACTCTGTAGTTTTTATTGTTTTTGTTTATTCACTTATCACCTGTCTTCTCTCCTTTTTGCTTCTTGTTTGTTTCCCCGTTATTCCCCTTTTCCCCTAGTTCTGCTGTCTCTGACTTTTAATTCCCGATCACTGGCCCACACCACCCTACCGAATTTCCTGACGTGTCACAATGAGTCATTCCCACCACACGTGCACCTTGATCCCAGCCTTACCTCTGATGCATGCACCTCCAAGTCACTCCCATGTTTGATCAACCTTCAACACTATCCTGTCTGTCTGTCTGTTTCTCTCTCTCTGATGAAGGGTTAATGCCTGAAATGTAAACTTATCTTTGCTTCCTCCAGCTCTTAACATGTGTTAATCATCGTTTTGGTGAATACATCGATCAGTCTATTTGTCCAATGATATAAAACGGCACGATCCTTCACAATTAAGATGAGGTTTCCAGTTAAGTGGACTTTTTACTTTATGTTTTTTTCACACGTTTCGCCATTGCAACATCCTACATGGCCACAAATACAACACACTCTTCCATTATGTTTAGTATTGCATAAAAACGAGCCATTTCGCTTTGACCCATCATCTTTGTAGGATCAATGTTATCGTTAGACAAATTTCCTGGTTAGATGTACCTGCAGAATCACCACATACTGTAAAAGTCTAAACAGATATTGATTCCCCATGATATAAACCACAAACTCACCCTGGCATTGAAGGCATGATGGAATACAGTCTGCAAGGTCTCCGCAAATGCCCGGGCTCGGCCAGTTTCGCTGGCATAAAGAATAGTTGCTTTCACCCTTCGTGCCATGGCCTTGGTCATCAATTTGGCAGAGAATTGCACAGCTCTGAGATAGCGAAGTTGTTTGGAAGAAAAGCGAAGCAAGACATGTGATAAATATCCACTCGTGACACCAATCAGTCGGCGTTGGCATTACAATCATTTCTTTGTTTGCATCCATTCTATCATTTGGGTGAAGCTATTCCCAAGTAATTCGAACATTTTCATGCAAATACAGTTTTAAGACTGAAAATGTAATAGTATTAGTAATTATGAAACATTTTCAAAGAAAATTCTGCCAGTGTGCATTTAAATAGAGCGAACAGCGCTCCTCTTACAAAAAAAACTCCCCGAGATTCATTTCCCAAGAGATCTCATTTGAGACTTTAATCAAATTCCGATCAAACCTCATGGCAATCGCATTTGATCCTAATATGTGCTAGTACACATAAACAGAAAAAGACAAACAGTATTACAGTAACTATTTCTTTTTGAGCTGGCAGGACAGCTTCAACTCTTAGAGGAATGTGGACTCGCCTTTGAGTTGTTTAGCCTGGGTTCGAATTTCGACCCAGCTATAAGCCATCATTTGCAGGCAGGGCGAGGATCAATGCGTGTGCCATCTCTTAGATCGACGTTAAACTGGCGTCCTGTCAACATTAGTTGATGTACGTTAACGATCGCACGGTGTCCTTCATGAAGAGTAGGGCAAGCTATCGCTGCAACCCCCCCCCCCCCCCAAATTACAAATTCCTGCACCTTCAATCGAACACCAGGCCTGGCCATCATGTACATACATAAGGAATAAAGGAGAAAAACCAAAAGCGAGTAACAATGGCACGGAGTAAAACAGAATGGGAAAGAAATGGCGTGTGTGGAAGACATTGTGAATGTGTAACTGAGCGCATGGGGTAGTGAGGGTGAGCGCATTTGAAAGATTTATAAGGACCAGACAACTGACACAAGGAAATTGTGCCACATTTAGGAGAAATAAGAACGGATGAATGCAGGTGAGTAACCAGAGAGTGGGCATGTGAGGGTTTCTTGAGGAACACGCATGACTTGTGGTGGCTCGTAGAAGGCAGAGTCAGGAGAGAGCAGGAGGATTAAGGCCAGATGCAAGCTTGTATAAAATAGATTCCAGCAACTTGCTGCCGGTGCAGCTTAGGAATACCTTAGCTCTACGGAGATTACTCAGATGGTGAATAGCCTTTAATGAACCTTTAATGAAAGGCTATGCCAGAAAGTGACTGTGGATTGGATTGTTTACTTGCCGATCCTTGTGGAGAGACAGTCCAAGGACGTGTGACTTGCTTGCACTGAACATCATATGTTCCAAGTAACTGACCAGCGGCTTATCTCGTCTCAGTTTGATGAAAGAGCTTCAGCAGTGGCCAGCCTTTCACAAATGTGACGTATCAAGTCTTTGGTATGACCATTTGGTATAACACAAAAGTTCAAATCAAAAATCTTTGTTACAACTATTGAGTCATACCAAAGACTTTAAAAATGGTATGAACTGCTTCTTTGCTTGATGCTCAGCATTTAAAAAGGACAGAGTACGGACAACCAAGAATAAGTTGATAATATTAGCGCAGGATTTGATGGGCCTAATGGCCCCCCCTCCTGTGTCTTTCTAGTTCCTTGTAAGGGAAGGAAGGGAACCCATATCATTACATGTAGGGTGGAGTCATCAGCAAAATGGTAAAGCTGTTTTCAAGAAAATCAGACAGATCATTAATATAGATGCAGATCAAGAATAATATTGGTCCTCAGGCACTGCCTTGTGGAAGCCTCGCCAGAAGAGGAAAATCATAGGGAAGCACACCAATTTGAGGGAGTTACTGCATTTTGAATTGGGAATTATTATAAACCGATTTTTAATCAAGCTACTACACCTCAAAATTGAGGACCAATCAATATATCGTACATGCAAAAGTGATGGAATTTGATACTAATCCTCCACCGATTATTCGTATATATTCCCTTTCACTCCCTTCCTCTTACTACCAACATGGATTTTCGAAATGACGTACGAATGCTAACAAAGCCTTTAGCGTATACGCTGTGTGCGTTTTACACCAATTCGGTTTTGCTCTCCAGGGCACTTTTAACCTGCTGTTGCTGGCGTGAAATGCGTAATTCATATTGGCTTTTATACATGATTTTCAGCATTTAGATGAAAGAGTGACAACTTCAAAATGGTTAACCATAATTGTTCTGATCCTGAATGCAAATCTGATTAACGAGAACATAGGAAATATGAGAAATATTCATGGATGAAAGGTGTTGAGTTTCTACCTTTTCCTGTTAATACAATTATCGAGCGGCGGCAATGGATACAACACACAAACACACACGGCTGGATGCTTCTCCTTTTACCAATATGTGCAAAAAGTTGAGTAGAGCTTGATTCATTTTTCTTGTGGCTCCAGAACCAAACAAATACATATATATATATATATATATATATATATATATATATATATATATATATATATATATATGTATTTTATAACAGCCCCCACAGCCCACACACATCCCACTCCCAAAACATAAATAAAAATAATAATGACCGTTTTTACAGCCATTTTTCCCTGCTGTGCAGGGGTTGGGCTTTTTTTCTTGAGGCAATGTTTTATGGCCGGATGCCCTTCCTGACGCCAACCTTGGTCGCCTCTTACGACACACAGGGATATGGTACACCTATTCTAACGGGGCATACACCGGGACCACTCCCAAAACATGATTAATTGTAAATATCATCATTTTAAAATTACCCGGTGCATTGACAAGCCTCAGATATGACATTCCCATCAGTGTTGAGAAGCACGAAGGTTTGGGTAGAACATGTCCGTCTACAAATCTTCGGGCCTTGCACCGGTCCACATCCTCGGGAGTTTGCCGTACAGGGAGCTGCAAGCTATCAGCTTTTTTGGCGAGATCAGAAAGCTCTCTCACTCATTGTGCAGAGGCACACCCCTTTCTCGCAGGTAAGTTTCCAAGTATTTTTAGCTTCTTTTTGAACCTTTGTGGGCCATTTTAGGGAAAAATCCTTATCGCGTACACACAATGTACATTATGTTGCCCCGAACAGTGCCATTTTTTTCATTCTGGGGTGGATTACCTCATTTCGAAAATCGCATATTAGCACTAGCGACAGCTTCTACTACAACTATGAGTACGGTCCCTATTATTCCCATCTTATGGGATCGGGATTTTGGCCCAAGTCTTTCACAAACCAGTTGGAAACGCCTGATGTTCGACTGAAGGTGCACTGGACAGGAATTGGTACCGGAATTTGTTCAGGGTGCTGGAGTTAACGCACCTACTCTTCACCAAAGATACAATGGGATCTTCAACACCTTCCACGACCATTGCTTGCAGACAGATCCTTTCACTTAACATTCTTTCGATGGATGGCGCACACACATTGATGCCTCCCCATTGTTGTGAAATACCAGAATGACAGTTTGAAGCTGAGCGGATATTCAAACCCAGCCTGGACAGCTCGGAAGCGAGTGCACAGACACCTTTTGGATATCCTGCTAATCCTGAGTGATAGCATAATGGGAAGATGTATTTTGATGACATTTCACTCAGTTATCCCAGAATGTTCTTGATAATTAAGGTTAGTTCTAGACTTCACCAGGAACTGTTTTCACTTTAATAGATACTGATGGCCATGTCTTGGACAAAAATGTACATGTTCAATTTTGCTGTCAATTAATCCAGTTGTACAATTTATCTTAATGGAATGTCGAACTTAAACCTTTTTTTCAGAAGGGGAAAAAGGGTTGGCCTGTTCAGTGTTCCCTGTTTCATGAAGCTGGATCTCAATCTCAAATCCCATCCATCCATCCATTGGGACCATGCTCTGTTCAGAGCATTGGTGCAGCCGAAGCAGTCTTCTTGGCGATTGGACACAATCCTGGACAGGTCACCACTCCGACACAGGATAGCAGCAAGATGGTACTCATTTTGCTGACCTCAGAAGGATGACAGGCAGAGTCAACCCCACCTGGTATTCATTCGACAGCTGAGGGGGATTTTAACTGAGGATCCAAGGATCCAAAGCCCACCACCATAACTATTAAGCCAACACCAGGCATCACCTTAAATCCCATTTCCATGTTAATTTGTCCATTATCCACTAATGCCATTACAAATTATATAAAGGTACACTGCAGTTTCCTCATGTCCTTGTCTGGCATATGATTTCTTTAAAATAAAAATGATAAAAAATAAATGAACTCCTTCAACCCCCCCCCCCTGAAAAAAACAGACTTTAAGATGGTGTAAATGTGGGGTTTTGTTCTTCCCACGCTGAAGCCAGAATACAGCACATGATTTATGTACAAGATCCTCCATAAGCCTCAGATCACTGTTAAAAGAACAAAAGGATGAATATTTTTGCATTGGATCTGGAAATGCCATGAATCCCCACTGGATCAATACAACCAAACTTTCCTTGTAACTATGGATCTTAAGAATTATTGGATTTCATGAGATGGTAATGGTGATTTGTTATCGTTATTATGATCAAAACTCACTTTGCGAGCTTTCTGAAACTGATGACCTTTTTCCGTGAGACTGCTCCGTTGCATACTCGGTTGATGCGCCATGGATCAGGCTTAAAAGATAAGGGTTAGATAGGGGAGTTGGTGAAGGGATGAGGGGAAGTGAGGGGTGGGAGACAATACACAAATAAATTGGAATAAAATGAATGTTAAGAAGGATGGAGGGGGAGCAGCCAGAATGCCTTTTCTCCTCCTCATCCGGCCCCCTCCCTGAGGTATTCTGCAATCCCCCACACTCTTTCAACAACTATCCTTACCCCCCCTCCCATCCCCTGCACCCAAAGCCTCCTCCCCTCCCTCTTCATTAACAGTGTGGACCTCAAATATCCGGGGCTTCGCACAAACCTTACAGATCTTTCCATACAGGTTGCCACTGACAAACCAGACATTATCTGCCTAACAGAAACTTTCCTCTCCCAAGACGTGTCTGACTCTCAAGTATCTCTCCCTGGTTACTCCCTCTTACGGTATGACAGACCTGAGCCTCGTCCTGGTGGAGGTGTTGCTCTCTTCATCAAAGACTCTATTCCTCACTCTCCATGCACTGCTCTCACTCCCCCACACCCCAGGAATACCTCTGGCTACGGCTTCCCCTCCACTCCCACCTCATGTTTATATGTGTGTTGTACCGTCCACAAGACAGTGATGACTCCATTTACACCTCACTATCCGAAAACATGGACCAACTTCTATCTTCTCATCCAAACTCTCTCTTCCTCAAATGTGGCGACTTCAATTGTCATCATGCCATTTGGCCGGGCGTGGGTCCCTCTCTCACCTGCCATGGCACTTCAGCAAAAGACTTCTGCGACTCATTGGGACTGACTCAATCGATCAATTTCCCAACCCGGATCTCAGCCAATGGTACTCCATCTCTCATGGATCTGATTTTGACAAATTTCCCTGAAAATATCTGCTGTTCTTCCTTGCTCCAATCGGTTCCTCTGACCACATAATGTTAAAGTGGACATCTCTCTGACTGTTATCAAAGATCCACCTCAGCACCGTGGAGTTTGGCATTTCATTCAGGTTGACTGGCAGGGTCTCCAAGCAGCCATCAAACTTCTAGACTGGTCTCCCATCGCTACTTTCGCCAACATCAACTCATCCTGTACTGGGAATTCTTTCAAAGAAACTTGCTCTCCCTCATGCACAGATTTATCCACTCTCGTCTTCAGTTGGCCTACCCTTCCTCCCACCCATGGTTCACTGAAGCTTATGGTGAGGCAGTTGTCCTGAAACAACTTTCCTTTGCCTCATGGAAAACAAACCCAACTGAGGGTTATCTCAGTTCCTTCCATAAAGCTCGGAACAAGTGTGTATCTACCCCCAGGAGAGCCACAAAACAACATCTTTCTAAGCTCAAGTCTGAACTTTCAAACCTCTCACCCTCATCCAAATCCCGATGGCATCTCATCAAATCTGTTTCTGGTGTATGTTCCCCCTCAATCCCCTCCCTTACCTCAAATGGCTGCACTGCTGATACCATGGGTGAAAAGGCTGAATGCCTAAACTCGGTGTTTGCATCAAAATCCTGTGTCCAAAACCCATCGCTTTCTGTACCCACCTTACCCAGTCGCACCCAACTGTCCCTGGAGTCCGTGTCCTTTTCTCCTGACAAGGTGGAGAGCTTGCTATCAAACCTCGACTCAGATTCTGCAACCGGTCCAAACGGCATCAGTCCGCGTGTCCTAAAAACCTGCTCCTCTGCTCTTGCTCACCCTCTCTCCATTCTATTCACCCTCTCATTTGCTTAAGATCATCTGCCATCTGCTTGTGAATCAGCAAACATTACTGCCCTGCAAAAAAGGTGCAAAAACAGATCACTGCAACTATAGACCAATCAGCCTTCTCCCAACCATCAGCAAAGTTATGGAATCCATCATCTCTTCAGACATTAAATCCTTCCTCTTCTCCAATGGCTTGATTTCCGATCATCAATTTGGTTGCAGACCAGGTCACTCGACCCTGGATATGCTGCTTCTGCTCTCCCAACAATGGATGGAGGTACTCAATGCCAGACATGAAATCAGAGCCATATCCCTGGACATATTGTGTGCTTTTGGCACGGTCTGACACCCTGCCCCGCTCACCAAACTCTCTTCCAATGGTATCCAAGGCCATCTCCACTCATGGCTCACAGACTTCTTCTCCTATCGCAGTCAACATGTGGCCCGAAATGGAGTTCTTTCATCCCCTCTTCCTGTCCAGGCTGGAGTTCATCAAGGCAGTGTTCTGGGCCCTGTTATTTTTCTGGTTTTCATGAACGATCTCTCCACTCTCTGGAAAATCCTCTTTATCTCTTTGCTGATGACTTCACCCTCTGCCATACCATATGTCATCCCTCAGACCGGTAAGCAGCAGCTTCTTTGCTCACTGCAGATCTGGGTAAAATCACAAACTGGTCCAACACGTGGAACATGTCTTTCAATCCGGACAAATCTCACACTCTCACTTTGTCTCTCTGAAAGGACCATTTGGAACCCCCCCCCCCCTGGAATCTACTTTCTCAACAATCCTCTGGAAGAAGTTCTTTCTTTCGAGTTTCTGGGTCTCACTATCTGCCATGATCTTTCCTGGGAAAGCCACATTTCAAACCTGGCCTCCAAAGCCAGTCGCCGACTGGGAATCCTCTGTCGTGCAAAGTCTTTCCTCAGCCCACCTGAGCTCCTGACCACATACAAAGCTTTCGTCCACAGCCTGATGGAGTACTGCTCTCCCCTCTGGGCTGGTGCTCCTGCCTCCCACTTTTCTCGGCTTCACGCTGTGGAAACCAAGGCATTTCGGATCATTGGCATCTCACACGATGAGGCTGAGTCTTTGGGCCTCTCACTCTCTCACCGCAGGCATGTCGGTTGTCTGTCTTCTACAGTCTCCTCTCCGGTCTCGCCCCCTTCCCCCGCTCTGTCTTCGATTTGTCCCCACCATATTTCCGCAGGCGCTCAAGATCCGCCAACAACCCCCTTCTGGTAAAAATACCAAAAACACGAATCACTGCTCACCTTCACTCTTTTATTCCTCTTTTTTTCCCGCCTTTGGAATAAACCGGACAAATTTCACACTCTCACTCTGTTCAATCGCATTCTTCCCAACAGCCCTTCAAAACAGCTGTTAACCACCACCTCTTATCGTCCCCCATCCAAATCCTCGATCTTTTCTACTCCCGTTAATCCACCCAAAACCCACCTCCTTCAAATTCCCTGCTTTCCTTCTTGAAAGTCCCTGTAAGGTCCATCTGGGACAATACCCCATGTTCCCTACCCAATCCCTCTCCCTTCCACAGATCTTCTAATGTCTCTGTTCCCCAGTTTTGTCCTTCCCACTCCCGCCCCTCTTGTCGCATGCCCCCCTTGCTGTACGTTGTTAGCTCTCATACGAGCCTCCACAGGGTATAAAACAAAAAAAAGTGATGCTATTTTATACCAAGGAGGTTCCTGCAGGATGGCACATGTTTTTGTTCAAATATGATTGGCAATTCTCAAAAAGAAAGGCTTCATTCTTTATACTTAATGTAACTCAATACAATATACTGCAACACCATACCTGATACAGAAAAGCTGGGCGGAGATGGTAGTTGAGCATTTCCTGGTGGAATACTCCCGTGAGGCTACCGGACAATGGTGGGACCAGCCAGACCCAGTCGGATGGGCAACCACCTCTGATCCTCTCCTCTGTCTGTAGGTGGCTCAAGAATGAATCGGAGGCTGTGTGGTGATCTACAATAGTGACCTTGTCAACCTAATGAAGAAATATTGAAGGGTTACAGAAGTGTTTAGATTGTGAAAGTATAGTCTCCAAGAGGGTGTCATGTTAGGTGCTTAAGAGTTAGTTAGTGCAAATCTGTGAAAATGTTGCTATCAAACAAAGCATATGTCATTCATCGATTTATGTGTGTTTTATTTATATTCACTGTGCCTCGGAACATCAAAGCAATGTGAAACATCAGCCTTTATCATATAGAACAAACGGGTACATTCCCTTAAGCTGGGTGGAGACTTGTGTGACGTTATCAATGCGAAACAAAGAGAAGATCATATAGGTGTACATGCAGTTGCTCAACATTTGTTTAAGATAAAGACCATGTTATCATGCAAAGAGGACTTTGAATCCCGTTAAATAAAAGGCACTTGTGTGTATATATAGTGCAGGGATGTCAATTTGAACCACCTTGACCACATAAATCCAGCAAATTCGTGGATTACACCAATGAGTGGCTGGGAGAGCTCTGATTCCAACAAGGTAATGTTTATTTATTGCAACTAGTACACCCCCCCCTTTTTATGGGAGTGGCAGGAAGGGTCATGTTGTTGTCCTCTTTGGGGTATATAGATTACAGTAGATCTAGGCTCAGATCCGTTAGTTTGTGAGGGACGCGAGAAGCATAAAATGCCTTAATAATGTTGGGTTTCCTCCCCTTTAGTTTAATGTTAAACAGCTAAAGCAACTGTTAAAAAAGATAACTAGAACGGGCACTCAGTAGAGCGCATACCTTCGCTAACGCGCCATTTTGCCCCCCCCCCACCCCCCCCAGAAACCGTTGATTGTGAGGGTATTTAATCCCATACCACATCTGCCATCTCATATGTGTTATGATGGCTTAAAAACATTAAATTTCCTGTCATATCGTATATCACAAGATTGGGCATTGAATTCACAACATTTTGGCATTGGTTGCATGCAAATTGGATAAAAATCGACCGCACTATGGCAAAATTACGATGTTGACCTTTTCATGAGCTCAACCTTGACCTTTGTAGTCTTAATTTTGTAATTGGTATTAGAGTGTGGGGAACAGAACAGTCAACATTTTGGTGTTGGTTTCATGCAAATCGGATAAGAATTGACCGTGTTATGACTAAAACCGCACATTTTGCAATGTCATGACCCCCCCTGACCTTTGACTCCCAACCGCTAATAAGGGTTATTACGTCATTGTGTAATGTTACATATCACAAGATGGGGCATTGAATTCTGAACATTTTGGCATTCGTTGCATGCAAATTGGATACAAATTGACCGCGCTATGGTAAAAAGACGACTTTGACCTTTTCATGACCTTGACCTTGACCTTTGACCCGATCGCTCCCAAAATCTAATCAAATGGCCCTCGGATAATAACGAATCATCCCACCAAATTTGCTGCGATTCAGTTCAATACTTTTGGAGTTATGCGAATAACAAACAAACAAACAAACAAACACACATATTCACAAATAAATAAATAAATACACAGCGATCAAAACATAACCTTCGCAACAAAGTTTGCGAAGGTAACCATACATGTTTGTGGTTTATAATATTTCTCTACTTCCAGTAGAGGTGTCCCATGAAATGCCACAATCAGCTATTTATACACGTTAACATGACATTGGTCCAAGGAGGAAGCCCCCTTGGGGAGGGGGATTTTATTAGTATTAATATTATTTTATAATAACATTAATATTATGCTATTATCATTCGAAGTGGCCTGAGAAAAACGCCATGATAAGATATCTATATACCTTAGCACAGATTTCATCCAAGGCAGAAAAACATTTTTGGGTAGGGGGCAAATAAAGTCGCTCCAACCTCCATCATGTGACCCTTAGTCCGCCTGTAAAGTATGGTTAATATTGGATAAGTAATGACTGAATGTATCATGGTTTAACAGACAGACAGACAGACAGACAGACAGGCAGACAGGAAATTGCATCTTACCACAGAAAACACAATGTGCGTTTATATAATGTCTCTCCCATTTCAAAAGGATGATTTAAGAAGGGTTTTAAAGGCCAATCTTTTAACACGACTGAGTAGATGATAATTGGGGTTTCTGGGACGCCCATTCAAATGAATGGGGGGAAAGGGAAAAACCTTCTGACCCAAGCCTCAAAAGCTCAAAATAGGAGACTCATTTCCTCTCCACCTATCCCCTCCCCCTCCCATACAAACAAATGTAAAATTAAGACTATGAAAGATTGAAACTTACTGATGAAAGCACTTCTTGCCTTTCATATTTTCATTCCACTCAAAGAGCGAACCAACGAATATTTGTCCATGTTATACTTTAGGCCATTTAGGGAATAACTTAATTTTCTTATAACATTCATTTCCATCGAGTATATTCACAAAGAATAACTTGGAACTTGGTTCTGTGGTCCAGGAACAAACTTGAATAAAAGATTATATGAGGCTGACAATTCTCAACCATAGAGAAAACCTATCAATAGGGTTGATGAAGTGTGCATGAAACACGATATTGATTATGGAAATAGCACGAAGTTGGAAGAAAAACATGAAGCCGATTGAGAAATGTTGTATCATTTGTCTCTGATACAAAATCCAACCTTGAGAGAAAAAGTTGATAGGTTCATCGTGAAGAAGATGATCAGTGCTAAATTGAAACTTGGGCTTGGAAATTCAAAAAACTTATAGGCTCTAATGATGTCATGAAGATTGAAGAGAAATTAGCTGATGAATTACATAAACCAATAATCACAAAGTTTAATAGAAGGAAGGTTTATTCCAAGGAAGTTGATTATATCTGGTCTGCTGATTTGATTGAACTCAATAATGATAAGGGGTACAAGTATGCTTTAACCGTTATCGATTTGAGGAGTCGATATACGTGGGTCGTCCCTTTGAAAAACAAAAAAGGTAATACTCTTATGTTAGCTTTCCAACAGATATTCAATAAAAGCAAGAGAAAACCTAAAAAATTGTGCACTGATGAGGGTACAGAGTTCTACAACAAAACATTTATGAATTTTCTTTAAAATAACAGCATTACATTATACAGCACCTTTAATGAAGGAAAAGCGGTTGTTATTGAGCATTTTAATCGCATTTTAAAAGAGAGACTATTCACTTCAGACGAAAAAAATTCACTCAATTCGGTTCTCAATTCAGGACACTGTAGATATCTTTAATTCAGGACACTGTAGATAAGTACAATGATACGATTCATACCTCAACAAAATTTAAACCATCAGAAACTTTACAAAATTAGAATATGAAAAAGAGATTAATGTCAGAAAGCCTAACTTCAAAGTTGGTGATATGGTAAGAATATACAGGTGTAAATCTCATTTTGAAAAAGGTTATACCAAGCGATGGACAAATGAACTTTTTTTAAATTGTTGATGTTGTCGGTACAGTTCCTTGGACTTACAAATTATGTGATTTAAAGGGGGAAGAAATTTTAGGTTCATTTTATTCACAGGAATTACAAAAGAAAAAGATAAATTGAAAATTGTCTTTTTGACTCCACCCCTTTTTGACTCCGCCCACACAAGCCCCACCAAAGCAAACCCCACCCACAAAAGCCACATCCACACAAAACCCACCCACGCAAACCCCACCCACGCAAACCCCACCCACACAAACCTCAACCACGCAAACCCCAACCACGCAAACCACACCCACACAAACCCCACCCACACAAACCCCAACCACACAAACCCCACCCACGCAAAACCCACCCACAAAAGCCACATCCACACAAACCCCACCCACAAAAGCCACATCCACACAAAACCCACCCACGCAAACCCCAACCACGCAAACCCCAACCACGCAAACCCCAACCATGCAAAACCCACCCACGCAAAACCCCACCCACGCAAAACCCCACCCACGCAAACCCCACCCACGCAAACCCCACCCACGCAAACCCCACTCACAAAAGCCACATCCACACAAGCCCCACTCACGCAAACCCCACGCACAAAAGCCACATCCACGCAAACCCCACCCACGCAAACCCCACTTACAAAAGCCCCACCCACGCAAACCCCACTTACAAAAGCCCCACCCACGCAAACCCCACCCACATAAGCCACATCCACATCCATCATATCCACATAATTAGTGATTAGTTTATTAGTTCCCCACACACATGTTTATTTCATTTAAAAAATTGCTCCACCCACACAAGCCACATCCACACAAGCCCCACCCACTCACACAAGCCACATCCACACAAGCCCCACCCACCCACCCACACAAGCCCCACCCCCCTGTGCGCCAACCTTTGACCCACCACCCCCCTCATCCCACCCTCCACCCTTCCCCACACACACATGGGGAGGGGAGAGGGATGAGGGGGGTGGTGGGTCGTTGGGGGAGCGCACCTACCCCCCCTCCCCTTTACATCTCTTTTCTTCTTTTTTTGTAATTCAAAATCAGATAATTATAAGGAAAGCATATATAGTTAAACAAAAGTAAAAACATTGAACAAAATCTCCTTTCGCAGTAGTCTGATGGTTTGTTTTGTTTTTGAAACTTGGTCAACATATTCTGTTCAAAACAAAGAGGGAAGAACAATTAGGGTATATAAAGATGATTATATCATGATATTAATAAAATAGTAAATAAAACATTTACCTCCAGAAGATTTAGTGTCGTGTCAGATTCCTCCAGAAGATTAAGTTGTGCGTTTGGTTCATCCAGACAGGTGTTTAAACTGAAAATAAATAAAAATAATAATAATAATAATAATGAGTCAACACTCAAGAGAGATATAGACAGAGACATAGAGACAGAGACAGAGACAGAGACAGAGACAGAGACAGAGACAGAGACAGAGACAGAGACAGAGACAGAGACAGAGACAGAGACAGAGACAGAGACAGAGACAGAGACAGAGACAGAGACAGAGACAGAGACAGAGACAGAGACAGACAGAGACAGGGACACACACACACACACACACACACACACACACACACACACACACACACACACACACACACACACACACACACACACACACACACACAGAGGGATAATTTCTCACCTTTGACTCGACTCATTCAAGGTCAGAGGATGTGAGAGGACTTCTTTCCAGCCAACAATAATGTCATTCAATTCTCTTCTGAACGATTGAATGCCGTTAAGGAAGTCATTCATTTTTTGCCATTCCTCATGAAATTCAAACGCCTCATGTTCCAGATCAGTTATCAACGATGTTCTTATTGGGGACAACCTGTTAGAAAAAGACACAATAATTATTGGTTGTTTAGTGATTAAATTCTGTATAAAACAACAAATAATGAATTGGTTTAAGGATCTCACCTCTCATCTTGTGAAAACGATTGATCCGCAAGGTCGGAGGAATCATCTGCACAATCCATTCTCTAAACAAAACATACGAAGCCCGAGCAATACATACGAAGCCCGAGCATACGAAGCAATAAATAGCCCGAGTTGATGACATCATGGGAGATTACACAACAATGGGTTTTTCAGGGTGTGTCTCAAAGGAAATGACTTCAGGCTTTTTTTGGCTTGGTTCGGGTGTGAGGGCTGAAATAGAGATTTTATCTTTTCTTTCATATAAAACTTACGTTTAAAATATATTCTTTTTATTAAAAGTTGTTTTTGCTTGTTTTTAGCTAAACTTTGTTCTGTTGGTGTTCTGATAATTTAAGATATAACCATGAGAGACATGGGCACAGAATACTTCCTCATTTCCACAGCACGACTGTGCTCTTAAAGACACTTCCCAGTTTTACAGAACCGAAGGAGGGATAGTGAACTTCCCTTTCTTTGCTGCTTGAAGAGAAAAAGTGAATATACTCGATGGAAATGAATGTTAAAAGAAAATTAAATGTCTCAATTTTACATTTGCTTGTATGGGAGGGGGAGGGATAGGTGGGGAGAAAATGAGTCTCCTATTTTGAGCTTTTGGAGCTTGGATCAGAAAGTTTTTCCCTTTTTCCCCATTCATTTGAATGGGCATCCCAGAAACCCCATTTATCTTCTACTACTGTAAGTTCATGATGGTCTATTTTTTCAGGATTAAAAAAAACTCGAAATTTTTTTTTCCATTAAAGAGTAATTACGTCTTCTTTTGGAAATGTAGACGGTGACTTGCAACGATGCCTCAATGGCGTGTACAGAAGCGTTTGAAAATTCACAATACCAGGCGTGGGGAGGTGAAATTCGCTGCATGTGATGTGTACCATGTGCAGAGTAAAACGGGTATTCATTTACATTAGTAGGATGTCTAATAAATAAAGAAGATAGAAGCACACCTGACACTAGGCCGAGGCTTCAGGATTTGGCATGCTCACGAGGCTTTACCCTCAAAATGAAAGGTCCCAGAAGATAAAGAAAACAGGGTAACATTTGAAGATGGAGTGTTTTAAAATTACGCTTTTCCTTGCAACAAAACATCATATCTTCTCATCTCTAAATATTTTGAATAAAATGATTCCAACCCATCATTTTTGATGGGCTTTTATACTGGTATTTTAATATTTATTGACATGACATGGCCAGTAGGATGTAGAATGTATTTGGTAAGGAGATGGCAGTAATCAGGAGTGGGTAGGCAGGAAAAGAGAATGGGAGTGGGTGAGGGTGGAGAGGGGGAGGATCAGCAAGGAATACCACATGCAAGGATTACTTCCACATCACACCACAATATATTGATAAGCCTACAGCACAAAGCAAAACAAAGGGGGACAGAATTGAACATGTGTTTTACAGAGGAGGGAGCTGATGAAAACAGCTGGAGAAGAAAAATCCAGCCCAAGTTAATGTTAGGGTTACATGTCCTGCACAATGCCTAGTGCTGACCTTTTCATGGCAGGATTCAGAACCCTAATACCAGTACCGTAGTACTACCCCCTTCATGGCTTAAATTAATTCCATCTTCTTATGAGGTCAGCCGCATGACGTTTTCCCTCTCCTCTATCCCAAGCATCCTGTCTCTACACCCCCACCTCTCACGTCCCTCTCCACCACCTCCTTCCACCTCGGTTTTGGTCTGCACATTCTCCTCCGACCACATAAGTCAGTATCAAAGGCTTACCTGACCAAATTCCATCCTTCCTCCTGAGTGCAAGCCCCAACCAATGCAGATGGGCATTCCGTGCCTTTTCACTAATGTCCCTTATTCTCATGCCCACCTTCTGATTTTCTCATTACTCTTCCTTTCCTTCAGAGACCCCATCAGCAATAATCTCAGCTCTTCCCAATTTCTCAAGGCCCAAGATTATACCTCATACAAGAGAACTGGTCACATTACCATTTTGATAATCAACTTCAGCCTCACGAGAATATTTTGATCAGAGATTACCCCAGGAACATTGTTCCACTTCTCCACCTTTCCCTCGCTCTCTTTTCCTCTCCCTTTTTCACATCCTCACTTCAACCGCCCCCTCTTCCAAGGTAGAACCTGGATACTGGAATTGTCTGACCTGCTTTAACTCCCTGTCTACTCTGTCGTGAACATCCACTTCCTCGTGTGTGCCACTGTCTTACTCACCATTACCTCTGATTTCCCCAAATTAACCCTTAATCCCACACCTTCTAAACTTTCCTGCCATGCAACCATTGCATCAGGTATTCTCTTCTCAGAGTCTGTCAGGACCAAAAATCATCTGTAAACGTCATTTTCCAAGATAAACTTCTTCTTGCTACCTCACTAAACACATTCATCACCACCACAAGTGTTTTATAGAGACATATCGTTTTTGGCCTTCTCAATGGCGAAGAATCACTTTAAAAAAAAAAATTCAACTCTCGGATCCGGATTGAGATCTTCACCAAAATTTAAAACAATTCGTTCTTGTCACATATCCACCCTCTCCACCAAATTTCTTCTGAATCCATCCACAATTTTGTAAGATATCCTGTTCACAGACAGCCAGACAGACAGATAGGGATGAAATATATAACCTCCGTCCACCTTCAGTGGCGGAGAAAATAAGTTTGCAACTTATCACGAAATAGAATCTTCTTGAGACCTCGTAATTTCGAATTGCATTGCAAAAAATGTTTTTAAACCTTCAGTGAGATGTACTGGGAGTGACCTGAAAGCTGTGAAGAATAGCGATATTGACTTCCACTAAGGCCAGGTCCTTCCACAGCAAGGAAACGTTGCTGGTGTCGAGCTTCATCCTGGTGGCCACATCCTGTTAATCATCAAACAGAGCCAGCATTACCACCATAAACAAGACAACAATCACAGCTACAAACGCAGTTTAGTCCTCACCAACTTTGGGCAGAGTTCCTCAGCACAAAAACTCATCAGCCTATTGCAAAGTGCAAGGACACCTTTGCCACATAGGTGTTTCAGATTTATGCTTTCAGTCGAACTCAACACATTTTCATCTGTATTTACCAATCTGTGCAATACTCATCGATCCTCCATCTAGCATTGTTCTTCTTCACAGGGCCTCAAGACTACCACCACTATAAAATGGCAAGTTATAAATCCATTTTGCATTCACAACGACAGTTTTAACTTTCTCAAGACCCTCTACTTATGAAAAAAAAACAAAAAACATTCATCAGAAAAACATCCACAACTGAAATATGAGAATATGATGAAATGAAGCACACATATGAAGCTGGAGATTGAGGTGCCAAACAGGATGGGATCATTTCTTCCATCTGGGCTTTTCCAGTGAAGCTGAGCATTTCAAACCTGCAGGATGTTGTAGCGCCCCGCATCACACAGGCTCCGTCCAATCTCAGAGCCCATGTACCATCCGTTGAATGGTGCAGCAGAAAACTCCAGGCCACCGATTTCCAGCATCATGTTGGAGACAACCGGGACTGCGTACCAATGCAAACCCAGCTCAGAAAACCACGTTAGCCTGTGAAACAGTCACATTACATTTTAATATGTCATCACACCACACTATAAGCACAATACATTGCATAATTTCTGCATAATCATGAAAAAACAAGCATAATTAGCATAATTACGACATCCTACTTACTTCCGGTTTCCAGTGTTGAGATTCTGGTGCTCTTCGGCTGTCAGTCCATCTGTCTGTCTATCTATCCATCCCACCTGTGGTTTTTCAAACGTTTTCCCCACACCCTTTCTCATATTCAACTGAAAGTTGGAGGTGGCTTAATTATGATAAGTTACACAATAAGTTCGAATTTCAGGGCATTTCATCAATTTTTCAGTTATGCTCCTTTTGGACTTAGAAAATATCACATCGGTCAGAGACATGTATTGCAAAGCAATTCTCGCTCAATTCTCGGTAGTTATGTTTTCACCCCTTTCTGTCTGTTTTTTGTTGTTGTTGTTGTCATTGTTATCTCTAACAACAACAAAAACAAGCTCAAATGAGCTAAGATCCTCGTGCTCTTAATGATGACATCATAAAACGAATATGACGTCATTGTGATGTATCAGGTTTGCGGTAAATTATCTGTGCTAATGCCCGGCTTGATTCCCGCAAAACAAAATTGAAACGGCTTGCCTAGTTTCGGAGATAATGGTATGGGCGATTTCCATTAGCGGCGATATTATGACGTCAACTCTTTTTCTAGGAAGAATTTCCAAAATCGGAGATGGTTAATGCCTGCGCGTGGGCTTTCTGCATATACCTGGCAAGTTTCATGAAGATCCGATGAAAACTCTGGGTTGTGAAACAAAAAATGTCAAAAAATTGGAATGAAGTCATAAAAATTGATATGACGTCATAGTGATGTATCATATGTGTGGTAATTCATCTCTGCTAATGCCCTGTTCGATTCCCACAAACAGAATTCAAAAAAAAACTTGCCTAGTTTCGAAAGATAATTTTTTGGGGCGATTTCCATTAGCGGAGATATTTTGACGTCATAACTTTTTTTCTTGGAGGAATTTTCAAAATCGGAGATGGTTACTGTGTCTGTGCAGGGTAATTTTACATGTATATGCCAAGTTTCAGGAAGTTTCGGTGAAAACTGTAGGCTGTGAAACAAAAAAGTCCACAACAAGAAGATGAAGAACAACAACGTGAGTAAGACTTAGAGATCCTCCACGAGGATCTAAACATTGCCAAGTATGTTGGTCTGTTTGTCACACAATTTTTGGTCACAGTTTTCAAGCAATTGTTCTGAATTTTTTTGTGTAGGTGACTGGACAAGGACAACAACGCTTAATTTTGCTAAAGATCCAAATCCGAATCCGCATCTGAGATTTTTTAAAGTCATTAATCACCATTGAGAGTGCCAAAAACTATATATAGCACAATATCTCAAAAGGTTATGGATAGATTCACATGAAACGTGGTGGACAAGATTGGGAGTGACACTAGAAATAATTGATTCAATTTTGGTGAGGATCCGAATCCAGGTCTGGATACGTTAATTATTTAATGTTTTACTCACTTTTTTATCATTGAGGTTTACTACTCAAGGTTTTGACTGTATTATGTCTGTCCCCCTACCCTCAGCCCTGCCTGGTTTAGTTGGACTTGTCCAGTATAGCTCAATGGGTCATCAGGCACAAACAAAAGCCACTCCATGATCATTGATGTGATAGTCAGTTGGAGTGGTAATACCATCCTTTTAAAAATAATTCTTAACTGTCCTATTATAAAAACTTTTTATTTATCAGTCCATAATTTTGTCGACTTCCTTTCAATTTCTTAAGTATTCGTTTGAAAGCATCCACAAAACTGACACCCAATTTATTCTTCAAAGGAACAAACCCATGCATATCTTCTTCTTCTTCTTCTTCTTTCGGCTGCTCCTGTTAGAGGTCGCCACAGCGGATCATCCGTTATGATCCGCATAGGTTTTACGCCGGATGCCCTTCCTGACGCAACCCTGGTCGCCTCTTACGACACAGGGATAAGGATTGGGTTTCACCATGATTCCGGGCTGTGACCCTCTCATAGCGCGGCCCAGCGCAGAGCACCCGTCCTCAAGCGATCCTCCAACCCAAGCCTCCGAGTATCCGGATTACAGGCGCACGCCACTACGCCCGGTGAACAAACCCATGCATATCTGAACCTTAAATCAATAACATTTAAAGCATACTTATACCCCCCCCCCCTTCTTTTTAAATCCTCGTGGAGGATCTCTCAGTCTTACTCACGTTGTTGTTCTTCATCTTCTTGTGGAATTTTTTTGTTTCACAGCCTACAGTTTTCACCGAAACTTCCTGAAACTTGGCATATATATGTAAAAATACCCTGCGCAGACAGTAACCATCTCCGATTTTGAAAATTCCTCCAAGAAAAAAAAGTTATGACGTCAGAATATCTCCGCTAAAAAATGGAAATCGCCTAAAAAATTATCTCTGAAACTAGGCAAGCTTTTTGAATTCTGTTTGCGGGAATCGAACAGGGCATTAGCAGAGATGAATTACCACACATATGATACATCACTATGACGTAATATCAATTTTTATGACGTCATTCCTATTTTTTTGACATTTTTTGTTTCACAACCCAGAGTTTTCATCGGATCTTCGTGAAACTTGCCATGTATATGCAGAAAGCCCACGTGCAGGCAGTAACCATCTCCGGCTAATGGAAATCGCCTTAAAAATTATCTCCGAAACTAGGCAAGCTTTTTGAATTCTGTTTGCGGGAATCAAGCCGGGAATTAGCACAGATAATTATTTATCGCAAACCTGATGCATCACAATGACGTCATATTCGTTTTCATGACGTCATTATGAAGAGGATGAGGATCTTAGCTCATTTGTGCTTGTTTATACTCTTCTTACTTTGGATGTCGTAGAGGAACTTCCAAGATTATCTCTGGTGGTATAGTGAAGAGTTCGGGTTCACCATCCGCTGCCTGTAGTATGAGGGGCAGCACGTCAAAATTACCACGTGGCGGATGCCAGCCCAATTCCATGCATATCTGCACACACGCAACACATTGCTATATAACACAGATGCGCACACAATAAACTTGATGCTAAGACAGCTAACATATTTTGTATGGCATCAATTGTCTCCTCCACCCTGCCTGGTTGCTTTTTGATGTTCACTGAGAAAGCATATTGCTGTGTCGAGCAAATTTCTCGCGTAAAGCCGCTGTCACACCTTGACGTTTTAGCCAGCATATGGCAACGTATCAAAATGTATGTAAAACGCTGGCGTACGCTGAACTATTGATGTTTTTTCAGTTTTTGGCATATTCATAACGAGTTGGACGTATGCATAACGTATTAGTAACGTACACAGAATGTTTCGATAACATATAGATAACTTAACCAACGAATGCTTAGCGTGTTGTTGGCGTTCACAACCTATGCCCAACGATAGTCTGATGTATGCATAGCACGGCAGCGTATCGCCGACGATCATGTGGCGTAGCCTATGAAATGGCTGCCGCTCGACGATTCAAATCATAACCGCACTACACATCGAAGTGTCAAGCTGCTGTCACACCTTGACGTTTTAGCCAGCATATGCCGACGTATGAAAAATTTGCCGAATACGCTGGCACACGTCGAATACGTTATGGGTAAGCTTTGTATACGTTAAGAGCACGCTGAAGCATGCTGAAGCACGCTGGCGTACGTCGTTGTACGCCGAGCACGTCGACAAATTTTAAGCATGCTCAAAATTTTTAGACATAAGCCAGCGTATGACGCACACGTTCCGCATATGCTGGCCATAAGTTGTAGGCACGTTATACGATCGTTGACACACGTCGACACACGTTACTTGTAAGTTACTCATAAGTTACTCATAAGTCGAAACACGTCGAGGGAATGTTTAGCGTACCCAAAACTTATTTCTAACCTATGAGTAACGTGCTTTGAACCTATGTGTAACGTATCTCCAAGGCATATTGACGTATGTAGATGTATTTGAAGTCTTCCGGACGACAACAGAACTTACTGAACGTGTTACTAATTTACAGCTACTGTATAATGGCGTATTGGCAGCGTTTAGGGGAATTGGTATATAAAAATGGGCTTCACACAGGATAGTCCAGGAAAAAGGACCTGAAAAAAATGAAATCGTTCAACACTCCCTACAGAAAAGGTTTGACTTGACAGAGTGGTAGAATAGACCCTATGGAATACCTCCAGGTAGTATGTGGTTTCAAATTGTGATATCATTAAAATTCTACAGGCCAAGGATAAAATTATACATACCAAGGGTACTTACCAAGAGGGTCACTGTGGGCGAGCAAAATTTAGGGGAGGGGTAACGTAAACGTGAATAGCTTTGTCGAGACTGAATCAATTTTCAATATTGAGGTATCATTGGCTTCATATTATAATAATCTTTCAGAACATGTACACAAATGTCGATATTCATTCAACTGTACAACCAAATGGTACAGATGACAAAGTCCGCTGGTGCTGCAAACTGAACTTTTGTGTTTTTCTCCGCAAACGCTTGTCAGATCGAGATGAAATTTTCACCATTGGTGCGATGACTATTGTAGAATGTTTTAATGATAATGATGACGTCATAGTTCACGTGGTGTGGCAGCCATATTGGAAAAACGGAAAAATTTTGGACCTCTATCTCTGGAACCGCACCAAGGAAAAAATTGAAACTTGGCACATGGCAAGTACTCCTCATGGGGAATGAGTGTGATTTTTCATGACGTCATAGGTGCCTTCGCTATGACGTCATAATTGTATATGTAGAACGCCACATCAGGTCAATATGAAAATTTTTTAGGGTCATCTTGGGATAAAATAGTCCACAGAAAAAAAAATTTCATGATGTCATCGGTCATGTGATTCAGTAGCCATATTATTTTTAAAAAACAACCTTCAAAAATGTTCTTCTCTGATATGACTGTGCAGATTGAGGTAAAACTTTACATATATGACCGCCTGTCCATGAGGAACAAAAGGTTCACACACATGATGCCATTGGTCAAATGGTTTGGCAGACATATTGGATTTATCCTAAAACCTATAAAAATACACCACTTAGAAGAAGTCCTGACAAGGGTCTGCAATCTCTGATTGCTCTTTTTCTCATTTCTTTTGGTTCATGTTCCCAAAAATTTTAAGGAAATGGGATATCAAATATTTTGCAGATATGCCAGCAGATTACTTTACAAACTCTGTTGTGTCATGTGTACAGCTATTCTGACATGAGTTTAGTGTGTGTGTGCGTGTGTGTGTGTGTGTGTGTGTGTGTGTGTGTGTGTGTGTGTGTGTGTGTGTGTGTGTGTGTGTGTGTGTGTGTGTGTGTGTGTGTGTGTGTGTGTGCGTGTGTGTTCGGTCTTAAAGCATAACATAGCATTCTCTTTGCTAACACCACCTCCACCCCTCACCTTTCCCTCTTGTTCTTATTTTTTTAAATTTCTTCCCACCAGCCCCCCCCCTCCCCAACTCTGTCTCTCTATGTCTCTGTGAGTTTCTCACACCCTCCTAACACCCCTCACTCCTGCAATGTATAGCAACGTTTGGGGAAGTGATGCTCTCCCCACCCCCGCCGCCACCCTTTCTCGCTTTTACTCCCTTCCGAGCTTTCTCTCCTCTCCCCTCCCTCCATCCCCTCTGC
>NC_140964.1:65882432-65954932 GCF_056783735.1 Eptatretus burgeri
GACAGGAAGAGGGGATGAAAGAACTCCATTTAGGGCCACACGTTGACTGTGACAGGAGAGGAAGTCTGCGAGCCATGAGTGGAGATGGCCTTGAATACCATTGGAAGAGAGTTTGGTGAGCAGGGCAGGGTGCCAGACCATGTCAAAAGCACGCGATATGTCTTGGGATATGGCTCTAATTTCAAGTCTGGCATTGAGGACCTCCACCCATTGTTGGGAGAGCAGACGCAGCATATCCAGGGTGAAGTGACCTGGTCTGAAACCAAATTGATTATTGGAAATCAAGCCATTGGAGAAGAGGAAGGATTTAATGTCTGAAGCGATGATGGATTCCATAACCTTGCTGATGATTGGGAGAAGGCTGATTGGTCTGTAGTTGCAGGGATCTTTTCTTGCACGTTTTTTTATGCAGGGCAGTAATGTTTAAGAGAGTGAAGGCTGCGGTGAGAGAGTGAGAGGCCCAAAGACTCAGCCTCTTCGCGGGAGATGCCAATGATCCGAAATGCCTTGGTTTCCACAGCATGAAGCCGAGAAAGGTGTGAGGAAGGAGCACCAGCCCAGAGGGGAGAGCAGACAAGATTACATGTTTTTTAAAAAAAACATTTGAATTAGCAAAATTCAATTCAAAAATTATCAAGCCACAGAACACAAAATGTTGATCTATACTCTATGCCTTCACAATGAGAACAAACATGGCGAACACCTGGTCAGATGGACCTTATTGTTTTTTTTAAAATATGTATCAATGTCGAAGTGAGAGGTGGATTACAAATGGAGAGCGCACAAAGCGATCCTTGCACATTTTCAATGGATGAGACACCTCCCAAGGAAAATGAGATCAAATTTAACAACCATAACAATCTTCCAAATTCATTAAGATATCTTGTAGTTGGTTCAAGCAGAAGTGGAAAAACCTGCCTGCTTTTAAAGATGCTCCTTACTCCCAACTTTTTAGATTTTGTATTATTTAATAATTTTCACAAAGTCAACTTTTCAACCTGAGTATCAACTACTCTACTCTCACAAGGTTTTAATGCAGGTCTTCAAAAAGAAAACATAATTGGTTTATTTAAATGTCAAAACAAACTAAATGATTATAACACTGAAGATATGATACAACTATTTTGTGATGCACAGATATGTAAAAAGAAATCAAAACCGATAACTTGTATTCTTTATGATAATACGGATGATATACCTTCACCCCAAGATTTAGATAAATCAAGAGAATCTCGTTATTTTTGATGATTGTGTTAATGAGAGAAACCAAACAGTTATGGATAGTTATTACATGAGAGGGAGACATTCTTCTTGTAATTGTATTTGTCTTCATCAATCATACTTTCAACGCCCTCGTCGTTCGATAAGAAATGATGCTAATACTTTTCTTTGACTCAAGTTAAATTCAATGGATATAAATAATTTTTGGAGAGACAATTGTTCGACGTTGTATTGTAAAAAATAATTTGAGGAGTATATGAAACACACAACTGGAAAATATAAATAAATTGTTGTGAAACAAGATGAGATACTGAGGGATATATTTATTTTATTTTATAAACAATCATTAAAAAACATAAATGATAGTTGTTATTATTACTCTTGTGGGTAAATCTGCTTTTGGGAAAAACTTTCATACATCTAGGTTCTTGAATAGTGAAAATGAAAAGATTACATGTTTTAAAAAAAAAACACCCTGTGATATGTATTGTATTTACAACAACCAGAGTAATGCGACCAGTAGAAGTAGAAGGTGAAAATTATTACTACATTTCAATTGAGGAACATATGCAATTGAGGAACAAAGGTCAAATACTTGAGGAGGTCTCTCTTGGTACAACAAAATATTCACATTGAAAGAGTGGGTTAAAGAAACTGATATCTGGTGGTCTTGGGTTATTAGAAACTAATCCAGAAGGAATGAGACAAATTATTAAACATCTGAGTGGGAATGGAGTGAGGATCTTATCATTGGGTTTTGATGTTGATGAACAAACTCAATGCAAACGTATGAAAAGCAGAGATACAAGTATTAGTGAAGAAGAAATTACAACTCATATTAATACTAATAAAGAATTTGATGAAATATTGAAGACTTATTCAAATATCACAGGTTATGGGTGAAACTCATAAACCGATGAATCTAACAAAAGAAGAGAAAAGGAAATTTAGGCCACTGCAGGCTGTCATATTTGTGAGGAGAAAATTAGTGAAAGTCTAAAGGTAAGAGACCATTGTCATCTCACTGGTAAATATAGAAGTCCGGCTCGTCAGAGATGTAATCTCAATTTTAAACTTCCCTCCTTCATTCCAGTATTTCTTCACAACAATGCTCACTATGACACACACCTTTTTATAAATGAATTGAGTAAAACCAGTGGAGACATTTCAGCCATTCCTAACACGAACCAGAATTACATCTCATTCACAAAAACAATTCACACATCTCCCATAACTCATATCAGATTTGTTGACACATTCAAGTATATGTCAAGTCCATTATCTGTCTTGGTATCAAATATTAAAAACATTCCAATTCTCCAATCACATTTCTCAAATCAAGAAGAGATTGCTCTATCACAAAAGGGAATATATCCTTATGATTATATGAACTCATTTGAGAGGTTTAAAGAAACACAACTTCCTTCAAAGGAAGGTTTCTATCATGAATTCAACAAAAATCAAATAACTGATGAAGATTATGCACAAGCACAAAATGTTTGGAAGAAGTTTAACAAAAAGAATATTTGGGAATATCACGATATATATCTTAAAACTGATGTTCTTTTATTGGCTGATGTATTTGAGACTTTTCGAACAGTATGTCATGATAAAAATTCCTATGGATGAGACCCTGCTCACCATTACACAGCCCCAGGATTGGCTTGGAGTGCTATGTTAAAAATGACAAAACAGTCATTGGAATTAATCGGTGATATAGATATGCTTTTGATGACAGAGAAAGCTAAAAGAGGTGGAATATCACAAGTCTGTTCAAAGAGATATGCTGAAGCCAACAACAAATATCTTCCCCACTATGATGTGAAGAAAGATAGTTCTTACTTGATGTATTATGATGCTAACAATTTGTATGGATGGGTTATGTCTCAATCTTTCCCTCATGGAAATCTTAGATGGGCTAAGGAGAAAAATTATGAAAAAGTTTAACAGGACATTGTTATCTCCTCTCAAAAAGAATTAGATGAGGCGAAAGTAGAATATTATTTTGAGGTTCATTTAAAATATCCTGAAGAACTCCATAAGAAACATAAAAACCTTCCATATGCACCTGATAAAGAAAGTCCCAAGAAAGAATGGCTTAGTGGTTATCAACAATCATTTCTTACAAAAGGCAAACCAACAGAGAAACTGCTCCCACATTGTATGATAAAGGAAATTATGTTTTACATCAGAGAAATTTTAGACATTTATCTGCTGGGTTAAGAGTAAAGAAAATTTATAGGATTTTGAAATTTAAACAAAGTCATTGGTTCAAAAAGGATATTGATTTTAACACAGAAAAGAGAACATTTGCTTCAAATGATTTTGAGAAGAACTTTTATAAATTAATGACTAATGCTGTATTTGGAAAGACTGGAAAATGTGAGGAATAGACAAAACATAAGACTTGCTACATCTTGGAAACAAGCATCTAAATGAATTAATAAACCAAGTTTTCAAAGAGTGGAGGTGTTTTCAGAGAACTTTTGTGCTCTTCCTTTGAACAAAAGTTTTGAAATGGATAAACATATCTATATAGGAACATCAATTTCCTTTGAAGTTGTCAAAGTTGTCAATGTATGACTACTTCCACAACAATCTAAAGAAAAAAATATGTGGAAGGGGTTAATCGACTTTATATGGAAACAGACAGCTGTATTTTGAAAATCAATATGGAAGATATTTATAAGGATACTAGACGACCCGTGAACCTGTTGGGTTCCTATTGTGACAGCGGTTGATAAAAAAAATCATTTCAAAAAAAAAAAAAACGATAGCTCCAGCGAACTATACCGCTGAGGTTGTTTGCATTGATCAAATAATCCCGAAGAGTCATTGACTGAATCAGGAATTTATTTTTTTAAATACATTTTTTCGTTGCCCAATTTGAACGAAACTTTATATTGCGTGTTAATGTGAAAACAAGCTCGAATGAACGAAGATCCTCGTCCTCTTAATGATGATGTCATAAAAACGAACATGACATCATTGTGATGTATCAGGTTTGCGATAAATTATCCGTGCTAATGCCCGGCTTGATTCCCACAAACAAAATTCAAACAGCTTGCCTTGTTTCGGAGATAATGGTATAGGCGATTTCCATTAGCGGCGATATTATGACGTCAACTTTTTTTCTAGGAAGAATTTCCAAAATCGGAGATGGTTACTGCCTGCGCGTGGGGTTTCTGCATATACATGGCAAGTTTCATGAAGATCCGATGAAAACTCTGGGTTGTGAAACAAAAATGTCAAAAAATAGGAATGACGTCATAAAAATTAATATGATGTCATAGTGATGTATCATATGTGCGGTAATTAACCTCCGCCATCGAAGATGGATGGAGGTTACTGTTTTCACCCCTTTCTGTTTGTTTGTTTGTTTGCTTGTTTGTGAACAATATTACGGAAAAACTCCTCGACGGATTTCGACGAAACTTGGTGGGGGGGTTAGGTCTGGTCCAAGGATCATGCCATTAGATGTTGGACTTGATCCAAAATCCAATATGGCCGCTATGGCGGCCAATTTGAAAAATAGTTGAATTTTTGTTTTTTTTTGCATTTCTACATGTTGTAAGTGATTTCCAACCCCCCCCGCCCCCCCCCAAAAAAAATTGTGAGACAAAAAAAATTTTTGAAACTTTTTTTCAACAAAATTTCGATTTTTTTTTTTTGCTTTTCTACATGTTTTAGGTGATTTCCAACCCCCCCCCCCCCAAAAAAAAATTTTGGAGAAGAAAAAATTTTGCAAATTTTTTTTCAACAAAATTTCGATTTTTTTTTTGCATTTCTACATGTTATCAGTGATTTCCAACAAAAAAACATGCAAAAATTATAATTGCGGCTGATTTTGGAACTTCAGGTGGATATACCCACGTAAAATCAATTTCTGTCACAAGGAATCGAGTTATGACGAATGAATTGAGTATATAAAAGTTGAAAGTAAAAGGGAAAGTTGCAAACTATAACTCTGTGAGCACTGTTGACGTCAAATTGAATGAATAGGATATCAGGTTCATTTGAGTGACCGAGCAGTATTGGCGGCGGAGTTTTTGCACTCTACCGAGTGCTCCCCCTCTAGTTCATCTCTGCTAATGCCCTGTTCGAGTCCCACAAACAGAATTCAAAAAGCTTGCCTAGTTTCAGAGATAATTTTTTAGGCGATTTCCATGAGCGGAGATATTTTGACGTCATAACTTTTTTCTAGGAGGAATTTTCAAAATCAGAGATGTTTACTCTCTGCGCAGGGTATTTTTACATGTATATGCCAAGTTTCAGGAAGTTTCGATGAAAACTGTAGGCTGTGAAACAAACTAGTTTCGTAGATAATGGTATAGGCGATTTCCATTAGTGGGGATATTATGACATTAACTTTTTTTTCTAGGAAGAATTTCAAAAATCGGAGATGGTTACTGCCTGCGCGTGGGCTTTCTGCATATACATGGGAAGTTTCACGAAGATCCAATGAAAACTCTGGGTTGTGAAAACAAAAAATGTCAAAAAATAGGAATGACGTCATAAAAATTGATACGACGTCATAGTGATGTATCATATGTGCGGTAATTCATCTCTGCTAATGTCCAGTTCGATTCCCGCAAACAGAATTCAAAAAGATTGCCAAGTTTCGGAGATAATTTTTTCGGTGATTTCCATTAGCGGAGATATTTTGACGTCATAACTTTTTTTCAAGGAGGAATTTTCAAAATCGGAGATCGTTACTGTCTGCGCAGGGTATTTTTACATATATCCGCCAAGTTTCAGGAAGTTTCGATGAAAACTGTAGGCTGTGAAACAAAAAAGTCCACAAGAACAACAACGTGAGTAAGACTTAGAGATCCTCCACGAGGATCTAAAAAAAGCGGAGAAAAGAAAGTCGAACAAATTATTGTGCATAATCTTCCAAATACAATTTTATTTATTAATGAACACGGAAGTATTAGATCAAAATGGCGATGTTTATTTTATGCCGAAAAATAAATCGTTCTTTGTCTCTACTAAATGTTTGAGATTTTAAAATAAATCATTTCAAGAAAAAAATAAAAAGATAGATCCAGCAAACTATACTGCTGAGGTTGTTTGCATTGATCAAATTCTCCCGAAGAGTACTTGACTGAAATCGGGAATTGATTTTGTAATAATTTTTTCGTTGCACGATTTTAAAGAAACTTTATACTGGACACCGCAGGAGAATGGTGAGTAAGTTGGCACTAAACTTTTTGCGCTATCCTGTACCGTTTTGGCTGTATTTCGGGAACATACATATATACATACATACATACATACATACATACATACATACAAACAAGATGGGAGTTTTAGTAAGAAAAAGATGTCTCAGGATGTTGGTATTTATGATACAAGCAATTATAAATCAGAAAACAAACTATTCTCTACAAAGAATAAAAAAGTTATTGGAAAGTTTAAAGATGAGTTTGGTGGAAAGATAGAGTGAGTTTGTGGGATTGAGAGAAAAGGCTTATGCCCATAAATATGTTGATAATGAAATTGAAAAGAGTGATAAAAAGTTTCAGGGGGTAAAGAAAAATGTAATCAAAGAAAAATAAGTTTTGAAGATTATTATAATGGTTTTGCCTTCAAGAAAGAAGAGATTGAAAAGTAAATAAAATAAGAAGTTATAAACATCATTTGTTTACAGAGAAGATAAATAAGGCATTGGGGGCTTTTGATGACAAGAGGTTTATTTTCGAAAATGGAATTGACAGCCACCCTTACGGATATATCTTGTTGTAGATTTCCCACCCGTCAGCGTGCGAATGACCGCGTCTAACCAATAGCGGTCGCTTCGCCCACCGAACGGACAATCCAGTCGCGGCTTTCCGGATCAACGCCGGAAACCAGCCATGGGTGTTTTTTTAACCACACCACAACCTTGTCCGCACTCTACCCGCGCTACAGGGTCCGATCGCCAAATCTTCGATTTACCGAGTTATTCACGCGGGTAGGTTAACCGAGAGATTGTACCTCAACGGGACCGCTTGGAAACGAGCCGCTTAAGCAGCTCGCTTCCTTTTGGGATAACCGAGCGGGGTATTATCGCGCAGTCCCGTTGGACCCGATCACTTTACCGGCTATTTAAAAACCAACTATATTCCGAGTGCAAGATAGGGCAGTTCAATGAGGAAATGGACGCAATGAACAGGTTTACATTCACACAAGGACATTTATTATAATAAAGCACGTATGCAATTAAACAAGGCAAAACACGTATGCAATTATACAAGCAACAAAAGCACGACAAAAGAACTACGACCGTCTATACGAAATGCAATGCAAATATTTACAGCACAAAAAGCACTTAACAATTTCCTACTTATAAGACGGGCCCACGGACGCACTTACGCACACACACACACCTAAGAAATGGTGGCAGAGGCCTTTAATAACGGACTCCAGCTCGGACAACAGGTGAGCTGAAACTCAGAACCTATCTCGAATCTCTCCACCTCGAGTGGTTTTCAAGTTGTTCGGACCCGGGCTCCAGCGAGAGCGAGCTGCGATCCTTCCCGAGCTCCAGCGAATCCTCCCGCGCTTCTCAACACGTGCTGGTGAGACGAGGCGCCGATCCTTCCCGTCGATGCGTCGCTTCCCCAAGGAACCACCTCCACGAAGAGATCGATGAGTCGCACCAAGCCGGGAACCAAAATGGAGAACAAAGAGCTCCACGAACCAAGAAGAAGAATCCACCACTCGCAGCTCGAGCCGAGCGACCGGCTTAACTTTCTTCCAAGCAAAGCAGCTCGAAGCAAAAAGCTTCCAAAGGCCTCAACCCTAACGCAAGCCAAGCAGGACCCGACGGTCTGCTGAACGACTCCCCTCAACTCCCTTCTCCCACTCTGCCCACGAACAAAAGAAAAGATCTCCTCTTATCCTTCTCCCGCTCCCGGCGTGACTCATGACTCATGCCCTCGTGCTCCATCCCTCGCTCAGCCACGGGTGGGAGGGAGTTGTTGACATCATGAGTCACGGGATGGCAGGATTCTTCTTCCTCTTCGCAGAAGAGGGGAGGGACGTCTCCATTGTTCGTTCCCTAACTATTAAATCGATCCGCAGTGCATCTAATCGATTTCTGAACATTTAAACAACGAAAGGTGAGCTATCTAGGGAACAAGCACTTATCGACATAGCTGACTAAAGGAACTTCGTAACACTACCCCGCTCCCCTTTTTACAGACTCGTCCCGAGTCATCAAATTTTCCTGTGACCAGCATGTGTAAGTTTTCCCCGAGTACGTTCTACCTTCGGATCCCTGAGTGCGACATTTCTTTATAGGTGTCCCAAAAATAAATAACCTAATGCGCTGCGTAACTAACTAAACAAACTCTCAGACTCATTCGGACAACTTAACTAAAATTGCCGGCACTAAAACAAACATGCAGATGAGGTTCCACGTATTTACAATTTTCATTCAACTTATCCATTACTTAACCATGGCCCAAGACTTGTGATCTGTGAAAGGGGAGAGGTAAAAGTCATTGCAAAGTTATTGGTGCTGGGGAGTGGATAGAGATGGCAGCAAAACAAAAATGGACTGGATGCACAGGCTGCCTGCAGGGCAGTCCTTGCAAAACTGGATGGTCCTGGGGCACATGGTGATGGATGGACACAGGGGCAAACGCAAACAAGGGCAAGCAGAGGCATGGGGTCATGGCAGAGGCAGGCAAATGAGGCATAGCAAGGAAAGGCCATGCAGAACAGGTGGCTGCAGCACAACAGGCCGGCAGGTGAAGCTGGCCGGCCTCTGTTGTGCTTCCATCAGGTCTGGAGGGAGTGCGGTGGTGCCAGCCGCTCTGAAGGCGGGCTGGGACCTAGCCTACTGTCTCCCCCCACTCTATCGCCTTTGCCTGTCTCTGTCCATACCCACTCCCTTAATTTGCCACAAAACACAACAAAATTTTGCCCCTCTTTATTTTTTTACCTTCGCATTATGCGAAAGGTTATGTTTTGGTCGGCGTGTATTTATTTATTTATTTGTTTGTAATCTTGTGATTCGTATAACTCAAAAAGTATTAAACCGAATTGCATGAAATTTGGTGGGATGATTGGTTATTAGCCAGGAAGCATTCGATTAGATTTTGGGATCGTTCGGGTCAAAGGTCAAGGTCAAGGTCACGAAAAGGTCAAAATCGTCTTTTTACGATAACACGGTCAATTTTTATTCAATTTGCATGCAACTAACGCCAAAATGTTCAGAATTCAACGCCTCATCTTGTGATATGCAATATGACACAATGACGCCCATACTCTTGTTACCGGTTAGGGGTCAAAGGTCAGGGGGGTCACGACCTTGAAAACGAGATTACCTTCTCTTGTTGAAACGTTGTATTCACCGAGCTTGCTAGTGAAGACTCACCAAAACGACGTGAGTTGATTGTTGTTTAGTCCGTAGCCCCCGAAAGTCGGGGGGGGGTCATGACATTATAGATATGTGGTTTGTGTCATAAGACCATTCATATGAAAACAGTTCCCCACACTCATACCAAGAACAAAAAAAAGTAGTGGCGAAGGTATGCGCTCTATGAGTGCCCGTTCTAGTTTATTTTTATTATTGTTATTTCCCTATTATAATTGCCTCCCTCACCCCCTTTATCGTCATTGTCCGGCTAGCCTATCATGTCCACCGAGCCTACTCCAAACCCCTACGTTCCCTCTCGGGAGGGGAATAGGGAGAGACGAGCGTCCTGTCTCGAGGCTCAACGAAGCCTCAGAATGGCCTCCTCAGAGTTCAGCGATCTACCAAGGTGAGTCCAGCGGCCTACAACGAGCGAAGGGATGGATGGTGCGAAGGGGTACATCTCCTATCTACCCTAACATTCACTAACCTGAAACTATCCTGGGGCTTTCCAAAAAGGCCTCACACTTTTAAACTATCGGTTCGAAAAACCATGATTCCCATCGCCTGTGTTGGTGTCCATTATAAATTTGGGCCTTGCCCTCAAATTTTCATTCGTACAATTTCCTGGCCGGGCAGCGTGGCTCAACTGGCAGGAACTCCCAGCTCTGCCGAACTCTAACTATGGCATCCCCAGGCCCGCAGGCTGCATCCGAGCCTTGCTGCTCCCTCCAACGTGGGGGGTTGCCCTCTGTGGCATTGCCCCCCTCCGATGCCCACGTGGCGTGTTGATGCCCCGGGTCCCTTTCCGAGGGTCGCCCGTGCCCACTACACTATCCCGGCCCCTCTTGGGCCATTGGCCTACTCTGGCCGACCAGTCCGGTGCCCGGGGTGCCTACTAAACAAAACTCACTTTTCCACAGCCACGCTCCCAGCCGGTCCATGAACTCCTGCACCCCTCCAAACGGGTTTCGTGCCTTCTCTCGACACCAACAACAAAACGACCTCCTTTTAGTAAATTTAACTACCCACTAAATAACATTAAACTGACCCTGGGGTCTCTTGGGTGGGAATCACTCCTCCCCCCAATCAGTCATCGCACCATGCATACCACATTCGCTCCACTCACACACTTGGGCCCGCTGTTCCACACTCATTCTTCACACACTTTGCATTTCACAACTCACACCAACACTATATAGTGCCATTCTGCTGAGTAAATTACCTGACTCACTCGTGCTCCCTCGTCATCCCTTAAAACTCATGCACGTTGCATTTACTCTACGTAGCTAAGCTACATCTCCACTACACATTTCCAGTCTGTCCACGTTTCCAAAAATTCCCATTTCCTAAATCTAAATTGAAATCCCTCTCACTAATTCATTCCACGGGCTGCATCAGGAACAACCCATGTCCCCATGAAGCCGGTCTAACTAACTCTAACCCATCCCCCTAACTAGTACTTCCTGTGCCCCCGAGCAAGGGGGTCTCCTACCCCTTGCCCAGGGCTCCTGCAATGGAAGCGAGGCTCCTCTGCATCTCCTCCTCTGCATCTCCATGGCGGTGGTTTACGGTACGCACGTTCGTCCTTACGGGCGTTACCGACGTCCCCTTCAACGGCCAATCCGTGTGGCAATGACGTCACTCCGCCAATTCCGAATCGCGCTCGCTCGCGGGGAATTACCCACGCGGAACGTGCGCTGTTAGTTCGGCATTCGTGCCGCGAGATCCCGCCGATGACGTCGCACGCGCACCGAGCTTGCAGCTGGCGCGCGCATAACGTCCCGGAAACCCGTTCCGTGTGCTCCGCAAACAGAACACGCGATAAGCAGCACGAAATGTCCCGAACACGCGTCCACGTGGGGACCGGCGTGTTCCAAATCCACCTAACACTCGCCATGTTAACCGTCCTCGCGACGGCCTTTTTCGATACGCGGGACGTTCCCACCCCGGTTTCCCTGTATGAAAACGCGCGCGCGAGGGCCGTTTGCTACCTGCCGAAAGGGCCCCGCACACGACGTCCCGTGAAACCGACGCGGTTACAAAATCAACTCGACATGGCGCAAAAAGCTCGCCACAGCCGTCTTGTCTGAAACCGTCGGCGTTTCAACTCCCCGCATGCACTCACGCTCGCCGTGACACTCACGCACGCCATTTCACTCACGCTCGCCGTGACACTCATGCTCGCCATTTCACTCACGCTCGCCGTGACACTCATGCTCGCCACGACACTCAAGCACGCCATTTCACTCACGCTCGCCGTGACACTCACGCACGCCACGACACTCACGCGCGCCATTTCACTCACGCTCGCCATGACACTCACGCTCGCCGTGACACTCACGCGCCATTTCACTCACGCACGCCGTGACACTCACGCGCGCCATTTTACTCACGTTCGCCGTGACACTCACGCGCGCCATTTTACTCACCCTCGCCGTGACACTCACGTGCCATTTCACTCACGCTCGCCACGACACTCACGCTCGCGGTGACACTCACGCTCGCCACAACACTCACGCGCGCCATTTCACTCATGCACGCCATTTCACTCATGCTCGCCATGACACTCAAGCACGCCATTTCACTCATGCTCTCCATGACACTCACGCTCGCCATGACACTCACGCTCGCCACGACACTCACGAGCGCCATTTCAATCACGCACGCAATTTCACTCACACTCGCCGTGACACTCACGCTCGCCACGACACTCACGCGCGCCATTTCACTCACGCTCGCCGTGACACTCACGCTTGCCGTGACACTCACGCGCGCCATTTTACTCACCCTCGCCGTGACACTCACGTGCCATTTCACTCACGCTCGCCACGACACTCACGCACGCCATTTCACTCACGCTCGGGGTGACACTCACGCTCGCCACGACACTCAAGCACGCCATTTCACTCACGCACGCCATTTCACTCACGCTCGCCATGACACTCAAGCACGGCATTTCACTCACGCTCGCCATGACACTCACGCTCGCCACGACACTCACGAGCGCCATTTCACTCACGCACGCCATTTTACTCACGCTCGCCGTGACACGCACGCACCATTTCACTCACGCTCGCCACGACACTCACGCGCGCCATTTCACTCACGCTCGCCATGACCCTCACGCGCCATTTCACTCACGCTCGCCGTGACACTCACGCGCGCCATTTTACTCACGCGCGCCGTGACACTCACGCGCCATTTCACTCACGCTCGCCATGACACTCATGCGCCATTTCACTCACGCTCGCCATGACACTCACGCGCCATTTCACTCACGCTCGCCGTGACACTCACGCGCGCCATTTCACTCACGCTCGCCATGACACTCAAGCACGCCATTTCACTCACGCTCGCCGTGACACTCACGCTCGCCACGACACTCACGAGCGCCATTTCACTCACGCTCGCCGTGACACTCACGCACGCCATTTTACTCATGCTCGCCGTGACACACACGCGCCATTTCACTCACGCCCGCCACGACACTCACGCGCGCCATTTCACTCACGCTCGCCGTGACACTCACGCGCCATTTCACTCACGCTCGTCGTGACACTTACGCGTGCCATTTTACTCACGCTCGCCGTGACACTTACGCGCCATTTCACTCATGCTCGCCATGACACTCAAGCACGCCATTTCACTCATGCTCGCCATTTCACTCACGCTCGCCACGACACTCAAGCATGCCATTTCACTCACGCTCGCCATGACACTCACGCTCGCCGTGACACTCACGCCCCATTTCACTCACACTCGCCGTGACACTCACGCGCGCCATTTTACTCACGCAAGCCGTGACACTCACGCGCGCCATTTTACTCACGCTCGCCGTGACACTCACGCGCGCCATTTCACTCACGCTCGCCATGACACTCACGCGCCATTTCACTCACGCTCGCCGTGACACTCACGCCCGCCATTTTACTCACGCGCACCGTGACACTCACGCGCCATTTCACTCACGCTCGCCATGACACTCACGCGCCATTTCACTCACGCTCGCCGTGACACTCACGCGCGCCATTTCACTCACGCTCGCCATGACACTCAAGCACGCCATTTCACTCACGCTCGCCATGACACTCACGCTCGCCGTGACACTCACGCGTGCCATTTTACTCACGCTCGTCGTGACACTCACGCGCCATTTCACTCACGCTCGCCATGACACTCAAGCACGTCATTTCACTCACGCTCGCCATGACACTCAAGCACGCCATTTCACTCACGCTCGCCATGACACTCACGCTCGCCGTGACACTCACGCGTGCCATTTTACTCACGCTCGTCGTGACACTCACGCGCCATTTCACTCACGCTCGCCATGACACTCAAGCACGCCATTTCACTCACGCTCGCCATGACACTCAAGCACGCCATTTTACTCACGCTCGCCGTGACACTCACGCGCGCCATTTCACTCACTCTCGCCACGAAACTCACGCGCGCCATTTCACTCACGCTCGCCATGACACTCAAGCCCGCCATTTCACTCACGCTCGCCATGACACTCAAGCACGCCATTTCACTCATGCTCGCCGTGACACTCGCGCGCCATTTCACTCATGCTTGCCATTTCACTCACGCCCGCCATTTCACTCACGCTCGCCGTGACACTCACGCGCCATTTCACTCACGCTCGCCGTGACACTCAAGCACGCCATTTCACTCATGCTCGCCATTTCACTCACGCTCGCCGTGACACTCATGCGCGCCATTTCACTCACGCTCGCCATGACACTGGGACCATACTCACGTTTCAACACACTCGCTGCACTCACACTTTCTACCACACTCACCGGGACAATCACGCTGGGGATTCGCACTACGACAGGGGTCACGGGGTCTCTTTACCCCTCAAGCTCCGCGTGTACCCGTTCACAGCACTCGCCCCCCCCCCAACTCGCACAGAGCGACCGAACCCACGTGGTCGCGATCCGCTTCAAGGGGGCATATTCCCTCCCCTCGTTCCTGAAGGAGGCTATCCTGCTGCTTGCACTGGGCCACGACACACTCCCCCAGCTCAACCCCATTGTCCTTCACTATCCCTATCTGTGTGTGCTCGTCAATTACCTGGAGTTTCTCCTCCACTTGCTTTATCTCAGTCACCTCGTTTATAATTTCCGTTTCTTCCTGGCTTTTCGTCTCTGTTTCCTGTTCTATTCTGGCGTTCCTTCCTTTGTCTGGCGTTCCTTCCTTTGTCTCCTGCGTCTCCGTGAATTTCTCAGTCACCTCCACGTGTCTCGTCCTGCACATCTGTCACCTCTTTTAATTTTTCCCTCTTCGTCACCGTCAATTCCTCCTCCACCTCTACGTGTCTTGTCTTGCACGTCTCCCTCATTATTATGACCAAGCCCGTCTCCATTGCGGGTTCGACACAATCCACACTCCTCCGAGGCTCGTTCACTCTTCCACGTGGCGCCGCCATCTTGTGCTTCGTTGTCCACGTCTCGTCACGCGCCACTGCCATTATGCCCTTTTCCCCTTCCTGGAGATTCAACCCCATACACCGCATCTCCCCTCAGTGTCCGCATATTTGCATCCATTTTGTTTTCCATTCCATCCATTTTTGCCAGCAAAATTGTCAATAACTGGCTTGTGTCAAGTGGCCCTGTGGCAGTCGATTCGCCATTATCGGGCGCGGATCCGCCAGGGACCGGGGAGGGAATTGACGGAGGTGGGGTGTCATACACCGCGGCCCCCGCCGCTGCGCCCATTTCGGACTCTTCATTTATTTGCGGGGAATAGTCAACCTGCATAACGGAGTCCTGCATGGTGATCTCGTCCTGGGCCTCTGGTCCCATTAACTCTACATCCACCTCACTACCCACCTGGCTCAGCTCGCCTTGGCTGAACATTTTGTGTGCTGGGAATAAAATTTATAACGCTCGTAATTTGGGGACACGGGGGTGGGGGGGGGGGGGTTTGCTCCGTATACCCTGATCCGACTCTGTGAATTTTGCTACGGAGGCGGAGGGGGCCGAATCGCACTCCTGACACCAGTTGTTATGGTGCCGGTGGTCGGCCGCCAACCGACCGCTCTGACGGAGCTGCAAGTCGAGTCGGCCCGACCGATCGCCCGGAATATAGATCGCCGCCCGGATAAGTCCGAGTCGACTGGTCCTTGTACAAGAACCGAAATACGCCAATGGGCAGACCACGTGGGGTAGGGTCGATTGCCAATCTTCAATTTACGTAAATACCCACGTGATCCAACTTCCGGGGTATTCCACCCTCGACGGATCTCGTACAGACCAAACCGCTTAAGCGAGCCTGTCCCGTGCGCGATTCCGAGCGGCTTAATCGCCGAGAACCGTCGGTCCGAATGTCCCCCTTTTACGGCAAACAAACAGCTTTCTAACTCCCAACACACGAAATGCTCAGTCAATGAAAGAATCGACGTGACGAGCTGAAAACATTTAACAATTGGGGTATTTATTAATAATAATGGGGAACTAGGGAAGCATGTAAGAGCAGAACTATTCCGACTATACGAAATGCAATGCAAACATTTACAGCACACAAAGCCCTTAACAGTTTCCCACTTATAAGACGGGCCCACGGACAAACGTTCACACACACACACACACACACACACACACACACACACACACACATACACACACACACACACACACACACACATACACACACACACACACACCCCCACCCAAGAAATGGTGGCTGAGGCCTTTAATAATGGACTCCAGCTTGGAGGGACAGATGAGCTGAAACCCAGAACCTATCTCGAACCTCTCCACCTCATGTGGTCTTCAAGTTGTTCGGGCTCCAGCGAGAGCGAGAGCGAGCTGGACCCAATCGCCGTGAGCCGCGATCTTTCCTGAGCTCCAGCGAATCCTCCCACGCTTCTCAACACATGCTGGTGAGATGAAGCGCCGATCCTTCCCGTCGATGCGTCGCTTCCCCGAGGAACCACCTCCAAGATGAGGCCGACGAGTCGCACCAAGCCGGGAACCAAACGGAGAACAAAGAGCTCCACGAACCAAGAAGAGCCAGCCGAGCAACCGGCTCAACTCTCTTCCAAACAAAGCAGCTCTCCAAAAAGCCTACCAAGCCAAGCAGGACCCGAAGGCCTGCTGAACCAACAAAGCAGAAAGCTTTCAAAAGCCTCTTCCCTAACCCAAGCCAAGCAGGACCCGAACAAAGCAAAGGATCTCCTCTTTATCCCCCCCTCCCCCACTCCCGGCGTGACTAAACCCCCCCCCCCCCCCGTGCTCGCACAACCGCAGGTGGGAGGGAGTTGTTTACATCCTGTGATTCGGGATGGGAAGGCTCTTCTTCCTCTTCGCAGAAGAGGGGGGAGGGTGTCTGCATTGTGTTGGGATCGCTTCCTAACTATTAAATCGATCCGCAGCTCATCTAAACGATTTCTAAATATTTAAACAATGGAAGGTGAGCTATCTCGGGAACAAGCACTTTTCGACATAACTGACTAAAGGAACCTGTATGTTGTGTGCGATCGAATTCCAAATTCGTAACAATATATATATATATATATATATATATATACATATACATATCTATATATACATATCTATATATATATATATATATATATATATATATATATATATATATATATATATATATATATATATATATATATATATATATATATATATATACACATGTTGATTGTTCCTCCCATGCACATGTGCTTGAATAAATGATTCAACCAACAGCAAGACTGAATACTCATCTGGGCTGAGTTTTCCCGACCACAGAGGTAGTGGAAAGAGATTTGAAGAGCGTGGGATTGAGAGAGGAGGATAGAGGTGAATGAAGAAGGTGGATCCGAGTGGCCAACCTCTAAGTGTTGGGATGAGGGTGCAGATAAGGACGAGGAGGAGGAGGAGGAGAAGAAGGAAAAGAAGGGACATAGCCATCCCACCTCCAATCATGTGAGCATAAAACATTCCAATCTTTTACAACACCAGGCCAAAATGTACTTTGCTGCAAATAATTGCAAAAGGGTGTTTTGTGGCCAATACCCCACCTCAGCAAGTTCCACACCCATGGGGTCTCCCTGGATGGAGTTGTCTGGCTGCCTGTAACCGGCATATCGGATGAACTGAGAATTCCAAATGCGAAAATCTTGACGTCCATGTGTGCGCTGAGGAAAGATGGTAACCACCGACCTGAGTGCAGGAAACAACGTGGGCGAGGTTATCACGGGAAGAAAGCTCACCACTTCGTAGCTTCAGAGTTCAATACAGTAATATAATATCTTCTTCTTCTTTTGCATGGAGCACATGGTTGTGGGTGACATAATTTTCTGGGGGGGGGGGGGTGTGAGGGGCGTGGTTGTGCCATTGATGCAATGCCCTTGGAAGATAGAGTAGGAATTTGGAATTTTGCCAGGGTGCCGGCGATGGCTCGCCTACTCTTCGCAAAGGACACCGTGGGATGTTTAACGTGTACAAATAATTCTGGCAGACAGGAGGCCCAGGTTAATGTCCATCAAAGGGATGGCACACACATTAATGCCTCACCCTGCTTGTGAAACATCAGGATGATAGTTTATAGCTGGGCCAAGATTCAAACTCAGGCTAAACAAGCTCAGGGGGGAGTGTGCATATACCTCAAAGTTATCTCTCCAGCCCACGGTAGTACCTGATGTTCCCACGATGAGTTGCATATTTTATGTGGTTGCAGATGCAGTTGTACATGTCCTGGGTAGTAATGCAGTCTCTGGCATCAAATACCTGCAGCACAGAATTTTAACCACAATAACGCCAAAATATGTCGTTTGCAAATGCCTGTTCAAAAAATGATGGCTACATCAGATATGCTTAGGCATACCCCTTAGTCATGATTGTGCAAATGTAAAAATCGGATGACCAAATGTTTCTTAAAACCAAAGCTCAACTGTACAAAAATAAATACAATAACCTGTAATTTTGACCACTGAATGCGGCCCATACAGCGTGGGGCATTACGCCATGCCGTCTTTGCTCCGAAGATTAGCTCCATGTCGTGTAGCTGGTACGACCCGGTCTCCTCCACCTCGAGTTCAACTTCCCTTACTCGTGCTCGGTGGGCATCAGAATCAAGCCTGAGGAGTATGTACAAGATTGTTAATGGGGTGGAGATCCCAGAGTTATAGGCCTGGCTATTTTGTAAGGTTATGTTCCAAAACAGCTGTTTGTGACATCTTTTAATGTTCAATTCAGAGTAAAAGTTATAAATCGTTTGATTTGCTCATTTTGATTTTGATAATAACTGTGTCGATTACAAATTGTTCCTGGTATCTAATTCTTGAGGCTTCTTGTATGCTTCTGGATAAAAAGTATAGCTTCCAGAATATTCTGCAAGTTACTGGAAAACACTGGTAGGCCTGGTATGTAACATGACAGAGAAAGTCAAAGTAACCTTCAGAAGACTCATGTAAGAAAGCTCCAGCAAGGTGCATAACCTGACAGAGAAGACATTATGTTATTCTTCATTTAGGCTGGTTCATCCATGAGCTTGGCACATAATGTTATCATGTACAAAGGAGCAGCCTTGGGGGAGGGGGGAGGAGAGGACAGATAGGCTATGTCAAATTCCACAATGGGGACTGAATTGACATTGAGAAACTCTTCTGAGTGGACTCTTGAAAGGCTGCTACCTAATATTTCCAGTGAGACCATGACTTTTGTTGAGAAATGTTCTGTGAAGCAAATCATAAGAGCTTCATTCGAAGCAAATACTCTGATTCTTTTGGATGCTCTCCAATGAGCATACAAGCATCGGGTTACCCCCAGAAATCTGTCCACTCTTGAGGTCACATGACATGATGATGGAAAAAAAATAAAAACAGATCACACACAAGGCACTTTAATGCAAAAGGAGCCCATTAAGCCCATCAATCCTACACAATCTTACACACATGTAGGCCTACCACTTGATCCTGTAGCTTCTGGGTACCTATACAACTTTATCCAAGTACAGCGCCACTTATGGCGGAGGAGTCAGCTCGTCTAATTACAAGTAATTACAAGTCAGTTTATCCGTAATTCTGGGATAAATAACGTGTCATAGCAAGTATCTAAAAGTGTGTGTGTGTGTGTGTGTGTGTGTGTGTGTGTGTGTGTGTGTGTGTGTGTGTGTGTGTGTGTGTGTGTGTGTGTGTGTGTGTGTGTGTGTGCGTGTGTGCGTGCGCACGCGCGCGCGCGCAAGTGATTCTTCACCATCTCTCAATGGTGAGGAATCACTTTAAAAATAGAAAAATCCTCATATCTGGATCCGGATTCGCATCTTCACCATTCACCAAAATCAAATCAATTTGTACTTCTCACACTCCCAACCAGTCCACCAAGTTTCATCTGAATCCGTCCATATCGTTTTTTGCCTGATCACACTCAATGGTGAACAATCACTTTAAAAGTTCATGGATCCAGATCCATATCTTCACCAAAATGGAACCATTTTTTCCTTGTCACACACCCAACCTGTCCACCAAGTTTAGTCCAAATTCGTCGACAAACTTTTGAGATATTGTGCTTCAAATAGTTTTTGACCATATCTCTCAATGGGGAATAATCACTTAAAAATTCTAGTTTTTAAAAAAAATTAATAATCACTTAAAATAAGGAGTCGATGATGCATACTTTCACTCCACGATAAATAGACAATGGTTCATTTGACTTGCAGAAATTTGTGTTGATAATTGATAATTATCTTCATGTGCTATTATGATAACTGTCAGGCAAAGGCAATAGGAAAATAAAGTACATGTGCTGATAGTTTGGTGGAGATGGTCTTACAGTTTTGAGAGATGGCTGTTTTTTTTATAATCGTGAGGATGGCATCCTCTCTCAATTGTGGTGGATAATCACAAGATCGAGCCATCTCTGTTGTTTCATAACAATGCACTGTAAAATGTATGAGCACAAAAGTGAACATTTTGTTGGCCCGATCCACACTTGGGTATTTCGGACAAATATCGTCCAATTTCTGGCAAACTTAGGGTTTTTCGGCCATTGGTGTCAAATGAAACCATCTTGGTTTGTATTACTACAACTGTCAAGGATGCATCGACGAGGCATATTTGTGTAAAATCAAAACTTATTCACGGAATCAAATAAGTATCTTGCCCAAGTCCTGGTAAACGGAAGGATTTTGAAATTGACAAGAAGGCGATTTCTGTTCTGCAGTGTTCAAGCATATAATTCAATTGAAATGTTAAAAAAAGGTTTTAAAAAGGAGGTAGGAAATATTTTTTTCTTTTCATAGTTTCCTGCTGTTGATGCAGCGTCTTCTACACCATATTATTTGACACATTACATTAATTATTTGTGCCTGTTTTTGTGTCCTTTATAACATCCTTAAAAAAAAAAAAGTAAGTTTCCTCTTTGGAAAGATTTTAAATTTTGTTTGACTTCCAGACAGGCAGACACTAAAAAAAAACATTCGCTTACTCCTCTGTGCGCATGTACGATCGGGATGACATTCCGTACAATTTATCAAATTCAGAGCCAAAGTTCTGCTTAACGAAAGGTTCGTGTTCAGATTCATGTTCTATGAGCTGTAATGTATTCAAAATATGAAATTATATTGAAATCAAGTAATTCCTCAATTGTAGACAGACAGACAGACAGACAGACAGACAGACAAAGTGAACCAATTGCTTAACTCCGGTTTTTGCGAGGCGTGTACGGGGTAATAAAGCAGAAAAAAAGATTACATTTCAGGAGACAAAATAATTGCAATCTCCATGTTCTTTTGACCTTTGTTTTTTTTATCTTAACGGTAAAGCATGCCTTTCGACCAAAGACGGTGTGTTCGCTTTTCATCCATGCTATAAATGCTGATAGCTCTCATTTGCTACACCTGCTGATTATATTTAATTTGCGTCAATTCTACACAGTTTGCCTTTATCTCGAGTAATATGTATGTTCGTCTCGTTTTTGGTTATGTATTTGTTCTACCTTTCGCTCAGAGCTCTGAAGATTCAGGATTCAAAGCACCAAGAGACCGAGAGCATCACAATTGGCATTGTGCATGACATCACAATTGATAGCATCACAATGCAGAAGTAAGCGAGGCTCCTGCAGGATGAAGCGCACGAGATGGGGGCAAGGGGTCTTCGCTGCGAGGAACGCGCTCTACGTCAGAGCAAGCAATTAACTTTACATCTTCCCTTCCACGACCTTCATTTCCAATCTGGTTGTGCCGTCACACCCCGCAGTTCAAGAGCTCTTCATACATCTGGACATAATTGCCGCAGCCTGTGAACGCTAATGAGGGCGCGGTTTGGGAACGGAAATTGCAAATAAAATCAAGGTGAGCGTGGGTAGTTCAAACTTGGGAACATGGACCGAAGATAAGGATGTGCTGAAAAGCACCCGAGGGACCCAATGGTGGCTCGGCATGGTGTCCACACTCAGCTTAAGGAGCACGAATTGAAGTGGGTAGGGGGTATGGGTAAGGCACTCTGTCTCGAAATTTTAGTGCGAAAAACTTGTTCTGACGTAATCAATTCACAATGATAAAATGGAGCCCAGTGGGAATTTTTTTTCTGTTTATTACTTTTAGATGTGGAAGGAAAAATTAGTCTTGCTGTGCAGGCGTGCATCGAATTGTATCGGTGGACAGGTCGAGTTGATGAAATAAACACACTCGATTGAGGTTATGCAAACCGCCGTGGGAAGCAAGAAGAATGTGACGCCATGACGAAGGGTTAACGCCCGAAACATCAGCTTCTCCTCGCTTCCCAAGGCGGTTCGTTTGCTTCGCTCAACGTCCTGTTGGTTTCATCCATGCTTTGAGACATAACCTATTCATTGGATTTCATGCTTTTGGAACTCCCAAATATAGACCAATAAGGATAATACAAAGCTGATATAATATGCACCCCATGTACATACAGTACTAATAAGAAGAGTTTTCTAAAGTTTTATCCGCCTGAGCGAACAAGATGTATTTCAACACAAGCGTGGGCTAGATGACAAAATAAAACCTTGGACCGACGAGGAAACATTTGATGAAAGTCATGTGATGGTCAAATGAGAAAACACAATGTTAACAAAAGTATTTGCAAAATGAGGAAATTTATTAACAACCGTTTATTTGTGAAGACCAATAATGAGGTGTTCTGCCTCTCCACTTTGTCAACAGGGCAGCTCGGTCCATGCGGTGGACCGACGCTCATGGGACGGCGCCTCGGCATTTCTGAGCTACATAATTATTGCACTCTTTCACATTTTAAGGTTCATTTGGCCTGATCGGTCAATTTTAGCCGACCTGTCCTATTTTCAGCATTGGCAGAACTTCACTGTCCCGTAATGAAGACTTTACCCATGGTGACAGAAGTGTCGCACAATAAGCACCAATCACAATAAGCACAATAAGCACAAGCATCAGTCGTTTTCCTCATGGTATCTTGAGTCCAACCGAGTTTCAACACCAGTGCGCGCCAATAAAGCTGCACACCTATTACAAAGCACATTCTGCTTTGCATTGTGGGGAAAATGGGCATGCATGTTGGGAGGGTTCATTTCAAGTTTAGGAGTGCGCTCTCATTACTTTAAATCATGTAGTGCAGACAAACTAGAAGGGCACTCGGTAGAGCGCATGCCTCCGCCAGGCTGATTAGTGTATGTTTTGTATCCCACCGATAGGCCGGATATCGATTCGGACCTTGATTAAAATTTAAGGAGCTCGTTCTCGTCACCTAACCAAATCATACACCAAGTTTCGTCCAAATCCGTCCATAACTCTGAGATATCCTGCTATACGTCGTTTTAGCCCTATCTGTCAATGGTGAAGAATCACTTTTTTTTAATTCTAGAATCCAGATGCGGATCTTCACCAAAATCTAATGAGTCCGTCATTGTACGAGGTGCTCTGGGTACCGATTGATGCTGTCGAAGTAAAGCGAGAGGAAGCGACGCGCAAGCACCAGCAGCTCCTCGGCGGCGCGAGGACTTGAGCGGGACGGGGCCACGTGCCCCGGTGGCATCATCTGTGATCCCAGGCAGGCGCTGGAACACGAGACGTCCTGGGGGGAGAGGGAGCACAGTTTTCATGGATTCCACGTTTCAGGCAAAGAACATCAGGATTTTTTTATTTATTTATTAATTTTTCTCCCCGGCGATGGAACAATCAACACTCACGACCGTGGCCTTGAGATGCAGCGAGTCGCGACTTTCGGTGCCAGACAGCCAGTTGTGCAAGATCACAGCCCGTCCGACGCACGAGAGACCCAAATCCATTTGGGCAGCGACACTGCAAAAGGATAATTCAATCGATTGGTCTGTTATTACCCCCCACCCCCAACCCCCAACCCCCAAGCACATACAGACTTCCACAAACGTAGCAATTAATCCAGGGACACCATTTTATCACAATGATCGCACCAGTTCACCTCCACCAAAAAGATATTCAACACTCGATGCTTTGTTCATCATGGACAAGCTTTTACCATTTTTATTCTTTCAAATGCAGCACGTGGCTGTGGGTAATGCATCATTTTCTGGGACGCAGCTTTGCTGCTGATGCAGTGCCCCCTAGAGTTTAGAGCAAGGGTTTGGCCAGGGTGACGGCGGTCGCTCGCCTCTTCACGAAGGACACCATGGGATCTTCAACATTCGGGTCAGGATTCAAACCCAGACTGGACCACCTCTTCACCATCCCGTCCACATCAGGGGTATCAGAGAGACACCTTGCACCAAAAACATCCCGCTATACGGCCAGATACACATCAGGGAGATAGACCTGGTCTACATTTTGCAGGACCTTTGCGAAAAACGACAAATAACTTGAACATGACTATTTACAACAGGTCAGGATCTTCAATCAATATGAAGAGAATCAATCAAGGTGCATCTGTTGTTTAAACAAGTGAACAATGCTATTGTAAAATTGACTTCATATATTAGACCTGCCAAGAAGTTGTTTTGTGCAAGGACATGACTTCCCTGTTAAAAGTAAATAACCATGCTCTGTACGGTGGTTCCATGGGGCATGCGATGTCAAACGTGATGAGGGTGGATCCCATCGCTGATTTTGACTTTGAAGGTCATTTTCAAGGTCAAAATTGTCAAATGAGCTCAAAATTGACATTTTATCAATTTGGCACTGACAGACACGTAGGATACAGGTAATATTTTTTTTTTTAAACGTAAAAGGATGTCAGGATAGTACGTCAAAAAGTGTCTCAGCAGGGTAGGGATGGTCATAAGGAATCGTGTGAGAACCTCCCTACAGCTTTGTTTGAATCATGGTTGTTCCCTGCCCATCCCTGAATCCGTTTTCAACTGGAAGGGTACTCAGTAGAGCGCAAACCTCCGCCAGGTGGAACAGCTTTTGTTTTGTATCCCACTGATGGGTCAGATCTGCATTCGGAGTTTAACCAAAATCCAATCAGCTTGCTCTTTTCACCGACCCAACTCATCCACCATGTTTTGTAATAATCCGTCCACAACTTTTAGAAATATCATGCTAAACTGTACAAATATCGTTTTTGGCCAAGCCTCTCAATTGGGACAAATCACTTAAAGAATTCCAGAATCCAGATCCGGATCTTCACCAAAATCTAACGAATTTGTCCCCGTAACACACCCAACATCTCCACAAAATTTTGTCTGAATCCATCCAAACTTTTTGAGATATCCTGCTCACAGACAGACACACAGTGAAAATATAACCTCCATCCACCTCCGGTGGCAGAGGTAATTGACCTGGCAAAATCTGCTTTGTTCTCTTACAGTGCGACGAATTGGCTCCACACTTTTGGCAGTGGTACATCCAATCCACTGATGATTTTTTGCAAGTCAACATGTTTGGGTCATGTGATGGAATGTGGACCAATATACCAAAGACAACATCAACTCTCGTTATTTCCTTTCAGAATACCCAGGGGGAAAACCCCCCATTTTTTGCGAAAACAGACACGGTCTGCTATAAAAGTTTGTTGTATATGGTTGGATTCCGGCAACAACTTCCGGGTGGACAACCTTTCCAACAGGCTACCGTAACTCCGCAATTCAAGATGGCGTCCAAAATGCCGCCATATTTGTAAATCACCATAACGTCGTCAATTGTTATCTATTTTCATGTGTAATACTTCGTTTCTCTGGTTTTGTCCATTGTGAAGACATGTGTTGTTCCATGCGTCATGCCGTCTGGGATGTATACCCTATCTTCTACAACCTTTTGCATGATGTTGGCACTCTGAGCAGTCAGTTGATGCTGCAAGCGCTCATAACTAATACCCTGTCCATGCCTGTTGTTCAGCAATACCAAAGACTCACTGCGTGTCTGGTTGAACACATGGTCGGCCGTGGCTATTGCCAATGGTGTGGGTACACCAGCAATATGCTGCAGCAGTTGCTGTGATGCGATGAGGGCCTTCTCTATTGTTGGCTGGTTGACCAGTACTCTCCCAGATTCGTGCAGTTTTGTTGGTGTCTCACTGAGCAGCATAGCTGTGAAATTGAAGAGGGAATCAGGAATAAGTCTGGCAGCAGCTGCAAAAGAAATCTCTGTTGACTGTTCATTTTGGCATTGTCTTTTGCATTGCTTGCAATCTGCTCAGAGTATCTTTGCTGCATCAGCAAGGGGTATGGTTGATGCGCAAATGAATGCCGATCCACAGCTTTGATCGAGAATGTAAATTCGCTTGCCATATTTCTGTTTCAGCTTCAATTTGAGGGTGATAGATCGGTACGAGTCTGCTGTTTTTACTCCGAGCTCTCGTAAAATGCCCCGTATTGGTCCTGCAGTGACTTCACCAAATAACCACACATGTCATGGAAAAGGGGGATCTCTTGCTGTTCTCGGAGTCGCTCGAATGCAACATCATATGGGTTTTGTTTTGTTGATTTCCCAGTGGGGACAGGATGTGCTTTGAATGCAGCCGTGCATGGCTTGTGGTGTGATATATCGTTGGCCACCATGTCATGTCCTTTACCAACCACTCTGAAGAGAATGTCCTCTCTTTTTAGTTGCTTTGCCTTATCTATGATGTTCTGCTGACCGTTTTCTGTGGATACTCTGCATGTTGTCTCTTTGCCACGCATCCACCGTTTGTTGCAGATGAGGCACGCATTCTTCACATCAAATGTTGGTGTGTTGGTCCTGGTTAACCTTGAATGCTGGGAAGAGGTGCTGCACCCAGGCTGGTTCAAGTCTTCAGCATCACTTCTTTCTTGGTTCTTCTTTTCAGCAAGTTTGTAACTCTTCTCATTCGTGTACCAGTTTCTACACTGACTGTGCCATTTGGGTATCTTGTCTGTCAGCCATGTACCAGTCGCCGAGTCATGTTTGAGTCTCTCAAATGTCTCATCTTGTCGAGCCTTCATGGCCAAAACTAGTTTGTTGTGATATAAAATAGTCCCTTTGCACCAAGTCCTTGACATATGATGCGCTTTCTGTAGTCAATGTCAGTGTCCTGGCGTCTCCTCTTGGGTTCCTTTTTCAGTGACAAGCTTCCCTCCAGCACTCGTTTCTCTGTCTGTGTCATCATCGTATCACTCATGCAATCACCTGCAACAAAACCACCACCATGTTATGCTTACTAGCAACTGGAGTACATGCAAACTATTGATACGCTACACTTACATGCAAACTTATGATATGCCAGACTACTTACACACTACACAATGCCCACACCATGAGAGATCACACAGTTTTGGACATTTCTGCCAACATGATTTTTATGACTGTGGTTCCAGCGACACTGGTCTTTTTCGAGTACGGTCTGTGCCTTCAGCTATGTTTTCAGCGATGAAAGGACGTTAATGATAGAAAGACGGGACACTAGACGATGAAGATGCACATGTGGTTAAGACGACTACGGATGACTATATATATCACGATGGAGAGACGATGAGGTTGACAATGACGATTGACGATTGAGGAGAGTGGTATGATTTGGATGACGATAGACGTTAACGAATGAAATGAGTGATTGACGGGAACCATTGTCGTGATGATAATAGAAAGGTTGACGTGACGGTTTCACTAAAAACAGAGGAACAATGACCAGGAATATCAGTCAATAAGAAAACTATCAAATAGCTGGTGCATGAATACTTACAACTTCGAGGCTTGGTAACAATTTAGAAACAGATAAGTGGGAATAAATAGACATAAACCAGACAGAGCGCACCACAGATCATGGGGCTGTTTCCTTTTGACGTTAATACGCTCGTGCTAAACGTGACGTTACTGGAGTTGCTAGACTGTTCGGTGACGTCACTCCTCCTGTGACGTGACCGGCTGCGGCGACGATCTGCAGTAACAAGGAATGCTGACGATCCGAACTGGAAAAAACTGCAAACTAAATAATTTATTCTTGGACACATAGGATCAACCTACTTGTGGATCTTATCGGTCGACAAATTATTCATCTTCAAAAAAGGCAATTTTTGCAATAAATATGAGTTTCAAGCAGTTTTTTTCACATTTTATCTCAAAACTGAATATGGCGTTGGATTCCCCAGATATGAAAACATACAAAAGCACATTTCATTCAAGTTTCTACCTTGTTTCGTCAAAAAGATTTGTACATAAATACATTTCAGCCCGTCGGTGGCGGCCATCTTGGATTTCTCAATTTTAAGGCATTATGAGCCATTTTTGAGCTGGGCATGCAGCAGATTTGAGTTCAGCACCCTTCAACACCCCTAAAAAGCTTGTATGCCATAAATTAACACCATTTGCATTCCGGATTAAAAAAAATTTGAAAATCGACCCCGTCTATAACAATTGATGACGTTATGGTGATTTACAAATATGTCGGCATCTTGGACGCCATCTTGAATTGCAGAGTTACAGTCGCCTGTTGGAAAGGTTGTCCACCCAGAAGTCGTTGCTGGGGGTCTAAGGAATCCAACCATATAGAACAACCTTTTATAGCAGACCGTGTCTGGTTGACCACTCTTGCCCCATGGGTATAAGTGTTTCTTGACAGAATGCATGAATGTATCTGCATATTCCGCTTCGGTAACCTTCTGGTTTCACAAGTGTCTCCATAAGCATATGATATGACCATCAAGACTGATGCATTCTTTAATCCAGCATGTGGAACCTCTGATGGTATATTGATCCCAGATGTCATAATGCCAGGTAACTCTGTTTTCGGTGTGGAATTCAATTTATCAGACACTTCAGATTGGGACAACGGCACTGGAGACACTTCATGCTTCAACACATCCATCACAACCATTGGTCAACCAGCACTAACGGCATTGACCAGTTGATTTAGTAGCTTTCTGTCAGCTTTGACGGTTTGTACCAAAGGGCACAAAGCGAAAAGCAGGGTTAAACAATCGGTTCACTTTGTCTATCTGACTGTCTGCAGATGTCAGTCTATGTTCAAGGAACAACTAATTTCAATTGAATGTTATATTTTCAACACTGTACAACACGAATTGGAACACAAATCATAACACAAACCTGCAGTTTAGCAATACTTTGGCTTTCAATCTGGCAAATTGAACAGAATCTCGCCCCGATCGCGCGTGCGCAGAGGAGAGTTCGGTAAATTTTTTTTGGTATGTCTGCCTGTCTGGCAGTGAAACAAAATTTAAAATCATTCCAAACAGGAAATGTAATCTTTTTAAACACGTCATCAACAAAACAAATAACTGGCATGAAGAACTATTTTAAAATGTTAAATAAGGTGGTGTAAAAGATGCTGCATCAACGGCGGTAAACCTCTGAACAGCTTTGTTTGTTTGTTTTTTTACAGCCTGTAGAACCTTAATTTTATTTCAATAGAATCACATACTTCAACACTGTAGAATGTGCAACCTGTTTAACGCCCATCCTTGGGACGGCCGTGCCTGTGCAACACCCAGATGACAGTTTATAATTGGGTATACTTTCAAACCGAGACGACACAGGTCAAAGTCAAATGCACATTCCTCTCGGAGTCGAGGCTACCCTGCGAGCCATCAGACAAAGACTAATAGACGTCAAGGGTTCTGAGGACCACTCCATCAGATGAGAACACATGGAACAATGCATGTCACATTCAGGTGATTTAAGTTCACCTATCAGAAGAGAGGAATTGGCCTTTTCTGAACTTTAAGAAAGAAAAGTTTCCGCTTTAAGTTAACGGAAAATCCATTAAGCTATATAACTATCTTGTACATGCATATTCTTCTACAAAGGTGAGTGACCACGCACACAGATAAAGACCTTGCAATATGCTTACCCATCAGAGGGGTCGATGGGCTTCTCTGCATCCTGTCCGAGGTCTCTGTTCTGCTCAGCTGAATTACCGGTGTCTTGTTCATGGGTGTCCATTGTAATAACCGAAAGGGTCCACAGATCGCTGCGACAATGAGAAGGATGTGCGGGCAGAGGCTCTGGCTCGCGAGATAAATAGCAAGCCCGCCCCACCCCGCGATCCACCAGGCTGCACTCCTTAACCAGTCGCTCTCATGATCGTGATGTGCGCAAAACATCTCAAACGTTCATACATTCCTCTTCCCCAGAGAAGCAAGTTCAAAATTTTAACTCCAGCGTCACACACTCGTGGCAACACAAGCTAATCTCACGGGTTTGTCGGCTTTTCCGATGGAAATCGAAAGTTAAAACTCACAAAACATTTTCCGTGGTCTCTACCAGCTTGGCACAGTGAGATGGTGAAATCTTTTGGTTGCGGTGAAACAGGTTGAGTATGTGACAACGGTACAAAATGATCCAATTTTCATGAAGATCGAGAAATGGTTAAAAAAAAAAAACTAATAAATTTTAACCAGAAACGATTTTTCACCGTTGAGAGGCGAGGCCAAAAAAATGGATGTACAGCTTGATATCTCAAAAAGTTGGAGAGGGATGACAAAACTTGATGGACGAGTTGGTTGAGTGACAAGAACAAGCCGGTTATATTTTGGTTCAAATGTGAATTCAGATTCGGCCTATCGGTGAAATACAAAAATGTAAACTGTTCAGCTTGGTGGAGGTATGCACTCTACCGAGTGCTCTTCTAGTTTTATAAATGGAATATTTCGTGCACCACCTTCAACCTGCCAAATAAATACATGAACTAGGTAAAAACTGACTGCATCAGTGTTGTAAAATAGTACTGTACCTCAAAACAGGCAACAATGCACCAGCAGGTATCTAAAACCACAGGGTATTCAGGGTCCACCCGAGATTCCTGAACACCACCCATTAAAAGCTAGCACTTCCATGCTCGCTGCTAGACCTTATTACATAGCACAAACAAATCTGATGATGTTTGAGCTCGACACATTAGTAAGCCTGCTTCAATTCGTGCTTATAGAAATACAAAAGGTTCAGTACAACTTCTCAATCACCTGGTGCAGATCTATAGTCGGACGAAGACCGAACGTTCGCTCCACTATAAACTTGAAAACATCTAACAGATTGTCCGATAGACTCGATCCAGCGCTGGAACCCAAATAACTATAACCAGAGAATGATAAGAATAAATAAATAAAGCTTACAAAGTGGTCATGCCAGAAATGATGGCTGGCCCAGAATGTGACAGAATGGTGGATGGCACGGGGACTTCGTAAAATAAATAGTTTTATACCAGGCGAGATGTAACATTATAAAGGGATATCTGGAATAACGGATCACTCAATATTTATTTAATGAAATACATCACTGAGAATCGAGTAGAGAAAGCAGCTGGTTAACGTTTCAACTGTTTTCATGGACGAATCCCACACAAAAACAACCACCCCTCCGATAACCTACTTGTGAGCTGCCACGTGACCCTCAAGCTCAAAACCATATTTGCTTGCATCTTGTACACGAGGAACACCAAGAGATTCATCCTCTTCAACACTCCTCGCAATTGCATAGAAAGCACCTTGGTGATGACAATGAGAATGCTCCAGCTTGGTTTTTTTTACAGAAAACAAAACACCTTTACTGAACTCACAAACAACATGCTCGTGCCTTAGCAAATGGAATTGGGAAATTGAACGGATTCAAACAATAGAGCCCAAGTACGGTGATGGGGTGCAAGGTGTTCAGAAAGTAAATCCGGTTTTACTTTTGTGTCCCCTGCCTCCGCCAAGCTGAACAGTTTAAGTTTTGCATCCCACTGAGGGGCCGGATCCAAACCAAAATCGAATCGGCTTGTTCTTGTCACCTAACCAACTCATCCACAAAGTTTTTTTCACAATTTTTGAGATATTGTGCTCTACATCGTTTTTGGTCCTATCACTCAATAGTGAAGAATCACTTTTTAAAATTCTAGTATCCGGATTCGAATCTTCACCAAAATCTGATTAATTTGTCCTTGTCATACACCCAACCACTCCACGAAGTTTCGGCTGAATCCGTCCATAACTTTTTGGGATATCCTGCTCACAGACCGACAAACAAACAGTGGTGAAAACAACCTCCGTCCACATTTGGTGACAGAGGTAACAAGAGTTCTTAGAACACTTTACCCCATGCCGTCGTGAGAAACAAGAACATGGGAAGACTCTACGAGCGGAAAATGTGACCGGTCTGATGACATAAAATGGCGAAATATTTTGTCCAAGTACTGTTAAACAGAAGGTTTTTCAAAGTGGCAAAAAGGCGATTTGTGTTCCACAGTGTTCACATTTATCATTTAATTTAAATAAAATAAAGATTTACATTTTAAACTCGGTAGAAGTTTACTGCCGTTGATGCAGCCTTTTACGCTACCTTATTTAACATGTTACGCCAGTGATTCGTGTCTGTTGTTTGTGTCCTTTATGACGTCATTAAAAACAGTAAGTTTCCTTTTTGGAATGATTTTCAATTCTGTTGGACTGCCAGACAGGTGGATAGAGTAGAAAAATTATCTCACTCCTCTCCGTACATTTGCGACCGGGACTAGATGCCGTACAATTTGCCAAATTCAGCGCTAAAGTAATGCTAAACTGCAGGTTCGTGTTCAGATTCATATTCAAAATATAACACGAAACTGAAATCGAGTTGTTCCTCGAGACTGATGTCTGTGAACTGAACTGACGTTCGACTGAAGGTAGGTGAGCATGGGAACGTGGAACTTGTTGGTTCATGGGTGGGCATTTGACAAGACAGAAAAAGTAAACCAATTGCTTAACCCCACTTTTCACTTCACGTCACTAAAGAGGGTAAATTTGTAGTTTGGGAGTGGCAGGATGGGCTCAAGGTCCACACACTCGCCTCTGAGCCGTTTCGCCTCGGTTTGAATCCCAATCCAACCACAAACAGTCGTTCTGGTGCTTCACATGCGGGGCGATGGATCGGAAAGACGTTAAACTGGACGACCCGTCTGTCAGCGCTGGTGGTTGGTGAACGTTAAAGATTCCGTGGTGACTTTCTCACCTGCAGCCTGAACAAAACACAATTTCTAGCCACTGTCAATCATAACCAAGCCATTTGTGAATGGCATGGGTCAAGAAGCGTTCCCAATGTTGGGCCATCGTTGAGTTTTACTTCTTTCCAGTAAACTCGTGGATCAAGCAGCTGAAACTAAATCGAATTGTTGGTTAAAATGCACCTCGAAATGGAGTTACTTCAAAGTCCTGTGTGACGCGCTTATTCATTACCAGCGAGGTACCCTTGCTCTGCACAGGTGGGAGCCGAAAAGCAAACAGACGATGCGGAAATGGCAAATGCCCAACCATGAACCAACAAATTCCACATTCCTGTGCCATCTTCAGTTGAACGTCAGGCATGGACAGCCGGTTCATGAAGGACTTGGGTAAAAACGTTATTGCAGCTGACCCCAACAGGTCGATATAATGTTTCTAGATGCCCTCAATGGTGAAATGGCAAATGCCAAATTCGCAATTGTGTTTGCATTGAGAGAAAGATCGTCATCATTCGGGTAGAAACTCAAAATCTCATTTTTTTTGAGAAGAGATATGACAGAAGAAGTGAATGTTTGCACATGCGGTAAATGGTGCAAACTGTGAATGTGTTTACAGAGAGACAGAGAGACAGAGAAAGAAAGAGAAAGCGAGGTGGAAACTCAAAATCATAAGTGGATTGAGAAGTTTATGAAACCTCCCACCCACCTTGGGACCCCAAAAGGAAAGTTTGGCGGTGCTCGCCCTAAAACCAAGGGTGTTATTCGGGGACAGACAGACAGACAGACATTCCTGCTTTATTATTTGGACTAACAAATACCACCCATCGCTTTGCTGACAGGAATAATAAGAGGTGGGAGAAAAAAGGTGGGGAGGAGGGAGAGGGAGGGGGAGCGAGGAGGGGGGGGGAAGGGAATGGAAGGCAGCACAAGGTGAAGGGAAGGGCAATAAAACACGACCAAACAGAAACATTTTCGTTTTAACCACATAAAATTTCATTCAACATAAAACCGAGTGGGAGCATTTAAAATCCACACAATCTACCTGGAAAATGCTCATACTTGTAGCGACCTTTGCATCGATCCGATCGGCTCACTCCAAATCCGATCCATACATGGTACACTCTGAGGAAGCCTTTTTATTGTATACCTTCTCGAGGCTCGTACAGTATGAGAGCTAACACACAATGCACAACAAAGAGGGCACGAGACAAGAGGGGCGGGAGTGGGAATGACAAAACAGTGGGGAACAGAGACATTAGATCTGTGGAAAGGAGAGGGATGGGGTGGGTAACACGGGGTATACAAGATGGACCTTACAGGGACTTTCAGGAAGGAAAGCAGGGAATTTGAAGGAAGTGGGTTCGGGTGGATTAACGGGGGTAGAAAAGATCGAGGATTTGGATGGGGGACAATAAGAGGTGGTGGTGAACAGCTGTTTTGACGGCCTGTAGGGAAGAATGGGATTGAACAGAATGAGGGAGTTTCTTCAAAAGACGGGAAAAAGAGGAATGAAAGAGTGAAGGTGAGCAGCGATTCGTGATTTTGGTAGTTTTACCAGAAGGGGGTTGTTGGCAGACCTTGAGCGCCCTGCGGAAATATGGTGGGGACATATCGTAGACACAGCGGGGGGGGGGGGCGAGACTGGAGAGGAGACGGTAGAAGACAGAAAGACCACCGACCTGCCTGCAGTTTGAGAGTGAGAGGCACAAAGACTCAGCCTCATCTCGGGAGATGCCAATGATCCGAAATTCCTTGGTTTCCACAGTGTGAAGCCGAGAAAGGTGGGAGGCAGGAGCACCAGCCAAGAGGGGAGAGCAGTAGTTCATCAGGTTGCATCATTTTAAATTCAAAACGAAACCATCAGCCCTAAATAGTCCCTTTAACACAGGCGGATGGGTGGGGATAAGTGAGAGGGGGTGGGAGAGTGAGGGAGGGAAGGGACAGCAAGCGTGCAAGGAGGAAGAGGGGAGGGAAGGGAGAGTGAGCAAGGAGGGAGATACCCAGGGGGCAAGAGTGGTCAACCAGACACGGTCTGCTATAAAAGGTTGCTGTATATTGTTACGAATTCTGGCCCACCTGGCGTGCGAGCGATTGCGTAACTCCAATCGCAACCGCGTCACCCACCGGACGGACAATTCAGTCGTGACCCTCCTGTAACTACCGCCAGGAGCCAGTCACGGGTGGGGGTTTAACCTCACCACGATCGTGCCAATTGCCCACCCGCACAGGATAGGGTTGCTCGCCAAATTTGACCTACCTAAGTACCTGCGCAAGTAGTCGACCGGGCGATCGTACCTTGCTGCAGGTCGGCCTAGGACACTAACCACTTAAGCGGTCCGTTCCATGCTGCAGTGATAACCGAGTGGTGTTATCGCCGACCCCGACGGATGTGATTCTCTTCTTTACTCGGGTGTTCAAAACCCACTACTAATTTATTCCGCGATTCAAGATGGCACTTTCAAAAGGGAAAAAGACAACGAACGGGATAGATTCCACACAAGGACATTTATTTAAACAGCACACGTATATACAGCCAAGGCAGTCGGGCAATGTACAGGCAAGAAATAGAAAACAAAAGCAATACGACCGACTGTAAGCAAGGATCAATTTACATGCACAGTTACACAGTTTCTACTTGGCACGACACGGCGCCACAGCAGGTCATCCAAAAGCAAGAAATGGCCAACCTCACAGACAAGGGTGGCAGACAGGGTTCGTAAACCTTTATGGCATGGGACCTGGAGGACCGAACGGGTCCCGTGAGACCGAAGGGTCTTACCCACGCCTTCGTGACACGATGGTGGGCAGGTCGCGACGTCGACTCCCCACGGCCTTGCGTAGCCGCGCCCTCGTGGGGCGACGGTGGGCAGGTCGCGACGTCGACTCCCCACGGTCTTGCATAGCCGCGCCTGACCTCGGGCCCCTGGCGTGGTCAGCGAGCTCTCTCCGGCGTTGCTGCTGGTGCTTTCATGACCCACGACCAAACAAGAAAAGACTGAAGGGCAGAAGGGGCTTCAGGACCAGAGAGAGAACGGATGATGGACCACAGGGCGAGAGCTCATGGACCAGAGAGAGAACGACGTCGACGACCCAGACAGAGAGAGTGAGCCTCGCGCGTGGTCCGCCTTATATAGCGCGGGGCTCCGCCCTTCGCTCCACCCCGCTTTCGGCTCCACCTTCCTTCGAGAAGGTTCGCGAAAAGGGGCGTTCCCTCACCCCGACCGCCTCACGCTGTTCATACACCAATCGGTGGCGAGTTGCCCTCCCCCTGCCTCCGTCACACTCCTCGGAGAAACAGGCGGGAAAAATCTGCGCGCCCATCGGAACTCTTTTGGTTCCCTTTTTCGTTCGATGGTTTTCAACGCGGCTTGTTGCTTGCGTGGAGATTTGTTCAAAATAACAATAGAAAAAGAAAAATGGCTATCTCAAAGAGTCGCAGCCCGGTGAACATGAAGAATTCCCTTTAAACAACGGTGGGGAACTATCTGCACATAAACTTAGCATCATAACTGATCTAAGGACCCTTTATGGTGTATTGCGAATTTCCACAGCCGTAACAATATGGTTGGATTCCTTAGACCCCCAGCAACAACTTCTGGGTGGACAACCTTTCCAACAGGCTACTGAAACTCTGCAATCCAAAATGGCCGCCATATTTTTAAATCACCATAACGTCGTCAATTGTTATAGAAGGGGGTCAATATTCAAAATATCTTAACCCGGAATGAAAATGGTGTTAATTTATGGCGTACAAGCTTTTTATGGGTATTGAAGGGTGCTGAACTCAAATCTGCTGTATGCCCAGCTCAAAAATGGCCAACAATGCCTCAAAATTGAGAAATCCAAGATGGCCACCACCGACAGGCTGAAATGTATGTACAAATCTTTTTGACTAAACAAGTCAAAAATGAAAAATATTGACGTAGAAACTTGAATGAAATGTGCTTTTGTAGGTTTTAATATATGGGGAATCCAACGTCATATTCAGTAAATTGAAATAAAATGTGAAAAAACTGCTTGAAACTCATATTTATTGCAAAAATTGTCTTTATTGAAGATGAATAATTTGTCAACCGATAAGATCCACAAGTAGGTTGATCAGATAAGCTCCACAAGTAGGTTCATCCTATGTGTCCAAGAATCAATGACTGAGTTTGCAGTTTTTTCCAGTGAGGATCGTCAGCATTCCTTGTTACTGCAGATCGTCGCCGCAGCCGGTCACGTCACAGGAGGAGTGCCGTCACATGAGGAGTGACATCACAGGAGTGACGTCACCGAACAGTCGAGCAACTCCAGTAACGTCACGTTTAGCACGCATTAACGTCAAAAGGAAACAGCCCCGTGATCTGTGGTGCGCACTGTATGGTTTATGTTTATTTATTCCTGCTGTTTCTAAATTGTTACCAAGCCTCGAAGTTGTAAGTATTCATGCACCAGCTATTTGATAGTTTTCTTATTGACTGATATTCCTGGTCATTGTTCCTCTGTTTTTAGTGAAACCGTCACGTCAACCTTTCTATTATCATCACGACAATGGTTCCCGTCAATCGCTCATTTCATTCGTTAACGTCTATCGTCATCGTCAACCTCATCGTCTCTCCATCGTGATATGTATAGTCATTCGTAGTCGTCTTAACTGCACGTGTATCTTAATCATCTAGTGTCCCGTCTTTCTATCATCAACGTCCTTTCATCGCTGAAAACATAGCTGAAGGCACAGACCATACTCGAAAAAGACCAGTGTCGCTGGAGCCACAGTCATAAAAATCATGTGGGCAGAAATGTCCAAAACTGTGTGATCTCTAGTGGTGTGGGCATTGTGCAGTGTGTAAGTAGTCTAGCATATAAGTTTGCATGTAAGTGTAGCGTATCAATAGTTTGCATGTACTCCAGTTGCTAGTACGCATAACATGGTGGTGGTTTTGTTGCAGGTGATTGCATGAGTGATACGATGATGACAGACAGAGAAACGAGTGCTGGAGGGAAGCTCGTCACTGAAAAAGGAACCCAAGAGGAGATGCCAGGACACTGACATTGACTACAGAAAGCGCATCATATGTCAAGGACTTGGTGCAAAGGGACTATTTTATATCACAACAAACTAGTTTTGGCCATGAAGGCTCGACAAGATGAGACATTTGAGAGACTCAAACATGACTCGGCGACTGGTACATGGCTGACAGACAAGATACCCAAATGGCACAGTCAGTGTAGAAACTGGTACACGAATGAGAAGAGTTACAAACTTGCTGAAAAGAAGAACCAAGAAAGAAGTGATGCTGAAGACTTGAACCAGCCTGGGTGCAGCACCTCTTCCCAGCATTCAAGGATAACCAGGACCAACACACCAACATTTGATGTGAAGAATGCGTGCCTCATCTGCAACAAACGGTGGATGCGTGGCAAAGAGACAACATGCAGAGTATCCACAGAAAACGGTCAGCAGAACATCATAGATAAGGCAAAGCAACTAAAAAGAGAGGACATTCTCTTCAGAGTGGTTGGTAAAGGACATGACATGGTGGCCAACGATATATCACACCACAAGCCATGCACGGCTGCATTCAAAGCACATCCTGTCCCCACTGGGAAATCAACAAAACAAAACCCGTATGATGTTGCATTCGAGCGACTCCGAGAACAGCTAGAGATCCCCCTTTTCCATGACATGTGTGGTTATTTGGTGAAGTCACTGCAGGACCAATACAGGGCCATTTTACGAGAGCTCGGAGTAAAAACAGCAGACTCGTACCGATCTATCACCCTCAAATTGAAGCTGAAACAGAAATATGGCAAGCGAATTTACATTCTCGATCAAAGCTGTGGATCGGCATTCATTTGCGCATCAACCATACCCCTTGGTGATGCACTGGAGAAACTGAGGCACCTCGAAGCAATGAAAAAGACAATGCCAAAATGAACAGTCAACAGAGATTTCTTTTGCAGCTGCTGCCAGACTTATTCCTGATTCCCTCTTCAATTTCACAGCTATGCTGCTCAGTGAGACACCAACAAAACTGCACGAATCTGGGAGAGTACTGGTCAACCAGCCAACAATAGAGAAGGCCCTCATCGCATCACAGCAACTGCTGCAGCATATTGCTGGTGTACCCACACCATTGGCAATAGCCACGGCCGACCATGTGTTCAACCAGACACGCAGTAAGTCTTTGGTATTGCTGAACAACAGGCATGGACAGGGTATTAGTTATGAGCGCTTGCAGCATCAACTGACTGCTCAGAGTGCCAACATCATGCAAAAGGTTGTAGAAGATAGAGTATACATCCCAGAGGGCATGACGCATGGAACAACACACGTCTTCACAATGGACAAAACCAGAGAAACGAAGTATTACACATGAAAATAGATAACAATTGACGACGTTATGGTGATTTAAAAATATGGCGGCGTCTTGGACGCCATCTTGAATTGTGGAGTTACGGTAGCCTGTTGGAAAGGTTGTCCACCCGGAAGTTGTTGCCAGAATCCAACCATATACAACAAACTTTTATAGCAGACCGTGTCTGTTTTCGCAAAAAATGGGGGGTTTACCCCCTGGGTAAGAGGGGAGGAAAGGGAGAGCGAGCGTGCAAGGAGGGAGAGGGGAGGGAAGAGAATGGAGAGTGAGCGTGCGAGGAGGGAGAAGGGAGGAGAGGGGAGGGAAGGGAGGGAAGGGAGAGCAAGCGAGCGAGGGAAAGGGGGGAAGAAGGGATGGGGGAGAGAGAGGAGAGGGAGGGAAAGAGGAGGTATGGGGGAACAAGGAGGGAGGAGGGGTGGGGGAGCTCAGAGGGGTGAGGAAGGGGAATCTCGGAAGAGGGGGTGGAGAGAGCGACACCTCACCAAGCATTGCGATACACTCAAGGAAGGGGTGGGGGAGGGGCAAGGAGGAGAGGGGAAGTAGGGAAGGGGTTGGGGAGGAGGAAAGTGTGCCAGCAGGGGTTCTCGACTTGCGCTTGGGAGTGGGACTTGTGGAGAAAGGGGGTGGGGGAGAGGGGGGTAGTGCAGGATTGAACGAAATGGGGTACGTTAAAACAACATGTTAATACAGCACACGGAGACTGCCGGGAGATATCCATCGGGGTTGAGAGGGGAGGGTGTTTGGGAGGAGGATAGCATGATGGGAGGGGAAGGGAAGGCAGCAAGAGTGGAGGGAAGGGAAGGCAGCTAGAGTAGAGTGAAGGGAAGGCAGCGAGAGTGGAGGGAAGGGAAGGCAGTGTCAGGGAAACAGAAGGAAGCATGAGGGGAGGGGAGGGAGCATACCAAGGCGATAAAACACGCACAAACAGCAATGTTTTCTTTTTAACCACCATGTTCTATATAAAACCAGGCAGAAAAATATCTTTCTCCTCCATCTTCTTTTCACTTATAATAATGCGAGTCATTCAATCCCATTTTACTATCGATTAGATTCAGAAAACGCTGATTATACACCACCTTTTAAAGCATCACAAAGCAAGTCACTCTATTTGCATCACAAAAGGATGCGAAAAAGCAGCTGATATGTCAATAGTTTATTCACATGATTGTTAAAGGGTTAAAGTTAATTTTTATTCCGTTTTTTTTTTTTAGCAATTGCGCAAATATTGGTATTTCCATCAGTAAAGTGACAGGTCTTACTTTTGGTGATTTGAAACGAACAACCGAGCAGCTTGGCGAGCACTCAAGTGGCTTAAGCACTCAAGCAAGCACTCCAACTGAATGCCTGGCTTGGCAAGAGATTACCAATTGTCGCCGATAAACCTATGCACCCAACGCCCAAGCTTGTCCAAATTGGACAAATGAACACTTTATTCTTAGCGTCGGATCTGCTGCCAAGTTCAAAGCTGGAGCTTAAATTTTGTAATTCTGCTTGGATCAAGAGATTCTCGATGTTATGGCATGTGCAGAAATGAAATAAAGGCACGATCGCTGGCGTCTGCAGGTGTTTATAAGCATTGCAATGTACCCAGCGATTTGTAGGTATGATGATCAGGTATTCGATAATACGAGCGAGGAAAGTGAAGAAGAAAAAAAAAATTAAAATAAACTTATTCATTAAGAAATCATTGTAGTCTGTTCCAACTCAAGACATTCTTGAGCAGGCCAAAGAAAATGGGGTATTAAACCCCAGCGAGGTAACCAATGACTCACCTTAAGGCCCCAAGAACAAGGTGGCTGAGACTGTGCCTGATAAAGGATATAATTAAATAACGCCATTAATTATCTTCAAAAGGGGCGCTTGAATTAACCCAAACAACCAATTTTCATCCTGCATTTCCTTGGAGTTCCCTTAGCACGCATGCAAAGTTTCAGGCTGCTAGGTTTCATGGTTTTGGAGTTATGGAGTAGACACACACACACACACACACACACACACACACACACACACACACACACACACACACACACACACACACACACACACACAGCCATTTATTAGTATTAAAGATCATGTGAAAAGTTCAACTGATTGCAATCAAATGGATTGTGTTCGATTTAAGTAGTCTTAAAATTCCAAACAAAAGTTTCTCAAAACTATTTTAGTCACAAGAAACTAGTTCCCATATTTTAGAAGTGTTTGATTACAAAGCAGCTTGCTCGCGCTCGTCAAATCAGACGTTCCTGATAAGCGGTTTTGAGTAGAGTGCTTGCTTGATTACTTAAGCCACTTGAGTGCTCTACAAGAAACTATGAAAATGAACACATCCCAGGAGTAGCAACAACTTGCAATTAGAAGCCATTTCGTATTCAGAGCACACCGTACCGAGTGGATACGAACACCGAACCTTCGCCCATTGTGGGTGAAGCGTAGTGTGTCCGTTTTCTAATTGAGCTGTCTTTCTAAGTGCCCAAAAGTAAGATTATTTTACTTAATGGTTTATTGTCGTTCTTCCAATGCATCAGAACAAGCATATACAATCAGATAGGATTTATTCAATGTTAAAACACGCAGCAGAAACCACGACAAAATGAATTGAGGTGTTCAGAGCGAGTGAGTATCGGCAGTGACAGAATGCAGAAATATGAAAAGTGGAAGGAAAGTGAAAGACAGAAATGGAGGCAATGGAGAATCAGAAAAGATAACAATTGTGAATGAAAAAGAGAAAGAGCTTGGGAATATTAATTGATTATGTGTTCTGCCTGAAAGCACATCCTTGGCTGCTTGGCAGAGATATCACATCACATGGTTTGCCATTGCCTTCCCAGCAGTCATCAAGGCAGGAATTTGCAATTTGTTCACAATGCTGGTGATTGCAAAGAGTAGGTGAGCTAAGGACACCGTGGAATCTTTAACATCCATCAAGCTAATGTCTGCAGAAGGGACAGCCAGTCTAATGTCCACCTGAGGGACGACATACACATTGATGAATCATTCAATATGAAGCTCAATCACTTGAAATAAATACCGGGATGAGAAGTTGATTGCTGGGTCAGGATTCAGACCGAGGTTAGATGGCTTAGAGACACATGCATTCCTTTGGGCCATCCTGTAAACCTATTATGACTATTACTACTTATTTGCCATCATCTCTCCCACCTTCAACCCAGATGAACCAGTTTGTCTCAAAAGCCGTGGGGTCGGCTAGTGAAAGTTTTTTTTTGCCCAAGTCATTCACAAACCACCTTGCGAGATTTAGGCACAATATTAGGAATATGTTCAGGGTGCAAAAGAGAATAGAGGAGGCAAAAGAGGAAAGGAATAGGGCAGTTCACCGACGTGCATTGAGAATCTTCGAGGGTGAATGCAATCCTCTGGAGAAATATGACATTATCAAATTTGGCCAGAGTTGGACTCTTGAAGGAATTATTTGGTTGATTGCTGAATCGAGTGCAAGACAACTTGGAACAACCTACGATGAGAAGCAATGTGTGGAATCCCCTCCAACAATCGTCCGTGGTCCTGCGATTCTATGAAATGCATCATTTCAAGTGGATGTTGGAGAGACATGCAGTGTTTAACAGGCTAATTGACTTTTTAGCTTTAGACCTTCACAACTAATCAGCTGTAAATCTGCCTTCGCAAATTGCTATTTTGACGGGTGATTAGCCGTGCACTACAATGATGCTTTTGTCAGTGTTTAAGAGTTCGGCATGTGTTAGGAAGACGCTCGCAAAACGCTTTTCATAAATTTGGCCCATAGCGATTCTGAAGTTAAGTTAAACTGCCAGGGAGTAGATGAGGGTTCAACTGCAGTTCTAACTATACCATTTTTGCCTAATGCTTGGTTCAAGGCCTCAACAGCATGTACAAGTTTCTTTGTTATTTAAACGCTCGTGATTTGGTTTTGATCCGCATTAGATAATAATCACTCTTCTGTGATTGGCGATTAACTTTGAACGGGTAATGCTCACACGATTAGCGATTCCACATGTGTCTAATTCTTAAATGACTTTCATAAATTCGGCCACGATACTTTTCCTGCCAAAAACTATACTTTTTTCAGTAAGCAATGAACAAATGTGACCCACCCGGGGGTTGGGGGTTGTGTGCTCTGCTAGTACCCTTTCAAATAAACGCAAATTTGGACTGCATGCTCCTGATTAAAGATCGCTCAGGTTTTGCAACAGGCTGCTTCATGGGCTTGAGGGGACCAAGTCCTAATGAGCTTCAGCATGCATGTAATGAAAAATAAAATCACCATGAAAGTGACATGGCAATCGATTGGGATATGAGGACCATCAGATGGATAGTAATACAAAGACAAACCTGCAAACAGGAATTGGTGCATCATTAACATATCATACCGTCTTTTGCAATATCCGATTGTCGCTGGCACACTGATCATAGTCCTCCGCAAACAAGCATGGAGCATCAGCAGCATAGCTATGCCCCAGTAATGATGCACCCAGCTCTTCAGCAGTCCTCAACTCGACAATTAAATTCCAATGAAACTTGCATTCGCTCACAACAAAGTTTGCAATACACTACAACCGAGTGCATTGAATATTAATAACTTCAATACAATTTCTATAATGAGGAATCCATATTTTTTACCACAGGTCATTGAACGGAGATTTTAAAGTGATATGTAATGCACCCTCTAACGACTCATGTTACACGATCAGAAAACAGCACTTTGTGTGAGGTATTTGGAGTGATAAACGGCACCTTCACATTGAATGAGGGTTAATTTACTTACACGGCACGAATTGCAAATATGATTCCTTTTCAACGTTCCCAGGACACCTCCCTCCTTCCCACCACCTCCACAACACAGATGTCGATGAAAAAGAGCTGGTGGTCTTTCAAACCCTTGCATCACACGACCACTTCAACAAGATGTCTCAAATCACACAAGACAAGCTGAAAAAAATAAGTCACTCCACACACTTCAACACAAGTATTAACCATCTCACTTTATACACCGCTATTAAAAGCAGCACGTACACCTTACAACTTGACGGCTCCAAAAATTTTCCCAGTTTTTCATGAAGTGGCAAGCCAGGCCATATTTGAAGAAGAATTTGGGATTTGTTGAGGGTAAAGACAATAACCTACCTACTCTTCATGAACAACACCAAGGGATGTTCAACGTTCAGACTAAACTTAATAGACAGGACACCGAGATTAATCTCTATCCGAGGGGACGGCACACTGATGTAACGTCCTGCATGCAAAGCACCAATTCAGCAGTTTATAGTTTGGTAAGGAATCAAAACCAGTTCAAAAGTATAAGTGCTATGCCTGCACTATCCTGTTGGACCGACACCTAAACCTGAAGGGGTCTTCACTAAATGGGTACACACTTTAGCAGCATCTTAATTAAAAGGGGTATATACACCTTCATTAAAACGATGCACAAACACACCTTACCCAAGCTTTTATTAAAGCTGTGCACACACTTGGAAGCACAATGGCCAAAATTGACCATGCTTTATTGCTGGTACATATTGCCATTGTGACAAAAATATATATAAAACGTCTCAATCATTAAAACTATATGGAAGTCAGATGAACGGTTGTATAAAACCCGAACTTCATGTTGAACTTGGAAGGAGGAAAATGTGAAAGCATAACAGGCTGAGAATGCAAAGAAAAGGAGGGGGGGTGGAGGACAGGAAGGTGAAGAAGAAACACAACACATTCCAATGGAATAGTGTTAAAACAGACACACACACACACACACACACACACACACACACACACACACACACACACACACACACACACACACACACACACACACACACACACAAACACACACACACACACACACACACACACACACACACACACACACACACACTTCTGGGTTTCAGAAACATGGGATTTGCAAAGCAACCATAGGCTGCTGGACATGAACAAGGCAAGCAGCCAGCGATGTTCAAGCATGAGATCTATGACCAGCTTGGCTAAGAAAGATCATAGAATCAGATCGATGATCTCATGGTGCTTGGTCAATTTGTGATACTCAGTGTCATAGTTCACTTGCTTCTGAATCCTGACATTCTCTCCCATTAACCCTCTACAGTGAACGCAATTGCGTAAATCAAGTGTGCGAGGGAAGTGAGAAAAAAATTATAAGAAGATATAGAAAAATGAGGGGGACACAAAAAAAAAGGAAAAAAAAAAAGGACATGCAGTACATGAGGAACAAACAAAATTGATCAGAAATGTTCTCAAGAAATGGGGGAAGTTGTTTGAGCTCGAGGCAGACAACGAACACAAGAAACGACAGGAAAATGTTGGGAACAGGTGCTAAAGTTGCTTTCCACGGTGTCGAGATGAGCGAAGCAGGACACTGCGCAAACGTTGATACACACCGGTCGGTGCGGCCGAGGGTGTCGCCTGAAAGGGCATAACACCTTCTGCAAACCGGCTCCAATGTGGCAGGCTCGAGGCAGACGATGGACTTGAAGCAGCTGGGGGACCTGCATTCTCGAGGGTTTGGTCGGCGGTTTCAATTTCAGGTCCACCAACAGATTTTGTTGTGGAAGCAAGACCACGGTCGTACGGGTTTGTAGGTGAAGCTGGAGATTCTAATTCGCCCGAGGGTTTTGATAAAGGCAATTGGTTCTCGGGGGTGTGATTCGCAACAGGCTGCCAGTTCTGTTCATTCTCAGGACTTTTTCTCTCTGATTCACCTTGCTTACATTGTCCAACGTTTTCCAACAGGCTGTTTTCATCCACAACCTTTACGTCAACCACAACAGTTTCCTTGTTCTTTTCATCAACATCCTCCTTTGTCGTTGCGAGAGGCTCCAAATCTCTTCCAGGTGTTTTGTCGTCCTCACACGGGAAGTTATCGCATGTTTCGCACGCACCCATTAGGCTTACACTGTTGCTGCCACTCTCAAGATGTGAGGACACAGACAATGGTGCAGGGCTAGACGAACCATCACTGCCTTCGGACTGCAGCAATGCAGCACGAATAATGCGTTCATGCTCCTCCAGGTCTTCCAGGGTGAGACTCTCAGCATCAATCTGCTCATCCAGAACTTGCACCTCTGGAGGTTGAACCGGAGAAGACCCTGCACAAATTAAGTCACAAAGTGGTGAGGGGGATACAAACCAGTACATACACCAATGTACAGTTTTCATAATCAAGATGTGTCGAATGCCCTTAATAAGACATCCTTGCAGTCCAGCACTGCACTCACCTTGGGAACAATTGAAAGGACTAGGAGGTGGCGTCTCCTTTGGCAGTGGTGGTGGTGTGGATGTGGGAGGAAGAGGGGGATTGAATGGGTAGGCAGGCTGAGAAGGAACTGGGGAGTTAGATGGAGGAGTATCACTGGGCAGAGGTGGAGGGGTTTGATGCTGGGGAGGTGGTGGAAGAGGCGGTTTCCAGTGCAAATCATATTCTGGCAAATGCTGCGGCGTTTGGTCAGAAGTGTCTGTGCCTGTAATGAGACAAAAACAATCAATTAGTTGTGAGTGAATGCATTTTGGACTGGGATTCATGAAGAATTTGGCCGACTGATTGCATAATTAATGAGGTGCAACTATCCAGCCGACGCAATGTCTCTGGACATTCGGGGAAGGAATGTGGAATTTAGCCAGGGTGCCGGTGACAATCGCCTTCTCTTTATGAAAGGTACTGTGTGATCTTCAATGTCCACCAGAAAAATCAATGCTCGCAGACGGTTTCCCAATCATAAAGTCTCATCTGAGGGATGGCACACTCATTGATGCAACACCCTACCTGCAAAATATCAATCTGAGAGTTTAATAAATGGGTAAAGACAAACTGAGAATGGACTGCTTAAAGGTAAGTGCGCTACCTCAAAAGTACAACGTCGAACATAAATGTTAATGGATAACACATTTCAATACATTCTGGCATGACCGTACTATAATTCAAGATGTGCGTTTGTGTGACTTTTAGGCCCTCAAGAACCGCTGGATGGAATGAGTTGAAAACTAGTGGTTGCGATTTGTTTTCTTGGTACACACTTGAGCAGCATCTCCAAAGTGTGTGCCAAGGATCATCAAGCATGAGATGGTTTTGGGTGATGTAGAGAAAAAAAATTCAGTCCTGGGAGTTCAGGTTGGGAGGACAACCCCAATCTCTTTATGAAAATGTGTGTAAGGAAGAGTACCAATTCCGGTGGGAGCAGGTATTACAAATCACTCGCAAGTTGCCATGCCCGCACGGAATTCAAACGGTGTAGGGATATAGGCAGCAAAAACGCAAATGACGTCTTTGGTCAGACAACAAGCCGGGAGCAACAATTCGTATTTATTGCCACATCTGATGCAATTTCAATGTGCTAATGGCGGCGAGGTACTCCATTTGAAACTGTTTGTTCGATATATAGTGCCTATAGAAAGTCTACACCCCCTTTCAAAATTTTCATCTTTTGTTGCCTAATAGCCAGGAATTAAATTGCATTAAATAAGACTTTTTAAACCTTTATTTACACATCGTAACCCATAACTTCCAAGTTAAAAAAAAAAATTCCCCAGAAAATTAATAAAATACAAAACTAGAACATCTTGGTTGGGTAAGTGTCCACCCCCCAACCCCCCCCCCCCAGGAGTTAATACTTGGTGGAAGCACCCTTGCCAGCAATTACAATTGTGAGTCTGTTGGAATAGGTCTCTACCAACTTTGCACACCTTGATTAGACAATATTTTCTCATTCTTCTAAACAAAACTGTTCAAGCTCAGTCAAGTTGCATGGGGAATGTTGATGAACAGCAATCTTCAAATCATGCCACAGATTTTCCATGGGATTTAGGTCGGGGCTCTGACTGGGTCATTCAAGGACATTTATCTTTTTGTTCCTTAGCCAATCCAGTGTAGCTTTGGCTGTGTGTTTTAGGTCATTATGTTGAAAGGTGAACTTCCGTCCAAATTTGAGCTTTCTTGCAGAGGGCAGCACGTTTTCCTCTAGGATTTTCCTGTATTTTGCTCCATCCATTTTCCCTTCTATGATGAGAAACATTCCCATCACATGATGCTGCCACCACCATGCTTCACAGTAGGGATGGTGTTCTTTGGGTGATATGCTGTGTTAGGTTTGTGCCAAATGTAATGTTTTGCATTCAGGCCAAAAAAGTTCCATCTTGGTTTCGTCAGACCAAAAAACTTTTTGCCACATGGCTTCAGAATCTCCAGAGTGGTTTTTATGCATACATCAAACAAGACTCCAGGTGGGCATTTTTGAGTAATGGCTTCTTTTTTGCCACCTTAGCATACAGGCCATACTTGTGGAGTGCTTGAAATATTGTCAGATGCACACAATGACCAGTCGTTGCCATAAAGGCCATAAAGTTGCCATTGGCCTCTTGGTGGCCTCTCTAATCGGTCTCCTTGCTTCGTCATCCAGTTTGGACGGACAGCATGATATAGGCAGCATCTTGGTGGTACCAAACACCTTCCACTTTTTAATGATTGTCTTGACTGTGCTCCAAGGGATATTCAAGGCCTTGGAAATATTTTTATACCGATCCCCTGATTTGTGCCTTTCCACAACTTTCTCCCAAAGGTCTTTTGAAAGGTCCTTGTGCTCATGGTTCAGTCTTTGCTGTGAAATGCACTACCCAGCAGAGGAAACCAACAGGAGCAGCTGATTTTATTCTGAAATAATCAGAATAACTACAATTGAATGCAGGTGAAGGCCAATTAACTTGGTGTGTGATTTTGAAGGTGATTGGTTACACCTGAGCTAATTTACAATTGCTATTATAAGGGGGTTGGACACTTATCCAACCAAGATAGTCTAGTTTTGTATTTTTGATTAATTTTCTGAAATTTATAGAATTTGTTTTTTTACTTGTAAGTTATGGTATTACAATGTGTAAATAAAGGTTGAAAAGGTCTGATTCAATAGATATTGATTCCAAGCTATAAGGCAACAAAAGGTGAAAAATTTGAAAGGGGGTGTAGACTTTCTATAGGCACTGCATGAAGCTTTTTGATGCCAAGGGTCGGTGATTAAAAAAAAATAAAAAATTGTATTAATGCTAAAGCCAGTGAACAATTGCAAATCAAGAGTAGGATACGAAAATACGACAATTCTGGAGGAATTAGCTGTGAATGTTCCCACTCGGATTTCTCCCAACGGGAAATCTTCGCTCCTGGATTTAGTGATGAACAACTTCCCCACCAATGCATCTTGCTTGTCCTCTGCCCAAATTTGCTCTTCTGATTGTGTGCTTGTGAAGGTCAACATCTCTCTGGCTATTCTCAGAGAACAGCCTCTGTGCCGAAGAGTCTGGCAGTTCACTCAAGCAAACTGGCAGGGACTGCAAGCAGCCATCTCACTTCAGAACTGATCTCCTATATCTGCGACCCCTGACATTAATTCAGCCTGGTAATTCTTCCTCTCTCTTATGCACAGTTTCATTCCATCTCATCTTCAGTTATCTTATCCATCCTCCCACTGTTGATCCTCTGAATCATGTGGTGAAGCAGTTGCTTTAAAATAACTTGCATTCTCCTCCTGGAAGGCAAATCCAACCGAAGGCAACTGAACATAATTCCACAAAGCCTGCAACAAGTGTGTGTCTACCCTGAGGAGAGAGACAACATCTGCCCAATCTCAAGAATGAACTTTCACCTCGTCTCCCTCCTCCAAAACCTGGTGGTGTCTGGTTACGCCCACCCCGAGAGTATGCTCCTCTTCCATCCCTTCTCACTTTAAATGGCACCACAGCAGACTTCGCTCGTGAGAAAGCTGAATGCCTCAATTCTGTGTTTGCTTCAAAATCTTGTATCCATAACCCTTCTCTCTCTGTACCTACCAGCTCCTGAATTGTGTCTTTAGCACCTGAAACGGTGGAAAAGTTTCTGACAACCCGAGACTCTGACTCTGTAAATGGACAAAACTGCATGAGCTCATGTGTCCTAAAAAGCTGCTCTGCTGCTCTTATATTTATTCTTTCTGCCTTTTTCACCCTGTCATTTACCATAGGTCATCTTTCAAGCCTGGTGTTGGCTTAGCGGTCAGGGTGGCTGGCTTGAGACTTAAGAGTCCTGAGTTTGATGCATTAAAAAAAAAAAAGTGCAAAAACGGATCCTCAATTACAGAGCAATTAGCTTACTTACAAACTACATGGTATTCATAGAATACTTTCCATGCGCAGTATTGAGTAGGACTTGGTTCTGTTTTTTTTTAAAGGTTTTTTTTTCTTTGATACAATATGTTGCCAGACCAGTGACAGAAGATGTCACTTTTATGAAACTATATTTCGCATGGGTGGTTGATCAATTAGTTAAAGCTTTGCATGGATCGGTCAGCGGTTTCAATTGCAGAGAAATTATTTTTATACCGACCGGATCAGGCGTCGCACTTGTCGATTTTATGACACCATAATGAAAGCACCAATGACATCATCATTAACATATTGTAACGAATTTGGGAATTCGATTGCACACAACATTCAGGTTCCTTTAGTCAGCTATGTCGATAAGTGCTTGTTCCCGAGATAGCTCACCTTCCAGTTTAAATGTTCAGAAATCGATTAGATGCGCTGCGGATCGATTTAATATTTCGGGAACAAACAATGGAGACATCCCTCCCCCTCTTCTGCGAAGAGGAAGAAGAACCCTGCCGTCCCGTGACTTATGATGTCAACAACTCCCTCCCACCCGTGGTTGAGCGGGAGATGGAGCACGAAGGCATGAGTCATGAGTCACGCCGGGAGCAGCGGAAGGGCGGGAGAAGGATAAGAGGAGATCTTTTTCTTTGTTCGTGGGCGGAGTTGGAGAAAGGGGTCGAGGGGAGACGTTCAGCAGACCGTCGGGTCTTGCTTGGCTTGCATTAGGGTTGAGGCCTTCGGAATCTTTTTGCTTCGGCTGGCTCAGTGAGCTTCGGCTGCGGCCTGGCTCGGGAGGAGGCTTTTTGCTTTGGTGGTTCATTGGGCCTTCGGCTTCTGTTGGCTCGGGAAAGCTTTTTGCTTCGAGCTGCTTTGTTTGGAAGAGAGTTGAGCTGGTCGCTAGGCTCGAGCTGCGAGTGGTGGCTTCTTCTTCTTGGTTCGTGGAGCTCTTTGTTCTCCATTTTGGTTCCCGGCTTGGTGCGACTCATCGACCTCTTCTTGGAGGTGGTTCCTCGGGGAAGCGACGCATCGATGGGAAGAATCGGCGACTCGTCTCACCAGCACGTGTTGAGAAGCGCGGGAGGATTCGCGGGAGCTCGGGAAGGATCGTGGCTCACGGCGATTGGATCCAGCTCGCTCTCACTGGAGCCCGGGTCCGAACAACTTGAAAACCACACGAGGTGGAGAGGTTCGAGATAGGTTCTGGGTTTCAGCTCACCTGTCCTCCGAGCTGGAGCCCGTTATTAAAGGCCTCTGCCACCATTTCTTGGGTGTGTGAGTGTGCGAACGTGTGTCCGTGGGCCCGTCTAATAAGTAGGAAATTGCTAAGTGCTTTGTGTGCTGTTAATGTTTGCATTGCATTTCGTATAGACGGTCGTAGTTCTTTTGTCGTGCATTTGTTGCTTGCATAATTGCATACGCGTTTTGCCTTGTTTAATTGCATACGTGCTTTATTATAATAAATGTCCTTGTGTGAATGTAAACCTGTTCGTTGCGTCCTCTTCCCTTAATTGAGGTGCAATCTTGCACTCGGAATATAGTTGGTTTTTAAATAGCCGGTAAAGTGATCGGGTCCAACGGGACTGCGCGATAATACCCCGCTCGGTTATCCCAAAAGGAAGCGTGCTGCTTCAGCGGCTCGTTTCCAAGCGGTCCCGTTGAGGTACAATCTCTCGGTAACCTACCCACGCGAATAATTAGGTAAATCTAAGATTTGGCGATCGGACCCTGTAGCGCGAATTGAGTGCGGAGAAGGTTGTGGTGTGGTTAAAAACACACCCGTGGCTGGTTTCCGGCGTTGATCCGGAAAGTCGCGACTGGATTGTCCATTTGGTGGGCGAAGCGACCGCTATTGGTTAGATGCGGTCATTCGCATGCCGGCGGGCGGAAATCTACAACAATATCTTATTCCCCATGGGGAGTACTTAACAATGAGCCACATTTAAACTTTTTCCATGGAACAGTTTCAGAGGTATAGAGGTGCACAGTTTTTTGGTTTTTCCAAGATGGCATCTGTACCACATGACCAATGAAGTCATAATTATGGCTAAAACATTTTACAAGAGGAAGCGCACATATTTGGAAAATTTTGTGTCAATCAGACTAGCGGTTGCTGAGAAAATGAATTTTTAAAATGCAGACATCCGTACGCACACTGTGCTGTGCGTTGCACAGCACACGTACGTACAGCACACAGACGTGACGGATTGCTTAACCCTGCTCTTCACTCCGTGAGCACAGGGTAATAATTAGCAAGGTCCTGGAGTCGATCATCGCAGTTGACATAAAATCATTCCTCGTCTCCAACAGCCTCATCTTGATCATCAATTCCGATGCAGACCTTGTCATTCTACATTGGACATGTTTATTCCACTCTCCCAACAATGGATGGAGACATCAATGTCATTTATGATATCAGGGCTGTCTCTCTGGACATATTTGAGCCTTTGATACAGTTCGGCACCCTACCTTGCTCTCAAAATTGTCTGCCTATGGAATCCAAATCAAAGTCCCCTCTTGGATTTCTGACTTCCTCCACTGTCGTAGCCAATGTGTGGCTCTCAACAGAACCTTTCCTTCTCCTCTCCCTGCCAGGGCTGAAGCACCACAAGGCAGTGTTCGAGATCCCATATTATTCCTTATCTTCATCAATGATCTCACGAACTCTCTGGAAAAATCCTCGCTATCTCTTTAATTATGACTCAAACTCTCTGCCACGAGATCCCTCATCCCTCTGACAGACAGGCAGCAGCATCTTTACTCTCCTCAGACCCTGACAAAAATCACAAACTAGTCAAACAATTGGAACAAGTCTTTCAATCCTGAGATACATCTGTCTGTCTGTCTCTCTTTTCCTCCACCCCCACCCCCCCTCTACTAACCCACCCACAAACCCTTCCATCTGCCTTCTCAACAACCCTCTCAAACTCTTGAATCTCACTCCCAGCCATTAACTCTCTTGGGAAAGCCACATTTCAAAATTGGCCTCCAAAGCCAGATGCTGACTGGGTGCCCTCTGTCATGCAAAGTCCTTCCTTGGCACACCTGAGCTCCTAGTCAACTACAAGGCTTTCATCTGCAGCTCAATGGATAACTGCTCTCCCCTCTGGGCTGGATCCCTTGCCTCACATCTTGCTCAGCTTGACGCTGTGGAAACAAAGGCCTTCAATGTCAGTGGAATCTTTCTTGATGAAGCAGTCTATGGGCCGATAACTTTCCCATTGCTGTCAGGTAGGTGGTCTTTCTGTCTTCTTCCACCTCATTTCTGCACTTGCACCCTCTGCCCTCTTCATGCTTTATCCCCAAGTATCTGCAGGATGCACGCGGTACACTAGCAACCCCATCCTCGTGAAACTGCCTCAATCCCGAATCACTGCTCACATCCACAAATTCATTCCTCGTTTTTCCCCACCTGTAGAACCACCTTACATACTTTCTTCAATCTCATTCTTCCCTCCAGGTATTCAAGACAGCTGCTCACCACCATCTCAAATCACTCCCCATCCCCAACAAAGATAATCTTGTTGTGTTACTCTGTTCAGCTAAAGGGATTGCTTGTTCAGCTAAAAGGATTGCTTGTGAAATGTCACAGCTGGGCCTCCCAGCCCATAGGGGACAACAACATGTGGGTGGTGACCTTGCTGGTGGAACATAGGGTTCTGGTGACCTAGCTGGTGGAAGATAGGCTAGGAAGAAAGAGGAGACCTTGTACTTTCTTATCTACAGCAGGAAACTGAAATAGTTAATGAGTGTACCATAAGATAAATCTTGCTGGACACCAGTCACGCAAAGGCCAAGTTAAAGGATATAAATACAGAGCTAAAACTGAGCTTGCTCGAGTTGGTCTATGTGAACTACTGTACATTCCCAGCCACTCTCCATATGCGCATACGTTTGATGTGTAATAAACTCTTCTTTAACTAAAGATCGGTGTGGACAGAACTCGATCTTAACAATTGGCGCAGCCAGCAGGGGCGAACCAGATCGGGGGAGGGGGCGAGCTTCCCTGGTGAGACAAAGGAGGAAAGAGCCGGCCAGCTTAAGATAAGGGAAGAAAAGCTGCCTCCTCTCTCGCACTGGGGACACGGGCTTGCTGCTCTCTGCGGTCTGTCCTCGCCTCGAACAAACAAGGGGAAAAGGAGTTTCGTGCACATCAAAAAGGGGTACCCGGGAGGACAGGGGTCCGGAAAGGGAGATTGAGGGAGTGGAAAGGTGTGAAAACACCCGACCCAGCCCAAGAGCACTCCAGAAGGACCAGGGTCCAAAGGGGAGCTTGAGGGAGTGGAAGGTGTGGGAAACACCTGACCCAGCCCAAGAACACTCCAGGCAAAACACCTGACCCAGCCCAAGAACACTCCAGGAAGGACCAAGGAAAAATGGGAGGCAAAGTGGTTAAACCAAAGTTGGATAAAAATGCCCCATCCCCGAATACAGCCGCGGGGTTAATGTACGAAAAATATGGACCTAGGTCATGTACCCAATTAGCATTATGGTGCAGGTGGACAAAGGGAAACCCACACCCATTCCCAAGGTGGGGCTCTTTAAGATCAGAAATTGTAGATAACTTGTCATCTCGACTTGAGCATCGGGCAAGTGATAAGTTAACACCCGAACCAGATTTTGAAGCTTCTGAAATGTGGGAAGAAGAAGCCTTACAGGTGAATGAAGTGGCTAGGAAAATGGTAGGACAGAAAATATTGAAACCAGAGACACAAGTTAAAGGGTTGCCAGAAGTAGGAAGAGATGCCACCCCTGCAACTGCAGTGCAGAGGCAGGAAGACTAGGGCATCGAAGCAGGTGACCCACCTGCATATGTAAATAACACACCAAGCCTGTACCCGGACCTGGGAGGTATGGGGTTGCTGGCCACAGCTTCTGCCTTCCCGGTGCGGGAGGTAACCCCGGCAGTGCCGGGGGTAGGAGGGGCAGTGGGACAACCAGCCCAATCGGTATACCAACCATTCAAAGAACATGAATTAAGATCCATGAGAGAGCAAGTTTTAGAGTTAAAAGGAAATGCAGGAGCGACAAAGGAGTTAAAATGCAGTGGATAGGGACCCACCGCTGTACAAATAGGGACATCGGCATATTGTGCCATGCAGTATTGTCCACATCAGTTTGGAGAACAGCTAGGCAGGATGCTGCATGGCCAGAGGACGACGATCCGCAATGGACTCTTCAACAACGGCGGGACGCACGCCAGAGACTGTATGATGCAACCGGAACGGCACTGCAACCTGCCATACTAGATTGGGATAGGATCTATGAGACAAAGCAATGCCCAGGGGAACGGGCAGCCGAGTTTCTACATCGGTTAGTGCAGGCGTTCCAGCAATACGGGGGTTTCCAAATTGAAGCAGATATACCACCACAAGTGTTAACAAACTTCATAATGGAGAGATTCAGACTCTCAGTGAAAAAGCAACTGAAGTATGTAATGTCAGGATGGCAGGCTGGGCTGGCAAGGGAGATTTGCACATCAGCTGACCAATGTTCAGCTCAGCAAGAATAAAGGGAAGGCGCAAGAGCGAAGGTAAAGGAAGAAGTGTTCCAGATGGTCTCGCTAGATAAAGTAGCGGAAAGGGGTAAGGCCAAGGATTGGAGACGTTGGGAACTTGAGGAAGATGATACAGTCTCAGAGGAAGAGGCTGCCAGACAGTGGGGACAACGAATGGGAGTTCCACCTAGACCCCCACCAGTGGTGCATGGGAGACGGCCTCAGAAACAGGGAGGAAGGAACAGGGGCCCAGAACGAACGCCACCACAGACCAGCTCGAGAACCGCAGCGGATCAAAGACGAATACAGCCGGCTGCGCCGCAGGAATGTTTTCAGTGTGGGGAACTAGGTCATTGGAAAAGGAACTGCCCACGGGGAAGAAGACCGAAGTTCCAACAGGAAAGAGGACCGAAGCGAACACAGGACCGTGAGATGTATTGACAAAACGCGGGTGGACCTGTGTTGCAAGGAGCAATGCTGACATTGAACCCGACAGAGGAGCTGACCTATACTCTGGATGTCTCAGGTAAGAAACTTTCCTTTTTGGTTGACACCGGGGCCACTCACTCTACCATAGCAGCAAAGAAGCTGCCAGGAGTTGGAAAATCCGACACTAATGTACAAGTACTCGGGTTAGGGGTAAGATACAGACATTAAAAACAACAACACAATTACCAGTAAGGTGTGGACCTTTACAGGAAAAGCATGCCTTCGTTCTCACAACTACCACGCCAGTAAATTTGTTAGGTCGAGATTTGTTGTGGAAACTAGGATGCACAATAGCATGTACTAAGAAGGGGGTGTATGTAGATATCCCCCGGGAGAAAACACTCAGCAATGATGATTTTGATGACACCGCACCCGGTTGTCGACTGGTGGAGGTTGCCAAGACAGCCGATTCGTGATGTTTTCATATGCTTGGATGCAATCTTAGCCGAAGATCAGAATATGCAAATGTGGTAAGACAATGCACAAGTAATGGCACACACCTACTATGACACCCCACATTGTACAATCTACTATGATGCGGATGGGAATGATGCCAAATTTGCGGAGGGAATTGCTCCGTGTCTGGAAAGATGTGATAATTTATTGATTTGCCGTTTAATAATCCGTAAAGAAGGGGTTGCAATGGAGATTAAGCTCACGGAGGAGCAAAGACGATTGACAAAGTACCTGCCGGGGGTAACCTCGCATGTGACAATAACCACGGCAAGAGGGTATCACCCAAAGGATTTGGGCTTTATGGTTTACCGCCTGCAGGAGGCAGCAGTGACCTGCACAACAACAATGTTGCATTGGCAAGTACACAGGTTGGCAGATAACGAAGGGTGGATTTGTGATGTTGAAGAACAGGTGTTATGAGGGATGGTGGAGGAGGTTGATCTACCTCCTAAAACGTGAGATGTTGATGGAAACTATAAGTGAAACAAGGGACGTAGAAAGTCTGTTAAAAAAGGTTCCACAAGAATTGTGGACCCGGCATGAGAATGATGTGGGCCGTATTATTGAGGCAGCGCCCCGAGTGGTTAAATTCAAAGCCGGAGTGCGATGGCCGAATGTGCGCCAATACCCTCTCCACAAAGAGGCAGAAGCCGGAATAGCGCCGGTAATTGAATCATTAAAGGGACAAGGCATAATTGTAGAAACTTCAAGCCCATGTAACACACCTATATTGCCAGTGAAAATGCCACAGAAGAACAAGTTGAGATTTGTTCAAGACTTGCGAGAAGTGAATGAGGTGATTCAGGGCGTTCACCCTGTGGTACCTAGTGCAGAGGGGTTAATAACATCTATCCCTGCAAGCTCCACCCATTTTACGGTAATTGATTTATGTTCCGCATTTATCTCGGTTTCCATCGCAAAGGAATCGCAGTTTTTATTTGCTTTTACGTATAAGGGCCGTCAATATACATGGACGGTTCTGCCACAGGGCTTTGCCGATAGCCCTACATTATTCTCACGTGCATTACATAAGGACATAGATGATATAGTATTCAAAGGTAAATCAGTGCTGCTACAATATGTGGATGACTTGCTAATTTGCTCCCCAAATAAAGCAGCGTGTGAAGTAGATACGCTGCAGCTGCTACAGGCATTAGCAAGAAAAGGCCAAAAGGTAAACAGGGACAAGCTGCAATTAGTACAGCAAAGGGTTAAGTATTTGGGACACCACATTTCACACGGCAAGAGGGAATTGGACAAGGGAAGGGTAACTTCAATTGCGAAAATGCTCCGCCCTCGTACAAAAAAGGAGATGATGCGATTCCGAGGCATGGCAACCTACTGTTGGCAGTGGGTTGTCGATTATGCAATCCTGAGTAAGGAACTGTATGTTGTGGTGGGTAAGAACCAGCCCAATGTAATTGAGTGGACTGAGAAAATGGAAGAGTGCTTTAACAGATTGAAAGCAGCACTCTCGACGGCCCCGGCTTTAGGCCTCCCAGAATAAGAAGCCGTTCTTCCTTTATTCTCACGAAACCAAAGGGTTCGCACAGGCTGTGCTGACGCAATCACACGGTGATCGCCAACGTCCAATAGCATACTTCAGTCAAAGGTTAGATCCGGTCGAACGCAGTTCACCACTCTGCTCACAGGCAGTGGCTGCGGCAAGCTATGCTGTTAAGCGCCCGGCAGAAATTGTAATGGGTCATCCCCTTACCTTGAGAGTTCCCCATTGTGTAGCTGCTTTATTGACGCAAAAACAGATGCGGCACTTGACCAACACGCATTTAATGCAGTACGAAACAACCCTGCTCCACCAGCCGAATCTGCATATCGAACGCTGTAACGTTCTTAATCCAACTTCCTTGTTGCCAACAGAAGAAGACGGCGACCCTCACGATTGCATCGAAGCGATCCAGGAAGTATCCACTGTACGCCCGGATTTGAAGGACCAGCCCTTAGAGAATCCGGACTTCATCTTGTTCGTCGACGGGTCAGCCGATTGAGGCCAGAATGGCTCGGGGCACGCAGGCTACGCGGTTTGTACAGACAGTACAATTATGGAAGCAATCCCTCTGTTCTCTCATTTCTCCACCCAGCAGGCAGAGCTATGTACTCTCATTAGGGCCTGTGAACTGTCAACGGGCCTGGCGGTCAACATATATACAGACTCCAATTATGCGTTTGGTGTGGGACACGACAAAGGGGCCATTTGGGAAATGCGAAGGTCTCTCACGTCAGCAGGAACACCCATCAAAAATGGTGACTTGATTTGAGGATGAAGGAGAGGAGCTTCTAAAAAGCATGATGGTGCCAAAAGTAATTGCGGTCATTAAATGTCGAGCACACCAGAAGTTAACGACAGACATTTACAAAGGCAACGATAAGGCGGACAAAGCTGCAAAAGAGGCAGCAGGCCTGCCTATTCCCTTGGTTATGCCAGTACAAGTAGCAAAGGAGCAGGTTACACTTCACCGATATAGCTTATCAGATATCATTGCCATACAGGCTGCCGCACCTGCTGACAACCACGATAAGTGGCAAGAAAGAGGAGGAAGTATGGATAAAGATGGATCGTGGATGCACCAGGGAAAGGTTATAGCACCAGCAGAAATATTACTGTGGCTTGCATGCATGGCCCATTTGAATGGACATGTGTGCAAAAGGGGGACAGTGAGGCAAGTACAGGAATCATGGTATGCACCAGGAATTGGAAAAACAGGTGAAAGGGTTTGTAAAAGCTGGCAGGTGTGTCAACAGCATAACCAGCAGAAAGAAGGGAAAACACGGGAGCTGGGAGTTCACCTGGCTCCCTGGGGGACGTTTGTGCACCTACAAATGGACTTCATAAAATGCCTCCATCATGCGGGTTCAGCAATGTACTGGTAGTGGCAGACATGTTCACCAAGTGGGTAGAGGCATACCCATGTGCAAAGGCTGATGCCGCAACCATGGTAAAGCACCTGTTGAAAAGCATTTTTTCTGCCGATTTGGTATCCCTCATAAAATATCCCATGATCAGGGGGGACACTTTACGGGGTAAGTGATACAGGCAGCATGTAAAGCACTGGGAATAAAACAAGCATTTCATTGTGTTTACCATCCACAGTCAGCAGGTGCTGTAGAATGACAGAACGGAATCCTAAAGAACAAATTGGCAAAGATAACAACGGAAACGGGATTAAAATGGCCAGATTAATTACCCTTAGCACTAATGAGCATGCAATCTACAGTTAACCGGAAAACAGGGTTATCCCCTCACAAAATACTAATGGGAAAACCGATGCGGCTGCCCGTGACTGCATTTATTGTATTTTCGTTATATTGAAGTGTATAGTATATTTCATGGTATTTGTGACCTGGTAACGGTTTGCAGGATGGGAAATGGTGTTGGGAAATAGTGTTGGGAAAAGTGATGACATTGGGGATATCGAAGCGACCTGCCCCAGGCCACGCAGAGGGACACGCACGAGATATATGTTCCATAAATACGGACCAGATTCTGCGAAAGACATTGCACATTGGTGCATTTGGACTATGAATGGCAAATTGCCTTTCCCTGAGAATGGTACATTTGATCGGGATCGTTTGAATCTGAGGAAAATTCTGGTGGAAAAATAAAAGGACAGAAAGGCCTCGGGGCACGTAGATTGGGGAGCATACATGAACTGGATCGAGGAGTGTCGTGACAGGGTCAAAAAGACGCGGCTGTTAAACCTGAAAGGTCAGCTGGACCAGTTGACCATGCAGATGCCAGTAAGACTTGAAAATAAGACAAAGAGAAAACAGCAAGCTGCACCTGTCAGATTTGAGGATGAAGGAGAGGAGTCAGATAGGTGGCCTGACACCATAGTTCCAATGGCGCCGCCGCTCGAGGACGAAGAACCGGGTGCAGTGGGAGATGATGGAACAGGGTAGGAAGAGGATCGAGGAGGAGGAGGAGTACTTAAAGAGGAAATTAAGGAAGCTGAGAAATAACGCAAAGAAAGGGGTCCTCTTGGGGACAGGGTCAGAGTGCAGACCCGATCCAGAAAGATCACGTTGGAGGCTGCAAAGGAAGAAAAAGAAGAAGCACTGTTGGGTACGTACCCATTGCGAGATTACCCAGGGGTTAGAGGCGTGGAAGCAATATATAGGCCATGGGGTTCTGAGCTAAGGGCTATTGCCAATGGCATGCCGAAGATGCGAGAAGATCCGCAAAGATTCCAGCGAGAGTTGCATGTGATTGTGGAATAAACGGCCAACTTATGTGGACATGAATATTTTACTGAAATTAATTGTGCCCGAGGCGTTACTCCGACAATTGAAACAAATCGCGGGATGGCCAAGTGAAGCATCCACGGATAGAGATGAGCTCATATAACATATCAACAGGCTCAGTAAATGGTGACAGAGGTAGCACCGCTCAAAACAGATTGGGGGAAAATACAGGCGTGTAAACAGCACTCATCCGAAGACCCGTTGGACTACCTAGAACGGTTATGGAATATGCATCAGCGTCACTCTGGGTTGAAAGATGAAGAAGGAGTCCCGTTCGCTCATGCGTTCATAGGCGGATTGGGAGACAAATTGCAGAATGAGGTTAAGCGAGTGTGTATCGGCTGGAAAACAAAAGATGTGACGGATTTGATGCCATATGTGACCCATTGTAGTTCATTGATCGAACAGCATCCTGCTGAGATGGAGGCTAAGCTAATGCCCGCCCAGGTAAATGCGAGGTATAATGCGCACTAACGCGGGCCGAGCCGTAATCGTGGCCGATCATGATACCGAGACCTGCGTAAAGAGGTCTGTTATGCGTGTGGGCAAACAGGTCACTGGGCAAGGGAGTGCCTGATCAGCGGGAATGGTCCGACTTATGGTACGAACAGACCAGGAGGGAACAGGCTGATGCAACCAGAGATGGAGGTGCAAATTCCTATCAACAGGACGGATGGGGAAGACAGGCTGAACAGAGTTCATTTCCACCTCCGCCCCATAACCCGTTCGCTTTATGACAGCCGACTACAGGAAAGACATCATCTGAATTACCGTTGCTGACTTCAAAACCACGTCATGAACCAAGACTGACTTTGACACTTGAAGGCTGAGAGATTCCTTTCCTGGTGGACACGGGGGCGACAAAATCTGCACTCAGAAAAATTGACTTCCCCAATGTACTTTTATCGTGGGAACAAGTAAAGGTAGTAGGAATATCAGGCATTGCCATGGCGATCCCACTATCTGAACAACTACGGGTAGAGATTGGGCCTTTGTCGGCGCAACATGCATTTTTGATGGCTGCTGACACGCCAATTAATCTGTTGGGAAGAGATCTATTATGTAAGCTGAACTGAACAGTGAAATGTACCCCTGAGGGAGCGTATTTGGATATACCTCACGAATCGCATATAAATATGCTGAATTTTTTGCAGGAAAATACAGAGAATCTTGTATTCCGGTGGACTGTGACGGATTGTGAAGCATCTAACAAGTTGCAGGTGTACGTGTCCAATCTGAGGAGGAGTGTACCGGAGGTGTGCGACTGGGTAAGTGAGCATCACATTGGCACGGACAGAGTGCAGACTCGATTATATTGCATTGCAGATTGCGACGTGAAGGGAGAAGATAACGTCCATACGAGGTAAACAATTTCGAAATCGCACCAGAGTTTTGACATAACATTGGGAACAATGTGGATTGGGAAGCAAGGGATTGGCCTGGAGGTGCATCTGACGTGGGAGCAATTGAAACTGTGGAATCAACCGTCCAGTGTTACACCACATATTACCTTAGCGATTGCTCGAGGTTACCAAACAACAGACATAGGGTACATGACAACTGATTTAAAGAAAGCATTGGAAGCGACCTTGGTAGGGTACAGCCAAGTAAAAGGGCTATGGAAGATAGGAACAGATGGATATTGTTGAGCAGAGTGTGGAGGGACTGTGAACGCTGTGTTCGAGATGGTTGATCTCTCAAAAACAAATGGGTCGGGAAAATTACCTGAATTATTGGAGCAGGTGCCAACTTGCCTGTGGGCAAAACATGCGAATGATGTAGGGTGAATTAGAGGCATGCACCCAGTAAATATCAATGTAGATACATCGAAGAAGGTGCCTCGCAAACCCCAATACCCATTGCGTCCAGAAGCAGAAGAAGGCATAGCTCCCGTAGTGGAAGCACTATTGAAGCAAGGAACAATTATCCCCACACTCAGTCAATGGAATACGCTGATCTTACCCATGCGAAAACCCGGAAAGACGACGTGGAGGTTTGTACAGGACCTGAGGGCGGTGAATAAGATTGTAATCCCGGTCTCCCCACTTGTCGCAAATCCAATTACCATTCTAGCAAGTATTCCAAGTAATACTACCCACTATACTGTCGTGGATCTTTGTTCAGCTTTTTTTTAGTATTCCAATAGCCCCTGAGGTACAATTCCTTTTTGCATTCACGAATAAAGGAAGACAATACATTTGGACTGTACTTCCACAAGGATACACCGAGAATCCTACTTTGTTTTCCCGAGCATTGAAAGACGACCGAGATGACGTAGTTTTTCCCTGCGGATCCACCTTGATCCAATATGTTGGTGACCTACTCATCTGTTCAACGTCAAGTGAAGCGTGTGAACAAGATACTTTGACACTGTTGGGAGCTTTAGCAAGAAAAGGGCATAAAGCGTAAAGAGCTAAATTGCAGTTTTGCCAGCAGGAGGTAAAATATTTGGGGCATATTTTGAAGGGAGATACCAGGCGTATCTCCCTGGAGTGTATATCTGCAATATTGAAACTGCCCAAGCCAACTATCGCTGAACAGATGAGGTCTTTCCTCGGGACGACAGGCTATTGTAGGCAATGGATACCTGACTATGCGGCCTTAGTGCGCCCCCTGCTGGAAATTGGTTCGCCGAGCGCGCCCAATCCGCTGACATGGACGCAAGAAGCAGACGAGGCTTTTGTAACGTTGAAGCAAGCTCTGTCCTCTGCTCCTGCTTTGGGTATACCAAACTATGAAAAACCTTTCCATTTAGATGCAAATGAGAATCGGGGATTTGCACAATCGATGCTGACTCAGAACCAAGAACATATTTGCCAAGAACACAACCCTACAAGGGGGGTGCAGATGGCCCCAGGCGGCATTCCAGTTCCATACGGGCCATTTGTTCATTTCCAGATTGATTTCATCCAGTTACCAAAGTGCTGTGGCTTTGAGTTTGTTTTAGTCATCGTATATTTGTTCACCAAGTGGGTTGAGGCTTACCCTTGTAGGAGAGCAGATGCCATTACTGTGGTTAAACTGTTGATGAAGGATTTTGTCTGTAGGTTTGGAATACCTTGTAGGATCTCCAGTGACCAGGGAACTCATTTTCCAGCCGAGGTGGTGAAAGAGATGTCGGGTTTTGCAAATCAAGCAGCATCTCGACTGCCCTAACCATCCACAATCTGCGGGGGCAGTAGAGAGGCAGAATGGATTTCTAAAGAATAAACTGGCCAATATTGAAATGGCCAGATGCACTGCCCATAGCTCTCATGACTATGAGATCTACTGCAAATCGGAAAACTGGTTTATCTCCGCATGAGATTCTCATGGGAAGACCTATGAGATTACCGCACTCACCTCCATTAACTGTAAAAGACATGAATGTGCAGCGAATGGACGACATGCTTCGAGCATTCTGTGTCTCTCTAAATCATGCTGTGAGGACTTTTTATGTGCAGGTGAAGCAAGCCTTGCCTGAGCCTGCTAGGTCTGCTCACCACAACTTCAAACCAGGAGACCTGGTCTATGTGAAGATTCACAAAAAAAAGAACTCTTCAACCACGGTGGTGTGGGCCGTTTCTGATATTACTTACTACTCATGCAGCTGTGAAGTGCAAAGGCAGAACAACATGGATTCATGCCACACACTGCAAGCTGGCACGCAGCCAGAAGGAGCCTGAGGGGAACGCTGCCTCCTGATCACTTTGATGATTATTTTTATTGCAGGGTCACTTGTGCTACTGGATGCAGGTTGTATAACGTGGATATGGTCTGTGAGGCCGATAAGTACTATTTGTGATCAATGTTATTTGCATGTTCCCCAACCAAGTGCCTGCAAGTCACACTGCCCGCAAGTCACACTGCCTGCAGTCACACTGCCCGCCAAACTAGCCACGTAGCAAACAGAAACCAAAGAAGCTTAACGGGCAGAGTGGGAGTAGATAAGGGTTCACTACATGGGATAAATACTTTCCTGGATCTTTCTCGTAACCATGCTAAGGCTTTTAATAAGACTAATTGTTGGGTTTGCACCAAGATAACTCACTCAACAGTTACTGGAATACCTCTGTTGGCAATACCCTTTGATCTGTGTGAGTGGGGTGAGTACTGGGCTAAGAAAGAGGAATGGGATGAGCAGGATAATGACACTGACGACCACATAGTTACTGATAGGAATGGAAATTGCCTGCGACAACGGAATTTCAGTAACTGGTTTTGGCCAAGTTTTAATTGTAGTAAGATGCCTCCACATTTTATGGTCGAACAGGTTTCGGGAAAGCCGGATCAATGCTTGGTGCAAGAAGCATGGGGAGAAAGAATATTAGGAAATTCTGTGTGCAATAATTATGTCTATAAAAATCACATGAGGGGGCCACAAGTGGCTTTAAATAATACCTATATTGTGTGGGAACCGAGCCTATCCATGGCTTCCAGTTAATTGGACCGGATCATGTTATTTGTCATTCATTGTGCCACACATGCGTCTGCTAAATATGTCACCTTTTGAACATTTGAAACGAGGTAAACGGAGTTTCACATCAACTGAATTATTCTTTATGATTCTCATTCCTCACTACGGCGTCGGACAAACGTCTGTGGGACTCGCAGAGTTAGCCGCTTCGCTCGAGTCGCTGGCAAATAAAACTGCCCTGGGCATGGTTAGTATCAACTCGGAGGTGGTCACCCTACGTGCGGTCGCAAAGCAAAACCGGGTTGCCCTTGATCTCATCCTCGCAGCTTAGGGTGGGACATGTGCAGTAATTGACTCTGAGTGTTGTACCTATATTCCCGATAACTCAGAGCAAATCACGAACATAGCTGACAAGATTAAGCAAGAAGGAGCTAAGTTTCACAATTATGTTACGAAAGATGGGCTTTATTCCTGGTTTGAGGGGATTCTCGGGGGATGGGGAACTACCTTGTTACACTGGATCTCTGTGGATTATGGATTATCATTATTGTTGTGCTTGTTAAATGCGCCGCAACCACATTGCCTACATTGATTGTTTCTTGTTTTAAAAGGAATGCTGCTACAAAAGTAATAGTGGTCCAACCGCCACCTTCCTATTCTGATTTTGATGTTGAGTCCTACGACTCCAATGAGGAGGGATCCATGAGTTGAAGATCCACGAGTCAACGCAATGAGTGTGAACAATGTTTAAGGGATTGTCCTCCCACTGTACACTCATCTGCTCTGTTCCCGAAACCCCGCACAGGTGTGTTAAAATCAGCCGTGCAGCCCAAAGTGGTAGCCTTCTACTGTATCGGTCTACGGGCCTACTGGGCCTCATGCTGGCCCAATAGCTGTACAACCACCTGAAACCACCTGGCCTGAGAGACAGGGAAAGGCTGCAAGGGACTGAGCTCTGCGATGTGTGCTGGGGGTGACTGCCCAGGAAAATAGACACACACTCGTGCGTGGAGAATGGATCTACAGAGTGACAAAACGAATAGTTGTGTTGCCTTAGAGGCAACACAGGGGGAGTTGTTGGGGAATATTCCTTTGAAAACAAGTTGCCTTTTCTTTTTACTGTACTCACTGCCTTTTCCTAATTCATCAAAATATATTATCACATTCTGTCTTAAACCTATAACCCACTTGTTATCCTGCACTACTCTCCTTTGTCGCTCTTAGTTATTTTGTCTGATTCTCCACAAGGCCAGCCAAAAGTCACCATGTTCTGTGTTTGCTTGTTCTCTCAGCTCCCTCCACTCCCCCTTGAAAGCATATAAATGTCAGAAAAATGTCAACTTAGTTTAGTGCAAATCATTGTGGATGCTTACATCTCAGTGTTTTGAACTCCTTGGTACTACGTTAAAATAAAATTCTCTGAGGAAAGTTCTTTCCGTTGTGGACAGTGAAATTAATTGTGGCTTTCATTTGAGTAACAGGATTTACATCGAGTCGGTTAAAACGGTTTAAAACAAAATTCTACAACAGGGGCAACATGATCAACATCTACCTTAACATGATCAATATTCTTTGTGCACTTGTTTGTACGTGGGTAATTCACAATATCGAGGGCAAGCCTGATAGTGAAGGAACCACTGATGATGTGGACTCAAAAGGTGGTAAAAGAAAGATGAGAAATAACTCTGCATCAGACCGATCATCCACTGAACACCTATCTGGCACTATCTATGCAGTACGCTCGGGCAATGAACAAAAATAAATGTTGGGTATGTTCACACCTCCCACACTCCTCAAAACATGGATTGCCCTTGTTCACAATCCCATTCAAGGGGGAGGACATGTGTGGGTACTTAATCCGTAGACAGGATAGACCGGTTTTAACTAAAGTAAAACAAGTGAAATCCTTCAATACAGCGTGTGGCTAATATTAAAGAGAATGATGGCATAAGAAGAACAGCTTTCAGCGTTTGGCGCGAAATGCCATGGTGGGCGGAAATGACGTCTTTCGTTCGTTCGTACATGAGAGGGGAGCGTTTCATGGGTTTTTTTCCGTCAAGCAATAAATTCAATGGTTTTCACATATATAACACATTCGTTTCACAAATTTCCATTGAAATACTCGGGTATTTCCGTCAATTGTCGCCATTTCCGTCTCGGTTACGCACTGCCATCTACCGGACGGCCGTCATTGGCTCACTTGAGGCAAGTGGGGGGGGGGGGCACCGGGGACATTTCAAACTCGGTGCAATTGTATACAGCGCACGCGCTGTAAAAAGACACCAGCATCAGTGTGAGGGAAAACAGCAGAGATTAGGAGCAATTGGGAAAAAGGGGCTATAATTGCACGGACTATGAGCCTTGTAGGCCAGCGGTAAACCTTGATAAAGGGCTATATTTTAGGAGTTTAATCAACCGGCTTGACACAAAGCTACAACAGGTCTCATATGGAAGATGGTGATCTCAGTAACACATTTAGCCCTGTTGTCCTCATATTTTGGTGTGCGGTCCATGAAATATTGACATTTGAAGGATACATCCGTCTGAATATTTGGACCATTTCAGAAAAATCACATAATTTCCAATAAACTACAAGACAAAGAGCCCTCTTCCAACACGTTTGGTATTGAAATGTGTCGATTGGACAGGAGAATAATGTAGTGTCACAACCACATCATGATATGTAAATTTATATGCCTTTATTGACAAAATACGATAATTTTCTAAATTTTTAGGACCGCCATAAGGAAAATATCAGAGAAGGCGATTTTTCAAAACCGATGTTGACATTGCTATGTTCAGTAGGCATCCTTAACAATATTAAAGAAGATATGATAAAACGTGATTACATAATTATCATCCTCACCATCGCTCTCATCCATGCATCGAGGTTGTCCTGCATGGCTGTGGAAAAATGGACACTACTGAAAGGCTACAGCGAAGCAATCAGTTAAACCTAATATATCTTTTTTATTCAATTCCTTCTCTTCCAGGGTTGTAGAACGCCAATGCCAATTGTATGGACACATCATAAATGCTCTACCCATTATGCAATAATGCTTAAAAGTGGTCTTTCGTTAATCATTTAACGGATTTTTCGATTTCTCTTTATTATATTATTCATTGCATCAAAACACACCACACCCTCATCGACGTCTTCGACCAATATGATGATGTCAATTCTGTGAAGACAGAGGAAAGAACGAGACGCCTTGCTGCTGCTGGTGGATCCCGAAGCTACCAAGTCATTGCTGGACGCGCAGTACCACAATGGACGAAATTCATGGCTCTATCATCAAACAAATCCACCTTGACACACTTCATCTGTAATCACGTCACGCAACATGCACCAGCAGCAAAATAACTTTCAGATCACCAAGAAAAGCGGATCTATTTGGCTGGTGGCTTCTCTGATGGTTCACTTTCAGCATGCCTTTCATCTGCAGGAATGTATCATGACAGTCAACTCACATCAATGCAGGAAGAGGCAGATTCTCGGATATTTCTTCATGTGAAGCATGCCGATGATGAGTTCAGACGTAACAATGTGCGTGGGTCCATTACAATCAAATCAGCAGACATTGATGTGCTTGTCTTAGCAGTCCACTACTTTCCATAGTTGTGGGAAACTGCCGAAATATGGATAGAGAAAAGAACATCAGCAGGATGCAAGCTTATCCTGGTCCATCAGATATGTTACAGCTTGCTTCCAGAAATGTGTACCCGGCTTCCTGCGTTTCATGCCCTGACAGGATGTGACTCTGTATCAGCATTCTTCGGCTATGGTAAAAAGAAAGCATGGAAAGCTATGAAGACACTGCATCTTCAAAACAATGCTCCACACCTAGAAGTCCTCGGCACTGACGATCTCCAGGAGGCAGTGGCTGCTTCAAGACATTTAGTCAGTGCCATGTATGATTATTATCAAGGGAAATTTATGGATGCACACACAAATTTGAATGATCTTCAGGAGAAACTCACAGCGACCAAAGATGTCCCAGTGCATAAGTTGTCTCCGGCCGAACCAGCTTTTCTCGACCATGTAAAGAGATCTGTTCACCAAACCCGAGTATGGATGAATGCCCACCTGGCAAATCCAGAAATTCCCACACCAGAGGGTCATGGATGGTACAGAGGAGAAGGTGTGCTGCATCCCACATTGTTTGATGGACCCACATCAGTGGAGATGTTAGATGGTCTTGTGTGTTCATGCCGTGGTGGTGAATCATGTACCAACAGCTGCAGCTGCTCACAAGACAGTTTGCCTTGCACTAACGAGTGCATGTGTGCCACCAGTGACAGGCAGTGTGGCAACGAACTGTCACATGGTGACCAAAATGACACGGACAGTGATGGTTGAACATATCGAGGACACTCGCTCAAAATATATGTTTTAGTTCATTTCTCATAGAACAATGTGTATTAGTGTAACGTATAGTTATCACATCACTTGTGCAAACTTCAGTCACCATATCGTATAATTTGCTCGTAGAAATTTGTTTCAAAATATTCTCATTATATTGATATGGTAAACTGAACACATATAAAATAAAGAAAAAAAATATGACAATTGGCAGATGTTTGTTTCTGTAGTTGATTTTCGAAGTTAGCGGTCCGGAAATTACGTCTTTTTTCTAATAAAAGCACTCAAATGTTCATATATTTATCTAGAAGTATTCCATTAAGTAACTAGTAGTATTCCCCTGTTCATTCTGCACATTTCAATACCAATCATGTAAAAATAGGGCGCATTGCTTTGTAGTTATGGCTAATTCACTGATTTTCGGAAATGGTCAATTTTCTAATGGGGGTATCCTTCAGGTGTGAATATTTCATGGGCCGCACACCAAAAAATGAGGATAACAGTGAAAAATGAGTTACTGAGATCCCCATCTTTCATATGAGACCTCTTGTAGTGTTGTGTCAAGCCGGTTGATTAAGTACCAAAAAATCTGACCTATACCGCTGGCCTATTGGTATTGTTACGGATTTGGAAGCCTTTGGCACACAGACAGCCAGAGTCCCCACAGTTCAGTTATTCCGATAAGTATGTGTTTGTAGTCAGGGTCCCGTCCTTCTGTCTAATGGGTTAATTTCATGTGTGCGCTGCGGGTTTCTTTATAGTCGGGTTTTTTTTTTTTACATTAAATCTCCCCTTCGCTCCATCATCGCCATTACGCACGTGTTCGGGGCAACGGGCATAGGCAGGGTGAGGTCGACTCCGCCCAGCGAGATGGGTATGCCTCGCAACCACAGAGGGATAGGAGTACCTCAGAAGCCCCCAACCAACCCGGAGACGAGTTACCTCAGGGTGGCCCCGCCCAGCCAGATGGGATGTTCGCCACTGTCCAATCAGGAGGCTCATCGCCTCAGCTCCGACTCCGCCCTCCGTCCAATCAGGAGGCGGGTTGCGAGGGGAAGAAAATAGTAGAGTAGTCGTCAAGAGGAGAGTAGAGCAGTCATCGTTGCGATTGCTCTTGGTGTGCGTCGTGAGAGTCGTTGTCGTCAGTGGTCGTGGCCTGCGGTCTTTTGCGGGGCTCCTCGTGGTGGTGGTGGTCGAGCAGCCTGGATCGTGGGCTCGGTGGATTCCGGGACGTGGGTTCGAGTCCCACTGTGGTGGGTAGGAGTCCGGTGTGACCGCACGAGGTGGAGAGGTACCCGGCCAGACCTTGACTCCCCAGCTGACCTATCCTCCTCGGCTGGAGGATCCAATAAAGACCCGACGGGGTCCATTTCTTTTGGGTGTGTGTGTGTGTCCGTGGGCCCCATCCTTAAGTAGAAATTGCTGAGTGTTTGCTTGTATATAAATTGCATTTCTCATATTCGGTTTTAACTCTGCTCTTTGTGCTCCCTTGCCCCATTATAAATAAACGCCCCAATTGTTCAATGTACCAGCTCGTTGTGATTTCTATTATTGACCCAGCACAGTTCGTGCTTGAGAACCAGTAAGCCGATTGGGCTGTAAGTTGTCGTTTGGACCGACGGACTTTGGTAATTCCGCTCGGTTACACCAGACCGAGGTCGTGAGAGCGACCCGGTTCGACAAAGTCCGTTGAGGGTGTGACTACCGCGGTAATTTGACGACGTGGGTACTTAGGTATATTGAAATTTGGCCATAAACCCTACCCCACGCCATCAGAGAATTGGCGATCACGGTCCTGAAGTGACCCGTAACCCTCAGAGTTGTCCAAAGGTTATGACCTGCAATTCCAGGTGTTCGGTGAGAGAGGGCTCTACTGCTCCACCTGGCGGCCGTTCCTCGCCACCGACCCACCGGCCCACAACAGTATTACCCAAAGTACAGGACTCTTAAGCTGAAAGTCGTGATGACGGCAAAACCAGGTGAAAGGGAGGGCCCTGTGAGAATAACAAAGTTGACAGACTATGAGGGGTTAAAAAAGGGGGAAGGATAAGAAAAGTACCCTCCACATTTTCAAGTCATGCACAAACAAGTTGGACTAATTTGCCAAGTTAGAAGACGGGGTACGGGACTCCACTTAGGAGAGTCAACGTGTCAACATTATGCTGAACATGGTAACGAGATGATTACCGTTAAAGGACGAATTAACGGGACAACAATACCTGTAAAAATACAAGTAAATAACCTTTTGGAACCTCAGGCACCCCTGAATGGTACGTATTTTGTGTGTGGATATAGGGCATACTCATGGCTACCAGTGGGATGGACAGGATCGTGCTATTTGGGAGAGGTATTACCCAGAATTCGAATCACTGACCAATCACTAACCATTTATGCAACAGGCCAGACCGAAAAGAGCCATTTCAGAAGTTGAGAGGTTTTTCATGATTGCATTCCCACCTTTTGGAGCTGCCAAGAGTGCAAGGGAAATTATCAACATGGCAGCATCATTGGAGAAACTTGCCAACACCACTAACGAGGGTTTTCACAGGATAAGTGCCCAACTAGTAGCTATGCGCACGACAGTTATGCAAAACCGCATCGCTCTTGATATGCTGTTAGCAGAAAAGGGAGGGACTTGTTCGGTCATCGCTGCGGAATGTTGCACATACATTCCAGACAATTCAGAGGAAATTGATAATTTGGCTAACAAAACTAAGGCCGA
>NC_140964.1:65959932-65994932 GCF_056783735.1 Eptatretus burgeri
GTGGCAGGAAGGAGCTCCACTTTCGTGCTGTGAGTATTTAATTAATAAACGGAAATATTATATAAAAAAATTTAAAAATGAATCTTTCAAACATTTCCTCAAAATAATGCTTTGACAATTACTGCCAGAGAGTTTTTTGAATATTACTACCAGAGGTAGGGTGGATGCGAGAGCCTGGTGTGTTGGCGCAGTGGTTAGGGCAGCGGCTTGGGATCCAAAAGGTCCTGAGTTCAAGCCCCGTTGGGCCATTGAGTTAATACACCAGGGGGTTGACTCAGCCTGTCATCCTTCCGAGGTCGGCGAAATGAGTACCAGTATACTGGGCCGGTGTATACCCCGGTTAAAATAGGTGTACCATATCCCTGTGTCGTAAGAGGCGACCAGGGTTGCGTCAGGAAGGGCATCCGGCGTAAAACCTGTGCCAAATCACTATGCGGATCATTCGGATGATCCGCTGTGGCGACCCCTAACGGGAGCAGCCGAAAGAAGAAGAAGAAGAAGAGGTAGGGTGGATGCGGAGAGCAAGGGGTTGTGGACACAATATTTGGAAGCATAGCGAAGAGGCATTCTACCATCTCACGAGTTGAGTCAGCTGTGGTGCCATTTGAAGAGACAGCAGAGATGGAAGGGTAGCATACTCCAGAGGCAGACTTAATGGGGCACCACCAGGCTTTTGAGGATGATGACGAGTTTGAAAGTTCAATCTCGAGGTTGGACAGATGTTGTTTTCTGGCTATCCTGAGAGAGTGGACAAACACTTGTTGCAGACTTTGTGGAATGAGCAGAGATTGCCTTCGGTCAGGCTTAATTTCCAGGAAGAGAAGGAAAGTTGTTTCAGAGAAACTGCCTCACCACAGGATCATTATTGTGGTTGGTGCAATTAATTTGTCTTGCCAGTTTGTGAACATACCTTCTTGCTCCGTCTTGGTGGGAAAGATCCCACCGGCAGGGGTAAGAGCCATTGGCAAAGTGCAAAGGCTCACGTGGCTGTTCGCAAGACAAATCAAATTTATCCAATTTAGTTCAGCATTTCTTAAGGTGAAAGCACCCAACCTGGCTGTGGTTCATCACGACGGGGACATGTTAAAATATTAGTGCTCATTCACATATAGACACACAGAAATAACAATAATAATAATTATTGTTTTTTATTATAATAAAAAACAAATAAATAAATCATCAATCAGCATCTCAAGATTTCTCACCCGAATCAATCTCCATGTCACTTTCACGCCGATTTTCATTCCATGCCCGACGATGCTTGTTAGGATTTGGTCCCTCAGGCTCAAGAACAACGTGCTGTCGCTTTATCCGTACAACCTAGACAGAGAAAATAGGATTTAGGTTCCATCACCATCGCAATCACAATGATCCCTCAATCATGAGAATGTGTCCTGAAGGGTCTTCCGTTTGAACTGCCAAGCCACATTCCAAAACATTACTCTGATTTTATAAAATGGAAATCCAAAAATTGCCATCAATGGCCATTTTGAATACTGTATGAAAATTGGCATCTTGATATTTATGGAGAAAGACTTTTTTGTACACAGTCAAGACTTATGGAATAGATACAGCACAGAACATATCAGGATGCAACATAATACAAGGAACAGCAGAAGGAAAAAGGAGGAAATACCAACAGCAGGGGTGAGTGCCAAAATAAATGGAGACTGGAAACAAGGGATGCGTAGGTAAGGATGAGAGATAGGGGAGAATGTAGGGGGTGGATAAGATGGATACAGTAAGCAAAATTTGGAGACAGGGGAAGTGGTTATGAATAAGATGGATTCGGAATCAAAACTGGGAGTGGGGGGGGGATGGATTTGTTGATCCATTCAAACAAAATCTGGATTGCTCCCAATTGTATTGCCATTGAGGGATGCGGTGGATGTGAACACATCTTAGACATCTTTTAAACCATATCAATGGGTTCCTCAAAACAAGAATCAACAAATGGCTGCTGGAGAAATTCAAATGACCTGCAATGCATAGATCCAAGAAACAATCAAGTAATGGTTAATGCACACACATTTCTTGGACACAACACCCTACCACCAATCCACAATGAAAATTATCAGATGATCCCGCATTTAATGGAACCAGGCAGGTAGTGCCACACTCCTTTGCAATTAAAAGCCAAATGGCAATGCAGAAGTCTTGGATCACAGTCATGATTGATGCAATAAAGTCATAAAAGCAACATCCCCAACATCTTTGCAAAAAACACAAGTCATCACCATCATAGCAACCAGTTTAGCTTTCTAATCAGTACAGTGGGATAAACTAGTGCTCACCAACCGACCTTTTGTGACTTGGCAGAGAGCGTAACCAAGAGTGACTCCTTGCTGTGTTGCGATAACATTGGGACAGAGCCATAACTTTTCCATTCCTGCAAGGAGCAGCAAAATCAGGTGTAGACAGTCAATGCTGAACTGTCTTTCCGAAGCATAAAAAAACAAAAAAACACAACAACATAAAACGGTTGTGGGATAATGTAAAATCAAATTACTGTGAATGGAGCATGTGATGTTTGAAACAAGAAGGGCACTCTTCAAAGTTGCCAGCTATGCCTCCGCCCACTTTATTACATCGTGATACATACTTGTACCAAGTTTGATTTAAATCCCTTAACCCAGATTCAAAACATTAAATAATTTTGGCTGCCAGACCAGATGCCCAATTAGGTTGAAATTTAAAACATATATTCCCCATGACTACTAGATCATAATTCTGGCATTTTATGTCGATTGATGAAGCGGTTCTCAAGAGAAATAATTCTTTAAAATTTTTCGTTCAATCAAATATGGCTGTCAGACAATGTGGCCAATGACTTATTCGTGAATACCCTGGTAATCCCAAGGCTTCGAGAACATGTGGGCGAAGTTTGCGTTTGATCTGTCAAGTCGTTCTGGAGAAGGGGATTATAAATAAAAGATTTATTCTTCAAAAAAAAATCAAAGCTGCCAAATGATGCGACCTAAAATGTCAAAGGTGGAGAACTTTTTGTACCTCATGGATAGGCGATCATACGTGTAAAGTTTTGCCTCGATCTATTCAGCCGTTTCGGAGAAGATTTTTGAAGGTTTTTACGATAAAAATAAATATATATATATATATATATATATATATATATATATATATATATATATATCTGCTGAACCACATGACTAATGACGTCATCAATCCACCCCCCCCCCCACCCCCAATTCAATTTAGCCCGAGATGACCCTCAAAAATTTTCATACTGATCGGATAAAGCGTTTGACGGATGCAATTATGACATCATAACAAAGTCACCTATGACATCATCAAAAGAAAAAATTACACTCGTTTCCCATGGGGAGGACTTGACATGTGACAAGTTTGAATTTTTTCCATGGAGTGGTTTTGGAGATGGAGGTCCAAAGTTTTTCCCTTCTTTCCAAAATGGCTGCCACACCATCTGACCGATGATGTCATAATTATCAATAAAACATTCTACATGAGTAGTCGCACATGTGGTGAATATTTTGTGTCAATCGGATAAGCAGTTGCAGAAAAAACAGAGAACACGAGAGGGGGAGCACTCGGTAGAGTGCAAAACCTCCGCCGCCAATACTGCTAGGTCATTCAAGTGAACCTGATATCCTATTCATTCAATTTGACGTCAACAGTGCTCACAGAGTTATAGTTTGCAACTTTCCCTTTTAACTTTTACATACTCAATTCATTCGTCATAACTAGATTCCTTGAGACAGAAATTGATTTTACGTGGGTATATCGACCTGAAGTTCCAAAATCAGCCGCAATTATAATTTTGGCATGTATTTGTTGGAAATCACTTATAACATGTAGAAATGCAAAAAAAAACGAAATTTTGTTGAAAAAAAAGTTGCAAAATTTTGGGGTTTTTTCGTTTTTTTTCCTCGAACAATTTTTTTTTTTGGTTGGAAATCACTAAAAACATGTAGAAATGCAAACAAAAAAAAACAAATACTTTTTCAAAATGGCCACCATAGCGGCCATATTGGACTTTGGACGAAGTCCAAAATCTCATGGCATGGTCCTTGGACCATACCTTATCCCCCCCACCAAGTTTCATCGAAATCCGTCGAGGAGTTTTTCCGTAATACTGTTCACAAACAAACAAACAAACAAACAGACAGACAGGAGTGAAAACAGTAACCTCCGTCCATCTTCGATGGCGGAGGTTAATTAGCATGGACATATGTACAACCCAAAAACATATTGCTTCTGGGAGACTTTGTCAGCGGAGGCATAAAAAACAAGAGCGCAAGTGAGCACAATATACGCCCGAAAAAGTCTCTGTGACACACACATACGCGCGCGCACGCACGCACACACACAATTATATATTCAAACACGTCAATTTATGAAGAACAAGAAGGTATATACAGAATTGTGCTACTACATGGAAAACAGCATCCTGGTTGCCATGACAACCACTTTAGATGACGAACGTATGTCGCGACACCATCTCCACAGTCTGTACCTATGTACCAAATATGAAACATGAAAGTTGAAAACTTTGGGAGTAAGAGTACGGACAGGAACGGACGGACAACCGGTATCACATAATACGCCCCGATATATAAATATATATATATATATATATATATATATATATATATATATATATATATATATATATATATATATATATATATATATATATATATGAAATCGGGCGTATAAAAAGCATATCTTGCAAATGTGTGAGGAGGCAGCGAGATACACATGAACAAGCCCAAAAAAGAAAGTTGAAAAACTTCTGTCCCTTGACATCTATGATGGTTGAATGTGGAACATTTGTGATAAGACATCCATCCGTAAGTCCTGCTTGGTTTGACGTACATCTCGAGTGTTCGGATGAGGTGGAGTGTTAAAGCCAGGAAAATCCACCACTTTTCCCAAATCATAAGTCACTCGCTGATCGTGAGGAATCTTGTCACAGTCATTATTGATATCACCATCGCTCAGTCCTACTGGGATAACATCATCCAGGTAAACAAGCAGCAGTATACAGTTCAGTACTTTAAAACAATTTTCAGCTTTTGCTGTCTTTGTTACCTTCAGAGTCATGGATGGTTAGGCCTGAAGATTCAGTCTCAGCCTCGCGCAGCCACCCCGGAGGGTAACCCAGCTGCCTCATACGGTAGATGAAAGGAGGCAAATGGTTTTCAATCATACCCAGTGCCTCTTGCAGATCAGAGCTGAAAAGAAGAAACGAAAGGAGAAAATAAGCTTTATATACAGGTATCACGACTCGTGCAAGAAACAGAAAAAACAGGTGGCAAAGGGTAAAACAGGTACAATATGGGGCAAAGCAAAAACGACAATATATGGAAGCATAAAAGAACACGACAAATAATTGTGCGCAAAGAATGGAAACAGCATCTCAGCAAGTGGAGGGGGAGAGAGACACAGAGAGACACAGGGAGACACAGGGAGACACAGGGAGACACAGGGAGACACAGGGAGACACAGGGAGACACAGGGAGACACGGAGACACGGAGACACGGAGACACGGAGACAGGGAGACAGGGAGACAGGGAGACAGGGAGACAGGGAGACAGGGAGACAGGGAGACAGGGAGACAGGGAGACAGGGAGACAGGGAGACATGACTTTTTTGACTTTTTATGTCCTTTTATTTCAAAATGTACAAAAAGAAACAAGTGATGCAACATTGTGCAGATTCAATCAAAACGTGAATCAGGAATAGGAATAACTTAAGATGTTAAATTCATACAATAAGAGTAAATTTTCTCCTTCCACGCTGCACAATACTTCAATTTTACACCATTTGTCAATGAAGCCATTCATTCGCGAACTCTCTCGATAAAACAGGAATTCCATTTTGAGACGGGCACACACAGAGCCTTTAAAGGCTAGCAGAGCACTGCATTCCTGTGAATTAACACCAGAAATCATCCTCTGGTGAGTGATGTATATTGCGAGTTTCGCTTCAGCGAGCAGGAAATTGGCAACGTCAATACCGACATTCTGGTTGGATACCGGAATGCAAAAAATAAAATAATGGAATGAAAAGCAAAAGCCTAATCTTTGGAAAAAAAGTTTCAAGAGTTTAAACAGTGGGATCAACATTTGACAACCAACACAAGCATGGAAAACATCCTCGGATTGATGGCAAAAAGGACATTCATCGGACGAAACGAGGTTCAATCTTTTTTGAAAAACGTTTGAAGTCAAGGTATAGTGTGCAAGTCTCCACTGTATGTCTCCGGCACGTTTAGATACAGGTGATGTGTACATGGAACACCAGGTGGGAGATGATGGAACCCCTGTGGGCAGAAGCTCTTTCCAGTGGGTAGTCAGTGCATTATTGGGGTTGGCAGAGGTAATAACATTGAGACATTGCACATACATAGCAGTCTTTGTACATGTTTGTAGAGGCTTGATGGAAGGAGCGTTAGAAAAAACGAAATCAGGGAAGTCAGGTTGCGTTACACTTGCACCTTGAACATCATGTGATGGAGGCCACGATAAATTAAAAAGGTTGAAAACTTTAACAATTGAACGTAGAATTAATCCAATTTTTCGTGGTGATTTAACATTGCAAGCTTCCAATATCTGGTTCGGAGTCTGCCATTCAGAATATGTGATTGACAAAGTCTTCCACAAGGAAGAAGCCAGATTCAATGAAGGATTGAATGAGGGACCTGCTTTGAAAGTCATGGTGAAAGAGGCTGTTGTAAAAAACAGGTTCACACATGAAATTACTAAATTTATACGAATCCTTGTTTCGTACTGGAAGGAGGCATTGATTGGCATTTAGGAGACTTTGATAGAAGGAGGGCAGTAAGGAGGTGTCAACTCGCTGCAGATCAAGTAGAACAAGTTCAAGTCCACACTTGAGCTTGCCAGCTTGCAGGAGCAAACAGGAAGCCAGCGGCCCCCAGGACAGGACCTCCTTGTATAGAAGTTGATGCAAGGTAGTCAGTCGAAAGGACAGTATTTTGCTGGTAATGTCCACGAGTTCTTGACCGCCTTTTTCTAGCGGGACACTCAGAATATCTGCTCGGAGCCGGTGCATACCGTTCCAGAAAAAGTTAACAAGGATTCGTTGCAAATTCAGGATTCGTGATTTGGGGGGTTGTAAGGCAATTATCCGATTCCAGAGTTTGGAAGCAGCTAAATTATTGATTATTAGCACTCTACCTCTGTAAGACAGTAAGCTGGATAATCTTTTCCTGCAATTAAGGGTGTGAGAGATTTGATCCACCATCTGGTCCCAATTTTTTAAAGAGAAAGTCGCGTTCCCGAGAAAAAACACCCAGATGTTTAACACCATCATGCCTCCACTGGAAGGCTTAGGCAGCGGAGGTGGAATAAATAACTCTGAAGGACCAAGGCACAACGCTCTACTCTTTCTCCAGTTAACAGTAGCAGAAGATGCAAGATTAAAATTTTGGAGAGCATTTGTAAGAGCAGCAATGTCAGATTGAGTGTTGACAATTACACACAGATCATCAGCATATGCAAGAACCTTAACTGAAGGTACCACTGAAAAACCAGAGAGCTTGTGGCGTAAATGAATGAGCAAGGGTTCAATGAAAAGGGAGTACAGGTACCCAGAAAGAGGGCACCTTGTCTAATTCCTCACTGAACTGGAAAAGGTGAACACAAACTGTTATTAATGCTTCGTAGACTGGAATTATTGTGATACAGCAACTTTATGCAGGAAATAAAGAAAGATCCAAACCCAAACCCCTTTAAAACCTCAAATAAATATGAATGGTCAATGCTATCGAAAGCTTTTTCTTGATCAAGAAAAATCAGCCCAGCATTGACGTTCTGACAATGGCAAATCGAAATCAAATCACGAACTGAAAATATATTGTTAAATATTGATCGACCAGGAATGCAATAGGACTGGTCAGGAGTTACAATGTGTCCTATTATAACTTTTAAACGATTGGCAAGTAATTTGGACAGGATTTTATAATCAGAAGAAAGTAGAGATTGGGTGCCAGTTCTCAACAAGTTGAAGGTCACCTTTTTGGGGGATTAGTGAGAGGATAGCACGTCTGCAGCTCAAAGGAAGTTCACCAGCTTGTATGCTTTCTTGAAAGACTGTTAATAGACATGGTCCCAGCAGATCCCAGAAAGCGTTGTAGAATTCTACTGGCAACCCATCTAACCCAGGTGCTTTGCTGGTGGGCAAGGTTTTTAAAACACTTGTAAGTTCATCTCAGGTTATTTCACCTTCGACAGCCAATTTCTGTGTTTCAGTAAGTGCAGGTGAGGAAGTAGTAAAACGATCTGTGTGGTTTAACGAAGCGTGCTTGGCAGAATAGAGGTTTGAAAAATAATTTTTACCAGTGAGTTTAATATCACTCGGATCAGTCAGCGTCTTTCCATCAGCAGAAAGCAAGGATAATATTTGTTTCTGATTTGTGGAAGTTGTTTCCAACTTGAAGAAACTGCTGGGAGTGTTTAGTTGCTGCAGGTGAATCATTCTCATTCGAAGGAGTGCACCTTTTGCCTTCTCGACCAATAACTCGTTCAGAAGAGCTTTCTTTTCATGCAACATTTGCTGCTGTCTATTGTCATTAGAGGAGGACACTGTATTTTGCAAGTTTAGAATTTGTGTCTTCACTAATTCTATGTCAATGTCACGATTCAGAGTACTGTGTCGTGAGAAGTTTTGACAGAAAACTCCAATTTGAACTTTGGTATTGTCCCACCACTGACGTTGACAAGAGAACTTCTGATCGATCGTGATGTAATGTGCCCAAAAGGTTTTAAAGGAAGTAACAAATAAATCATTTTGAAGAAATGCTGTGTTGAACTTCTAATAAGGGCTCCCCCTCTTAACTAGTGGCAATTGAAACTGCATGACAACAACATGGTGATCAGAAAACCCAGATGGGAGAATAGAGGTGTTTAAGACAAGGTCAAGAAAATGATTGGAAACGTAGAATTTATCAAGTCGAGCAAAAGACACTCGATTGTTAGAACAGCTACACCAAGTAAATTGTTGTTGCGTCGGATGTTTCAATCGCCAAATGTCAGTCAACTTGAATTTTGAAATGGAGCGAGCAAGAGCTCTCGTACTGGCTGCATGTGGCTCAGCACCATTCCTATCAAGAGGGGGGTTTAGTGAACAATTAAAATCACCTCCGAGACAGAAAGTGGTCAGGGGGGATATTAGCAAGAAATGATTTAAGGCAATCAAAAAAAGATCTTTCAGGATTTGTGCTAGGAGCATATAGATTGACAATGGTGAAAAGCTGCTGGCGAATGGAAAAGGTCAAGGAAGCTAAATATCCTTTTACAATTTCTTGGAAGGAGACTAAAGTTAAAGGAAGAGTTTGCTGAAAGTAGATGGCTATCCCGGCAATCGGACTTGAAAGACTGCTAAAGAACCAATGCCCTTTAAGAAGTAATTCCCATTCAGCTGAAGAAGGCTCAGTGGAATGAGTTTCTTGTAGTAATAAGATATCAACCTTGTTGCACTCGATTAGTTGTTTAACTTGCACTTTACGGAGAGAATTACGACCACCATTGATATTTAAGCTTGCAATGGATATTTTCATCGAAGGTATGAAGAGGGGAAAGGATAGAGGTCATCAGGTAGAACAGCATCAACCATTATTTTTGAGTTCGTTCCGAGTACGACTTAAAAATTTCCTCAAACGATGACGTTGAGGGTCGGTAAGATTGTATCGATCAGGTCTGGAAATCATTATTCGTGTCACTTGAATAAAGCCTTCTAGAAATGGAAAATTGTCTTTAATTTTGGCATTCGTTTTTCGAAAACTTTTGTGCAAGAAGGTGTGAATAGTATCTGGGGAAATTGAAGAAGCGTCTTCGAGCTTTAGAGAAGAAGTATCGCTACCCGCATCACTTGAAACAGAGACAGAAGAAGATGTCCCGTCAGACTCATATCCCCCCCATACTGTCTGCGACAATACCCTGCTGTTCTTCAGCAGTGACTTGATTAGATGTCACAGACACGGCTGCCTACAAATTACAATCAATCTGTACATCCGGTGTGGTGATTTTGACTGGGGTAACTGTACATGGGAGGGAAGTTTCATCAATTTGACCGGGGACCTCGGATTCGTCAGGCACGGTGGGAGTACCAGTTTTGTCAGTTCGGGTAGGTGTTTTAGCATTATCATGACATTCGTAACACTGCTCTACGTTATGGGGAGAGGCCCCCTTTTGTGAAGCGGTACATTCTAGGTGGTCAGGAATACAGTCTTTCGCTATTAATGATTTGGCATCTACTCCATCATCATTAATATTATTATTGAGTAAAACATCCGATTTTTCCTCTTCTTCTAACAAGGCAAATTGGTTGGAAAGTGAGATTTCAGTGCCATTTATGCTCGTGTTGGTTGGTCGTTTTCCGGAGGGTGATACGTTTCTGACAACAGACTTGCGTTTTTTTAACTTTAGAAACAGTAACGGACCCATCGTTTGTGGTGTCCATGTGTTAATTTCAAGTGCTTGTGTCAACTCGTTCAATTACTAAAGGCCTATCTTGTTTATTTGTTGAAAGAGAAGCTGCAACATTCGACTGAAGCTCAACGTTATTTACTGAGTTGGTGATATTGATATTAAGGCAAGGATCGTCACCAACAGAATCAGTAACGTTGGGAAGAGGATCGTTATGAGCACAGTCAGTGACATTGGAGGCAGAGACCTTACGAGCAGTGTCAGTAATGCAGAGGAGGGGATCGTTACCGACGGAGTCAGTAACATTGGGGGGAGGATAATCATTTCGGGTGAAAGTGATAGTATTAGTCTGGAAATCATTACTAGGAGGAGCATTGAGGGGAGGTTGTTTCTGACTGAGTGGACAGAACTGTTTCATATGTCCAATCGCTCCACAACCAAAACACTTTAGGGTATCGGTAGAGACATATACTTGAAAGTTATGACCATTTGAAGTAAACTTCATAATAAAACGTTAAGTGAAGCGTATTCTTTTTTAAGTACCATAAATACTTGTCTGCGGAAGCTCATGACATGGCTTACCCGTTTGTCTAAAAAGCCGACAGGGAGCATTATTAATGGAGAGACACAATCACCATAGCGCTGCAAGGCTGAAAGTATCAAGTCATTCTTTCGGAACGGTGGGAGATTACTAATTAATACCCTTTGTGCACAAGAGTCAAGGGGGTATGCCATTACAAATGTCCCAGTCAAGGGCCAAGCCTTGTTCAACAATTGGAGCAACGAACACTTCATCAGATACAAAAATGATCACACGCTTATTCATACGTGAAGCAGCACGTACCTTTTCAAAACCAATTATGTTCCCGATTACCATGACAATCGCTTCCACCGTAACACCTTCCGGTGGAGAGCAAGCTAGACCGTGTTTACGTGATAAATGCTCGAATGCAGCATATTGCTGTGAACGAGCAGCCGTCATGTTAAAGTACAAGGGGCCCAACCTCCTACCTACCTCGGGAAAAGGAAGTCAACAAGGCACTTCTTCTGACTTTGGGAAAGGGAGTTAACAAAAACGAACTGAAAAGATACCAAAATAAATTAAAATAAAACAGGTTTAAAGCAGAGAGCAAAACCTCAAAGCAAAATCTATCCTTAACCTAAACGGGTAGGCCGTGCCCAAAGGGAGGGCCAGCTCTCACTCTTTCTCTCTCTCTCTCTCTCAACAATAGCAGAGGAGAAAAACCACGAATAAAAACACCACAGAACACAACAGGAAGAAAAAGGGAAGATGGAGGGGGAGGGAATGGACGAAAACGACACTGAAAACTCACCACAACACAGAGCAGCAGCCCACGGCGGCCATGACACCACGGCCAGAAAACAAACGACCAGTAGGGGGCAAGAGAGAGAGAGAGAGAGAGAGAGAGAGAGAGAGAGAGAGAGAGAGAGAGAGAGAGAGAGAGAGAGAGACGGAGACGGAGACACAGAGAGAAAAAGAGAGAGAGACAAAGAGAGAGACAGAGAGAAAGAGACAGAGAGGCAGAGAGAGAGAGTGAGACAGAGACACAGAGAGAGAGACACAGAGAGAGAGAGAGACAGAGAGAGAGAGAGACAGAGAGAGACACAGAGAGAGAGAGAGACGGAGACGGAGAGAGCCACAGACAGAGAGAGCCACAGACAGAGAGAGCCACAGACAGAGAGAGCCACAGACAGAGAGAGCCACAGACAGAGAGAGCCACAGACAGAGAGAGCCACAGACAGAGAGAGCCACAGACAGAGAGAGCCACAGACAGAGAGAGCCACAGACAGAGAGAGCCACAGACAGAGAGAGCCACAGACAGAGAGAGAGCCACAGACAGAGAGAGCCACAGACAGAGAGAGAGCCACAGACAGAGAGAGAGCCACAGACAGAGAGAGAGCCACAGACAGAGAGAGAGCCACAGACAGAGAGAGAGCCACAGACAGAGAGAGAGCCACAGACAGAGAGAGAGCCACAGACAGAGAGAGAGCCACAGACAGAGAGCCACAGACAGAGAGAGCCACAGACAGAGAGAGCCACAGACAGAGAGCCACAGACAGAGAGCCACAGACAGAGAGATCCACAGACAGAGAGAGCCACAGACAGAGAGAGCCACAGACAGAGAGAGCCACAGACAGAGAGAGCCACAGACAGAGAGAGCCACAGACAGAGAGAGCCACAGACAGAGAGAGCCACAGACAGAGAGCCACAGACAGAGAGCCACAGACGGAGAGAGCCACAGACGGAGAGAGCCACAGACGGAGAGAGCCACAGACGGAGAGAGCCACAGACGGAGAGAGCCACAGACGGAGAGAGCCACAGACGGAGAGAGCCACAGACGGAGAGAGCCACAGACAGAGAGAGCCACAGACAGAGAGAGCCACAGACAGAGAGAGCCACAGACAGAGAGAGCCACAGACAGAGAGAGCCACGGACAGAGAGAGCCACAGACAGAGAGAGCCACAGACAGAGAGAGCCACAGACAGAGAGAGCCACAGACAGAGAGAGCCACAGACAGAGAGAGCCACAGACAGAGAGAGCCACAGACAGAGAGAGCCACAGACAGAGAGAGCCACAGACAGAGAGAGCCACAGACAGAGAGAGCCACAGACAGAGAGAGCCACAGACAGACACAGACAGACACAGACAGACACAGACAGACACAGACAGACACAGACAGACATGAGATGGCAGTGGGCAGGAGACTTGAAATCGTACTTGGGGAGAGCTTGAGACAGACAAGAACTGTGCCACAGTTGAGAGAAAAGGAAAATTAATGAATGAAAGTGATCATTACGTTTAACAAGGGAACATGCGATTTGGGGAGGCTAACAAAAAAAGGGTTTGTGGTGCAATGCATACAACCTTGTAAGACAAGGAATGTACAGAGGTGAGAGGGCAGGAGGAGCCAGAGCAGAACCGATCCTACACAAAAAGGACCACTGGGCCTGTAGCTTATCTGGGCCCTGGCCTAATGTTCTAACCAAAATTTGATAGCATTCTGACTGGTGGATCTGAAGAAGAAGATTTTGAAGGAAGTCATGTGATTTTACCAAAAAAAATGACCAAGTCGGCCGTTTTGACACATGGTCACATGATCGGCATGACCTCTGCAATTTAACATCCCTTCCCTGACCTAATTTTGCAACCAAAATTTGGTAAGCATTCCAACTGGTGGGTCTGGAGAATAAGATTTTTGAAGAAACTTACTAAGTCAGCCATTTTGACCTACTTAAAATCATGTGACAGGAATGACTTTTGCAATCCCCGTTACCAGTCAGGAGTGGAACCTTGCTGTCAAATGTCAGCTGGATTGGCCCAGTGGTTTGGACGGAGAAGTCAAAATAGGAGACGGACGGACGGAGCATGATGACAATACCTTCTCTGGAATTCCAATTCCAGATAAGCTAATAAACTAGAGAGTTCATAAAACACAATACCCCATGCAGTGAAAAATGTATACAAGAGGGCTTTGCTGTTCATGGGTATTACATTTTTGAAAGTCCCTGTGAACCTATTGCTTTCTGTTCCCACCTCACCCAATCATACCCAGATGTTCTTGGATTATGTGTCCCTTTCTCCTGACAATGTGGAGAGCTTGCTGTCAAACCTCGACTCAGATTCTGCAACCGGTCCTGACGGCATCAGCCCACATGTCCTAAAAACCTGCTTCTGCTTCTGCTTCTGCTTCTGCTTCTGCTTCTGCCTCTGCCTCTGCCTCTGCCTCTGCCTCTGCCTCTGCCTCTGCCTCTGCCTCTGCCTCTGCCTCTGTGCCTCTGTGCCTCTGTGCCTCTGTGCCTCTGTGCCTCTGTGCCTCTGTGCCTCTCTCTCTCTCTCTCTCTCTCTCTCTCTCTCTCTCTCTCTCTCTCTCTCTCTCTCTCTCTCTCTCTCTCTCTCTCTCTCTCTCTCTCTCTCTCTCTCTCTCTCTCTCTCTCTCTGCTTGATTCACCCTCATTTTCTCAAGGTCATCCACCATCTGCTTGGAAATCCGCAAATATTACCGCTCTGCCTAAAAAGGTGCAAAAACTGATCCCTGCAACTACAGACCAATCAGCCTGCTCCCAATCATCAGCAAGGTTATGGATTCCATCATCACTTCTGACATTCTTCCTCTTCTGCAACAGCTTGATTTCCGATCATCAATTTGGATTCAGACCAGGTCACTCTATCCTGGACATGCTGCTTCTGCTTTCCTCACAATGGATGGAGGTCTTCAATGTCAGGCATGAGATCAGAGCCATCTCCCTGAGATCAGAGCCATGAGATCAGACACATCGTGAGCTTTCGATATGGTCTGGAACCCTGCGCTGCTCACCAAACTGTCTTCCTATGGTATCCAAGGACATCTCCACTCATGGCTCGCAGACTTCCTCTCCTGTTGCAGTCATTGCGTGGCTCTTCATGGAATCCTCTCATCCCCTCTTCCTGTCCAGCCTGGAGTTCCTCAAGGCAATGTTCTGGGCCCTGTGCTTTATTTTCTGGTTTTCATCAATCATCTTTCTGACTGGAAAATCCTCTTAATCTCTTTGCTAATGGCTCCACCCTTTGTCGTACCATTTCTCATCCCTCAGATCGGCAGGCAGCAGCCTCTTCACTCTCTGCAGACATGGATAAAATCACAAGCTGGTCAAACACTTGGAATATGTCTTTCAACCCTGACAAATCTCACACCCTCACTATGTCTCTCCGAAAGGACCATCTGGAAATCCCACCTTCAAATTCCCTGTTTTCCTTCCTGAAAGTCCCTGTAGTACCATCTTGTTTACCCAGGTACCCTGCCCAATCCCTCCCCCTTCCACAGATATCCCATTGTCATTGTTCCCTCTCCTGCCCCTCTTGTCTCCTGCCTTATTATGCGTTTCTGTGCATTAGCTCTTATATGAGCCACGACTTGGTTAAAGAAAAAATATAAATACATAAATAAATAAATAAATAAATAATAAAACCCTGCAAATCCACAAACTGAGGGGTTCATGGGGTAAATGGGGCTTGGGATTTTACTCTAAAATGTCAAAACTGTCCCCTTGATTAACATTTTGTGTATTGTTTTTGTGCCACTAATTTTCATGAATAAAAGACCAATTAAGAACAAAAATAAAGTTTATTTCTTGCATTATTAATAGGGTTGGGCATACAACCATACTTTTTTTGAAAGGACTGTTTTTTTATAGCCAAATTTCACGCTGATTACGAATCCGTTGAACTTTGTGACATAGGATGATGTCTTAGGTTGGTAAAATAGAAAAATTCAAAATGGCCACCAAATTTACCAACTTTTCAGGTAAAATTTGATAATTATGGCTTACTCGGGCGTGTAATATTAGGGTTGGGCACACATCGACTTTTTCTGTTGTCCCGTTGAAAGGAGTGTTTTTTTATGGCCATTTTTCACACTGAGCACGAATCCGTTGAAATTTTTGACCTAGGATGATGTCTTACTAAGACATCATTGATGATGTCTTAATAAGACACTCCACAATTGGCTCACTAACTTCCTCCATTCTCATAGCTAAAGTGGAGCTCTCAACAGGATAATTTAATCTCCTCTTGCTGTCAAGGCTGGAGTGCATCAAGGCTGTTCTGGGCTCAGTCCTAATCACAATCTTTATCAACGATCTCTCTGACTGGGAAAATCCTCTTTATACTTTGTTGTTGACACCAACCTCTGCTGTAACATCCCCCATCCTTCACTTTGGCAGAATCAAAAGCTGGTAAAACACTTCAAATAGATCTTTTAATCTTGACAACTCTCATGCACTCACTCACTCTCTGAAAAGACCATCTGGAAAACTCTTCCATATACTTTCTTAACACGACTCTTGAATAAGTTTCATCACACAAACTCTTGGGTCTCACGATATTTCTTGTGAAAACCACATTTCAAAGTTGACCTCTGAAGCCAGTCGCCAACTGGGCACCCTCTGTCATTCAAAGTCCTTCCTTGGCACACCTGAACTCCTATCTACCTATAAGGCCTTCATCCATGGTTTGATGGGGGTACTGTCTTCTCCTTTTGGTGGGCACACCTTCCTCATACCTTGCTCATCCTGATGCTGTGGAAACCAAGGTCTTCAGGATCATTGGAATCTCCAACGATGAAGTTGAGTCTTTGGGCCCATCACTTTCCTGTTGCAGACAGGTCAGTGGTCTCTTCCTTCCACCACCTCATTTTTTAGACTTGCACCTGCTGCTCTTTCCTGCTTTGTCCCCCTCTCTAGGTTTCTGCCAGGCACACAAGGTCTGCCAACAACCCCCTTCTGATGAAACTCCTAAAAGTCAGAATCACTGCTCACCTCCACTCATTTGTTCCTTTTCTCCCACCTGTGGAATTAACTTTGACATTCACTTCAATCTCATGCTTCCCTCCAGGTTTTCAAGGCAGCTAGCTGTTCACCAACATCTCAGATCATCCCCCATCAAAAAGCATCACCTTTTCTAACCTCATGAACTCTCCCCAAGTCCACCTCTTTCCAACTTTCATGCTTTTCCTTTCTGAGAGATTGCTTCTGTCGATGCAATTTCTCCACAATTAGCATAATGGGTTTGAGGGTGATAAAAACAACAATAGAATGTTAATTAAAACTTGATATTAAAATAAATGTATTAAATCTGAAATGGAAAATGTACTCAAATATGGTATGATTCTATGTGCTTGAGCATGTATCCATTTTTGAATTTTAAGTAACATAATCATATCTTTCCTCTGTATTGAAAGATGTCGACCTGTCTAGTAAAGATATGATAAGCAGGCCGACCTTTCAAATAAGTTTAATTCAGTGCAAGAGAATTGCCCATCATTTAAAAGCTATCTTGCTTTCTAAGGGATTTTTATAAAAGGCACCAACAAGTTGGACAGGGAATATGAATTCAGTATAAATGGAATGTGGGTCTAATATAAGGAAATGTCCAGATATATTCACGAAGCTCCAATTGCTTCAAGATAGTATATTTCCCGTCTGTTATAAGCAGTGACTTTTAACCTACATCCTATAGAAATCTATCCAAATATCCCAAAGGGTTGCAGTTTGATGCCTTTCAATCATTCTGTGCGGGGAGAGAATCTACACATCTAGGTTTGAAATATATGCGACAACCATTCAATCAAATCAAGCTGGTGGCTGCACAAAGGCTGAAGATGAGCTCCATCTAGGAATATCAAGACCTGTCAAACTGTGGTGCCAGGGTTTGGAAATAAAAAAAAATACCATGTCTCACTGGATTCTCCATAAAAGGACTTAACTTTATCATGTATTTCAGAGATCTGGAGCAAGTCTGTGTTCAGATCCTCCATATACACGCATGTATTTGTTTGTTTGTATATGTTGTTTGTTAAATAAATGACTCAAATGTACAGGATGACATAAAAATTTCTTCAACACTTCTATATCCATTTTCTCCAACCACCATGTTCTCCCCTTGTCCTCATTCTTCCTCACATCCATCATCATCAAAGTCTCTCTCTATTTTGTCACTCAACCCCACTGCTGTGTGTTTCTGCTCCTCTTTCTCCATCAATTAAATCCTTCCAAGTCTTTTTTGGTCTTTTCCCCTCAACGAACAAACTAGTCACTTTCTTGACAGACTCATCCTCTCTCTTTTCTCACCACGTAGCTAAACCACCATAATCTTCTCTTTCTCAATTCTTGTCTCCTGTTCCCTTTGTTATATGTTGTGTGCTAGCTCTTATACGAGCCTCCACTAAGTGTACATTTAAAAAAAATAAAAATAAAAACTTCTGCCTCAGTACTATTAGATTTGAGCCTTTTTCCTGTGTCTACACTACTCAGCTTATCCTTAAAGTTACTCAACACATCCATCTCATCATCCTAAGCTCTGTCATCTCTATCCTTTGACCCTCATTCCCCATCTCATTGTCGTACAGGTACAGTGGAGGACACAATAATGTTTTGCAATTAATTAGTAAGCAGAAACAACAAGTGGGCAAAAATTATGCTTTTGGCAGAAGCAAGAAGAGTGAAGCATACAATTGACACCTGCTTCAAACAATAAATAGTTTAGTTGGTAATAATAATAATAAAAAAAAAACATTACACACCTGCACACCATCAGCTTTATCCATCTTTTGCACCCACCTGTATATTCCTGGTTTGAAGTGCTCAAAGACCTGAGAATTCTCCACATGGTAACGAACCTGAGGACCTGACGATCGAAAATTTTCCCCAGAATGAATGAGGAACTCACGCCGGCTCTGTCCAATCTTAGCCAAATCTCGTGGCTAGGGGTTAGGGAAGTGGTTGTTTGGAGGAGGAAATAAAAGCAAAACAAAACAATAAAAAGAGCAATCAGATATTGCAGACCCTTGCCAGGACTTTTGTGTGGTGTTTCTGTAGTTTAGTGTCGTGTATTTTGTGTGTACTGGTGTGTTATGCAATTAATAACGGACACAACTAAAACTGCCACTTTATAACTGCTGGCAGTGATGACCAGGTACCAAGACATCCCGCTTCAATTGGAATCCTGACCCTGACCCATGACGTATATTATTCAATTAAATTCAGAATGGCATTCAAATAAATTCAATTCAAATCAAATGGAAGACCAAATAGGTACAATCCTGCATTTGAGTCATTAGGAGGAACCCAAACAAGACAAATGGAAAGATCAAGTCATCAGGAAGAACCTGGATAGGATTCACATTTCAGCTGCTACTCCTCGACCAACAAACTCATCCAGGTGCAGCCAAGTGAGCTTTATTTAAAAGTCAAAATAAAAATTCTCCAGATCAAAATATTAAATAATTCTGGATTCCAGACCATGCGTCCGATCAAGTGTAAATTTGAAACATAGATCCCCCAGCACTGCGAGATAATAATTGTGAAGTTTCATATCGATTGATGAAGCGGTTCAAGAGAAAGAATGTTTTTATTAATTCTTGTTCAATCCAACATGGCTGCCTGACCATGAGACCTATCAATTATTTGTGAATACCCTGGTATCCCCAAGGCTTGGGGAACATTTGTGTGAAGTTTCCCCTCGATCTGTCTAGCCATTCTGGAGAAGATTTTTCATAGGTTTTTAGGTAAATCCAATATGGATGCCAAACCATGTGACCTATGATGTCATGTGTGAATGCTTTGTTCCTCATGGAGAGGTGGTCATACATGTAAAGTTTCGTCTCAATCTGTTCAGCCATTTCAGAGAAGAAGATTTTTAAAGATTTAAAAACAAATATAAACAAAAAAAAAACAATCTCGTTGCCGAATCATGGGATCAATGACATCACCAAGTTTATTTTCTGTGGACCAATTTATTTCCAGATGACCTTTAAAAATCTTCATACTAATCGGATGTAGTGTTCTATGCATGCAATTATGACGTTATAACAAAGTCACCGATGACATCATCTATATATTACTAAAACTCTCATCTTGTATGTATGTATGTATGCATGCATGTATGTATGCATGTATGTGTGTGGACACAAACAAACACGACATAATAGTGACCGAAACTTTTCGTGCTGCACTCTTCAGGGTAAAAATTGCAGCAAGTGAAGGAGTAAGTGAAGGCGCGTGCTTTATACGCAAGTCTCAATAAGGTAGACACTGATTGGTTCAACTGTAATGACGTCACGGTTAATCCGAACGCCCATTGGTCGGCTCATCTTCACCTCGAGCTCCCATTGGCTGGAGCAGAGTTCGTCGATGATTGACGTTTGCAACCGCATCCTGGAGAGAGGGGGGATGGGTTTCCACTAAGGTCCATTCACCATTTGTTACTGTACTTCCCTTGATCTTTCCATCCTGAAAGAGACACAGAGATCGTACAAATTCCTTTTGACGATATAATATTGTATCGGTGGTAAGGATGAAGGTTGCTTCCAACATACGGAAATGAAACGAGCTCCGACCTCGGCTCAATATCCTGAACATATCTGCATTGTACTGGTCTGCACATATAGGGTTGGCAACCAGATTCTGTGCAATGGCAAATGAAGCAGATACAGTGGTCGGTGGTTGCTGTATATTTCTACATGCTCGCACTGGTTGTGTTCTAACCCTCACAATCTTTCTTCGAATCGCCAAGGGGAATCCTCTGTAAAGGGGAAGAAAGATTGTGAGGGTTAGAACACAACCAGTGCGAGCATGTAGAAATATACAGCAACCACCAGCCACTGTATCTGCTTCATCTGCCATTGCACAGCATCTGGTTGCCAACCCAATCTGTGCAGACCAGTACAATGCAGATATGTTCAGGATATTGAGCCGAGATCAGAGCTCGTTTCATTTACGTATGTTGGAAGCAACCTTCATCCTTACCACCGATCTAACATTGTGTCGTCAAAAGGAATTTGTACGATCTCTGTGTCTCTTTCTGCATGGAAAGATCAAGGGAAGTACAGTAGCAAATGGTGAATGGACCTAAGGGGAAACCCCTCCCCCAGGTACACCTGGTGAGGAGGGTGTATGGATATGGACATCCAGCAGGACTAAAGCCAAAACCTGTTAAAGGGTGTAGGTGCTCCTTGTAAGCCAATAGCAATCCAAATCTGGTGCCCAACTGCATCTGCGGATGTCTTCCCGCAGTGGGTTACCTTTCCGACGAAGTAGGTGGTAGGATTTGCACTCCAGCCATCATAAAAAAAAACGACATTTCAGTCTGCAAAAGCACACCAAATAATGTGTGGTGGGGTGGTGCTGAGGTGTAGTCCACCAGGCGGTGATCTCCTCGGTTTAACCTGAGGTGGTCCCTTCGGGTGCATGCCTGGAATGTCCTATCCCCAAGAAATGGAGGATAGCCAGACGGAGGCCCCTGGAGTACCAGCGGAAAGTGGACACAGCAACGCACTGTGGCGCATGCTCCCCATGTATGTATGTGCTGCATTTGAACTGTGTTCGATCCCACTGCTAGACTTTTCAACATTGTCCGTCTGTTTTACAATCCTTACTCCTACTTTCACACAAAATGAGAGCAGTAATAACAAAAAAAATTTATTTGCATTAACAACACTCATTTCAGCCAACATATGTGCAACTTAAGTAGTGCCACATGGGTTCTGAAAGAAGGTGCCATACATTGGCAAAATATGCTGATCCGGTTTGGCTGTTAAAACCGCATAGATTTGGGAACAACAGATTTGAGTAGTTATGTTAACTTGCGTATCATATCCTGGACGTGCAAGCAAGATGAAAAGCTGTTTTAGGCCGATTAAAGTACCAAGTCGAAGTTTCAAACTTGAACAGCAAAATACCACGATTTAATATAATTAGTACTGAAGTATTAAAGTTAAAATACGAGTAATAGATGCTCACAACCATCCTTGACTATGTTGCGGAACGTCGGCAAAGGCCCTCACTTTTTATTTTTTTTCCTCCCTCACTTTTTCACCTTTATTCGCTTTAAAATTTCTCTCCGCAAACACTTGAGCAATTGACACAAAACTTTCAACATAGGAGTGCCTACCCATGGATAATTTTTTTTTTTAATAAATAAAAGATACATGAGGAATGGATGGTGTGAATGGTTCATAAATGAAAATAGGCAATTATTCCCAGTCTTAACAAGGCACTTGGTTTCAAATATGTGATTCAAAATGCTCACCTTTGGGCAGTCCTTGAGTTGGTGATGCTCAGAACCACAATTGAAGCAGCATGGCTTGGGTCTTTAAGAAAAATAAAAAAATTCAAACTTCAGTTACAAACATCACATCGTTACTTCCTTGGAAAAACATTTCACATGATACAGAAACACTATTTTAACTTATCTGGAATTGGAATTCCAGATAAAGTATTGTCATCGTGCACCGTCCATCCATCTGTCTCCTATTTCGACTTCTACACCTAAACCGCTGGACCGATCCGGCTGAAATTTGGCAGTAAGGTTCCGCTCCTGACTCCTAACGGATTGCAAAGCTTATTCCGGTCACATAACTAAGTGGTGGGTCTGGAGAAGAAGGTTTTTGAAGAAATTTACGAAGTCGGCCATTTTTACTGATGCTACCAAATTTGTCAGAATGCAGAAAGTCAGAATGCTTCCAAATTTGGTTACAATATTTGGCCAGAGCCAAGATAAGCTACAGGTCCAGTGGTCCTATATTCTTTATACAGTGGCCTGCAAAAGCAAAAGTATTCACTCCCTACCAATAATGCCACATTTAGATGAATTACAAATTATGTAGAAACAATTTTTCCAAATGAACTTTTTTTATTCATAACTGAGGGGATCAAACGAAACACTGTTATAGTTGAAGGAGGTCACATGTCAGGAATACCTACAAAAAAAACATGTACAAATCAAAATTCACTGGTCACAAAAACATTCAGGCTCTGAGGTCAGTACTTGGTGGAAGCACCTTTTGGAGCAATGACTGTGCTGAGTCTTGTTGGGTAGGTCTCTACCAGCTTTGCACAGTGAGATGATGAAATATTTGCTCATTACACTGAACAACAAAATTTTTTTACTGGAGATGTGTAAAGTGATTTAGACTAATTTGGGTACGCTGATTTCAAAAATCATAACCGTTTTGCTGTATCACGTCAGGATTTTCAGGAACAGAAATATTCCCATTGCCTAGAAGTCAGGATTTCAATGAAATTTACAAAAATTCATTTATTCATTTATTTCATCATGAATGCTTCAAAATTATAGAAATTACAGAAAAACTCCACTAGAATGTAATTAAAAATGCTTTCGGCATTTGGCTTTGCGTTTGTGCTGCTCTGTGTCAGTTTCACGATGCAGGAACCAGAAGAAATCGCCCATCATGTTCGGGTTGTGCCGCCCTTGGTAACGCGTCTCCATGAGTGAAATCTCTGGGTGGAATCGCCTTCCGCCGTGCTCGTCCGAGACTGCTCCCAAGTTGTCAGGGAAGAAGTTCAGGTGCTGGTGTAGGAAATGGATTTTCAGGGACATCCTGGAGCCAAGTTTCCTGAAGGACTCCAGCAGCTGCTGCACTATTTCTTCATAGTTGTCCGCGCGCTCGTTCCCCAAGAAGTTGTCCGTCACAGCTTTGAAGCTCCTCCACGCTGCCAGCTCTTTGGGGTTTAGAGTTGTCGGAAAAGTTTCGTCCTTCATAATCTGTCGGATTTGCGGTCCAACAAAGACACCAGCCTTGATCTTGGCCTCCGACAAGGTGTTGCCAAACTTTTCCTTGAGGTATAAAAACCCACGCCCATTCAGATCCATTGCCCGTACAAAACTTTTCATCAAGCCGAGCTTTATGTGGAGTGGTGGAAGGAAAACCTTGGCTGGGTCGACAAGGGCGACATGCTTCACGTTGTGTCGACCAGGTACATGCTCTTTTCGCTCTTCCCAATCTTTCTTCGTCCAGTGATTCTTGTCGTCTCTGAAATCCCAGAGACAAAGGAAGCACATGTATTTCGTGTAGCCTGACTGCAGCCCTAACAACAGCGCCACCACTTTCAAGTCTCCGCAGATGTGCCAGTTGAAGTCATTGTACTTGATGGAATCAAGCAGCTGCCGCATAGTCTCATCGGTCTCTGTCATGCCGAACGCGTGAGCCAGTGGGATTGATGGTTTCTCGTTGCCATTGTGGAGCAAAACAGCCTTCAAGCTGTTCTTCCCCGAGTCGATGAAGAGGCGCCAGTCTGTAGGATCGTGATCACACCCAAGTTCTTTCAACAGACCGTTGATGTCACTGCAGAATGTCATCGTGTCTTCCATCTCAAAGAACTCAGCCATGTCTCTGTGACGTGCTCTGAACAAGGATATCTTGGTGTTAGGTTCAAGTAGATTCCACTGCTGCAGCCTTGATCCAAGCAGCTCCGCCTTCGCCTTTGACAGCGAGAGATCTCTTACAAGATCATTTAAGTCTCTCTGGTTCAGAAGGTGTGATTCTTGAGTGTCGGGTTCAAAAGGTTCATCATCACCATCCTCTTCACCACTGCTTACAGCTATGTTCTGATCAGCTGGAGGTGTTGGAACGGGGTTCTCGTCATCATGAGGCACAGGTTTATGAGCAGAGACGCAGTCAGCGTACTTGATGTGACCTTTATTCTTCTTGTTGAAGCCGGCGATGCTTGTGCAGCAGAAATAACAATCATCATGATGATTCTGCGGCTCACGCCATATCATGGGCACCGCAAATGGCATGCTCGCGCGCTTGCCCACCAACCACTGAGTCAAGGATGTGTGACAGCTTGTGCAGCAGATGTGTGGTGCCCAGCTCTGTTCTTGGTCCCCCACCTTACACCCGAAGTAGTGAAAGTAGGCGGCCTTCATTTTCACTGCTGTAGATATACTTCGCTGTTGATCTTTTTTGGTATACCGACCACAGACATAACAGAAGTTGTCAGGATGATTGGTACAGGAACGCCTACTCATCTTTATCTGAAAGAAAGAAATATAACACAAGTTAACAACAATTGTACGAAATAGACATGTTAAAGACATATGTAAATTTCATTGAAATCCTGACTTCTAGGCAATGGGAATATTTCTGTTCCTGAAAATCCTGACGTGATACAGCAAAACGGTTATGATTTTTGAAATCAGCGTACCCAAATTAGTCTTAATCACTTTACACATCTCCAGTAAAAAAAATTTTTTGAAATTTGTTGTTCAGTGAATTATTCACGTGAAAATTGCTCCAGCTCTGCCAATTTTGATGGGGATCGTCGATGCACAGCAATCTTCAAGTCGCGCCATAAATGCTCAATTCAGTTCAAGTCAGGACTTTGATTGGACAACTCAAGAACTTTTTATCTTGCCAAAACGAAGTTTTTGCAAGATATGTTAGTCAGCTTGTATGTTTTTTTTTGTTTGTTTGTTTTTTTGTTTTTTGTTTGTCTGTAATCACGTATAAAAAATTCTGCAGAGCACAGTTATCATTGGAAATTTTTGTAACTTCGCATATCAGAGGCCTATAGAGGTCCCTTTCAGCACACAAAATTTTGAAGGTCAAGGTCAAAGGTCAAGGTCACTTTGTCGCAAATCAGGGGAGTCAACGAAACCCTTATTTTTTGAGTAATTTTAATCGAATCGTCTCCAAACTTTATGGGAATGCAGTATATGGTCTGGCGCTCAGCTGATTAGTTTTTGGTGGCGATTGGCCTTGACCTTCATGGTTAGCACCTGAGGTCAAACATATTTGACCCCAAGGTCAAATTTTCAAGTTTTAGGAACCATATCGTGTAGTACCTCAAATTGAACACCTCGATGAGTGCTTTCTAGATATGTCAAGCTTGAGACATTATGACATCATTTGGTGACGTTATGAGGCAAAAGCATATTTTTCATGGTTACTCTGTAGAACGATTCTCATCGGAATCTCTCGTAGGCAGATATTCCTCAAGGAGTCGCTCCTGGTGGATAGCAGCTCTGTTCACCTCAGTGTGACCTGAAAGAAGTCACACGTGGTCACCTTTTGGCAAGATACGGGTCACAATGCGGGTGACATTGGTTTTATTTTTTTTCTTATTCAGTCACTCTAGTGTGGCTTTAGCTTTGTGCTTTGGATCATTGCCCTGCTGAAATGTCAATCTCCTACCCAGTTTCAGATTCATGGATGACTCACCAGGTTTTCTTCAAGGATTCTCCTGTACTTTGCACCATGCATTGTCTCTTAACTTGCCGGTCCCTACTGATGAAAAGCAGCACCAGAACATGATGCTGCCAACTTGACTTGACATGATGCTGCCAACTTGACTTGCCAAAAGAAATTTACGAAGTCGGCCATTTTTACTGATGCTACCAAATTTGTCAGAATGCAGAAAGTCAGAATGCTTCCAAATTTGGTTACAATATTTGGCCAGAGCCAAGATAAGCTACAGGTCCAGTGGTCCTATATTCTTTATACAGTGGCCTGCAAAAGCAAAAGTATTCACTCCCTACCAATAATGCCACATTTAGATGAATTACAAATTATGTAGAAACAATTTTTCCAAATGAACTTTTTTTATTCATAACTGAGGGGATCAAACGAAACACTGTTATAGTTGAAGGAGGTCACATGTCAGGAATACCTGACCAAAGGTGGAAGGAGTGGGGATGGTGTTGACTGGGTGATGTGCAGTGTTAGGCTTGCGCCAGACGTAACGCTTTGAATTTAGACTAAAAAGTTCAATTTTTGTCTCATCTGACCACAAAACGTTTCTCCACATGCTTGCAGTATCATTAAAAGATACTTTTTTGCAAACTTCATAAGCTTTCAGATGAGTCTTTTTCAGCAAGGGTTTCTTTCTTACAACCTGTACATAGGGGCAAGCTTTGTGAAGGGAAAGGGATTATGGTTAATTGATGAACACCAAACCCCATCTCAGACATAGAGCCCTTTCTCTATGTCATTGTTGGATTTTCAGTGACATCCCAAACCAGTTTCCTGCTTGCACGGCTAGAGTTTGGATAGGCAGCCTGATCTGGGTACAGTCTTGGTGGTATGATACGTCTTACACGTCTTAATTATGGATTGCACCGTACTCAAAGGGATAATGAGTGACTTTGAAATCTTCTTATAACCCTCTCCTGAATGGTGCTTCTCCACCACTTTGTCTGACTTCTTTGGAAAGCTCCTTTGTCTTGTTGGTTGACCAAGTGAGTTGCACCTTAAAACTCCTTAGATAGTGAGGGAGCTAAATTTTTAAGTTAAACCACTGATTACATACAGATGAAACCTGTTACACTTACTTTGTAACCTTTCAAACAAATAATTGCTACTGAAGTGATTTTTGGTTAATTAGGCAAAGGGTCCAAATACTTATGCAACTGAGAATCATCTGATTTTTCTCTGTTAATCCAACTTTTAACTGTAGTTTTAGCTTTATCACTTTGGAGTAGTTTGTGCAGACTCTATTTATTGTTTGATTTGAAAGCATCATGAAATAAGCTCAGGTAGGATCAAAATGTGAAAACTTTGGCGGGGCTTGAATAATTTTTTCGGCCACTGTCGGCGATACATAATCAAGGAGCGTGGAAGAGCAAGAACACAGAACGGATCAGGACGTAACATAACAAAAAGAACAGCAGGGGGGGGGGGAGAGGGAGAGACAGAGAAACAAGGGATGTGGGTAAAGATGAGGGGTTGGAGAGAATATGAGGGGTGGACAAGAAAGATACAGAAGCAAAATTTTTGGAGGGTGTAGGGGGTGGTGTACCAGGTGTAAAAATGATCAAGGTTTTGAATGAGGGATGAATTGAGATGGTGTGAACAGCTGTCTTGAAGGCCTGAAGGGAAGCATAAGATTGAATAGTGTGGAAGTTGGATCCACAGGTGGGAAAAAAAGAAAAAAAAGAAAGAGTAACAAAGGAGTGGAGGTGAGCAGTGGTTCTGGATTTTTTTATTTTTCATTAGGAGGGGGTTTCTGGTAGACCACATGCATCCTGCAGATAGCAAAGGTCTGGGATGGCAAAGTGATAGGCCCAGAGACTTGACTTCATTGTGAGCGATTCCAATTATCTTGAAGGTCTGTTTCCATGGCATCAAGCTGAGCAAGGTGTGAGGCAGGGGCACCAACTCAGGAGGTCAGCAGTATTCCATCAAGCTGTGGATGAAAGCCTTGTTGTTGGATTGGAGTTCAGGTGTGCCAAGGAAGGACTTTTAGGATGGAGGATGCCCAGCTGGAATCTGACTTTGGAGGCCAACTTTGAAATGTGGCATGCCCAAGAGAAATCATGGCTGAGAGTGAGACCCAAAAATGAGTGACTGAATCTCTTTGAGATAGTTGTTGAGATAGCAGATGGGAGGGTTTGCGGCACGGTCGCTTCAGAGGGAGAGGGAGAGGGAGGACAGTTCTCCCTGGAATAAAAGGCATTCTTAGTGTTTGACCAGTTTGGGATTTTGCCAAGGTTTGAAAAGAGGAAAGAGGCTGCTGCCTGTCTGTCAGAAAGATGAGGAATGCCACGGCAGAGGGTGGAGTAATCAGCAAAGAGATAAAGAGGATTTTCCTCTTTATCTCTCTGCGAAGAGATCATTGTGAGGAAGAAGAAGAATATGGTGCCGAGCCCACTGCCTTGGGGCACTGCCTTGACAGGGGGAGGAGGAGAAGAAAGCATTCTGTTGAGAGCCACACGTTGCCTACGAGGGTGGAGTAAGTCAGTAACCCAAGAGTGTAGATGGCCTTGGATGCCATAGGCAGACAGTTTGGAAGGTAATTGCACCTTTTTACCTCTGCCACCAAAGGTGGAAGGAGGTTATGTTTTCACCTTTGTCTGTTTGCAGGACATTTCAAAAGGTTGTGGATGGATTTGGACGAAATTTGAACACGTTGGGTGTGTGACGCGGAAGAATTGGTTCAATTTTGGTGAAGATCCAAATCCGGATCCGATAATTTTAAAGTGATTCTTCACCAATGAGAGATAGGGCTAAACCGATATATAACACGAAATCTCAAAAAGTTATGGACAGATTCAGACGAAAGTTGGTGGACAGGTTTGGTGTGTGTCAGGTCAGGTATGGGAGCATGTGCCAGAACAGCACGTCGCTGCGTCCACTCTCCGCCGGTACTCCAGGGGCCTCCGTCTGGCCTTCCCCCAGGCAGATGCCAGGCCAATCCCCATCTACTTGAGATGCTGGTCAACCTGCTGCAATCACGAGGCACGTGGTCGGCACATTGGCATCCGCCACTCACGAGGCACCCTCGCTGAGAGAATCTGGTGAGCAGAATCAGCGTCAGGAAAAGGAGCCACATGTCCATGCAGCCGCAACTGACGCTCACGGACCATACAGGTAACAAATCTCATCTGAGTCTCTCTCAGCAACCGCTCGTTGGACACAAAATCTGACCAGCGATAGCCAAGGATTCTCCGAAGAGACCTGATACCAAAGGAAGTAAGTCTCCATCTCAGATCCTTGGTCAGAGTCTAAGTCTCGCATCCATAGAGCAAGACTGGAAGCACCAAGGACCTGAAGACTCAAACTTTCGTCCTCCCGCACAGGTACCGGCAGCGCCACACCCCATGATCTAGTGAATCCATGACTCTCAAGGGCCGACCCAGATGTCTATTGACCTCTGACTCACAGCCAGCAGAGACATGAATATCACTGCCAAGGTAAGTGAATCTCTCCACCACCTCAACACAAACAGACAGACAGGACAGCAGCATCCAAGATGTCATTGAAAGCCTGGATCTTAGTTTTGACCCAAGAAACCCGTAATCCCAGTGGCTCCGACTCCTCATTCAGCACCTCGAGGGACCCAAAAAGGATATCTAAAGTCTCCGCAAAGATGACTGCATCATCTGTGAAATCAAGGTCTGAGATCTTGACATTCCCAAACGATGCACCGCAGCTTGATCTTTCCGACATCCTCCCTAAAATCCAGTTCATACAAGTGCTGAAAAGTGTGGGGGCCAGTACACACCCCTGACGAACTCCAGTAACAACTGGGAATAAGTCAGAGATGGTACCACCACACTTCACAGCACTCTCAGTACCAGAGTAGAGTTCAGACATCAGATCGATCAGTTTTGGTGGCACCCCACGAAGACCAAGAATCCTCCAGAGGACATCCCGATTCACTGAATCGAACGCTTTACAGAGATCAACATAGGCTGCAAGCAGCCCCTGCCGAAACTCTCGCCTGCGTTCGGTGAGGACACGAAGAGCAAGGATACGGTCAATCGTTGACCTCTTTGGTGTAAAGCCTGACTGCTCTGGACGCTGGTGCTCAAGCAGATGGTGGCAAACCCCATCAAGAATTATCCGAGCAAAGACCTTGCCCGGCACTGAGAGCAGCGTCACCTCTCGGTAGTTGTTGTAGTCTTGGCGATCACCCTTCCCTTACCAGAGAGGGACAACAAGGCCCCTCTTCCAATCAGTTGGGATGATGCCTGAGTTCCAGGCAGAGTACAAAACTGCATGCAACGACACGAGTGCAACATTTCCACCAGCCTTGAGAAGTTCAGCATGGATGCCACAGATCCCTGGAGCTTTACCCCGTTTCAACCGGTTCACCGCAGCAAGTGTTTCCACAAGCGAAGGTGGACCACAGTTGATTGGAGGGTCGGCAACAGGGCATCAACACGCTTGATGTCCAACTCGACAGCTGGGGGATCAGCCTAGTACAACCGCTCAAAGTAACCGGCCCAGCGGGCCTTCACTTCAGACTCCTCTGTCAAGAGCCTACCACTCTCTGCTCTAACTGCAGTACTCCGAGGGATGGGCTTGGATGAACGCAATGCACAAATTCCCCTATAAGCGGGATGAGAATCACCTGTCCGCAGGTGCTGCTATACCCCCTCACAGATTCCTCGCACATCGGCCTCCTTGTCCACGCTTAGTGCACGTACAGTTTTACGCCTCAGATCCCTGAACAGCTCAGCGCTGCCATTCAGCCTGGCCCTGCAACTCTGGTCAATGGTATCCAGTGTCCCTTGAGAGACAAAATTCTTCTTTGCCCTGCAGTGAGTTCCAAGACATCCACCGACAACATCAAGGACGGTGGTGTTGAAGGCAATCCACAACTCATCAGGACCCCCCAAAGCACCCAGACCTCCCAAGTGTCCACTCAGCCTGTTCGCAAACTCCTCAGCTACTCTCTCATCCTTGAGCTTGCCAACATCCAGCCTAGGCTGGGATGGTACCATTCTCCAGGATTTAAAGTGCAGCTTTAGAGTTGCTACAAGCCGGTGGTCAGTATTGAGGAACAGCACTCTGGTAGATCCTGTAGTTCTGGATCATCCTGCAGCGACCGTCAACGAGGGCATGGTCAATCTCCTTTGCCACACCACCAGCGTTGGAATATCAAGTCCAGCGATGAGCTTGTGGGCGCTGAAACCATGAACCAGCCACCCTAAGTACATGACTTCTTGCAAAGTTAAGGAACTTAGTGCTATTCTGGTTCATAGTTCCTGACCCATGGGGATAGCCTGGTGTTGGCGCAGTGGTAAGGGCAGCGGCTTGGGATCCAAAAGGTCCTGAGTTCAAGCCCCGTTGGGCCACTGAATTAATACACCAGGGGGTTGACTCAGCCTGTCATCCTTCCGAGGTCAGCCAAATGAGGACCAGTATACTGGGCCGGTGTATACCCCGGTTAAATATAGGTGTACCATATCCCTGTGTCGTAAGAGGCGACCAGGGTTGCGTCAGGAAGGGCATCCGGCGTAAAGCATGTGCCAATCACTATGCGGATGATACGGATGATCCGCTGTGGCGACCCCTATCGGGAGCAGCCGGAAGAAGAAGAAGAGTTCCTGACCCATGGGGACCAACACACGTCTCATAACCATCCCTATCAGTTCCAGTCGATGCATTGAAATCCCCCAAGACTAGAAGTGTATCTCGTCTGGGGCACTGATCAACCACAGACTCGAGCGTGGCGTAGAATGTGTCCTTCACGGTGAGGTCACTCGCCTCAGTCGGAGCATAGACAGAGACCAGGGAAATGACACGTAAGGAGTGATGAATCCTTAGTCTCATAATATGCTCGTTGACCGGTGTTACCTCAATTATCATTGGGGTCAGCTTATTGGGCACAGCTACAGCAACTCCTTGAGTATGGTAACCATCAGTGCGACCAGACCAATAGTAGGTGTAACCACCTATTATCTCACCGCAATCCGGTCTCCGAACCTCAGAGAGTGCGACAATACCGATTCCAAACGCTTGAGCTGAGATGATAACAGAGATAGGTGATCATCCTCTCTTCGGGATAAGACATTCCAGGCACCCACCCGAAGGGACCGCCTCAGGTTAACCCAAGGAGACCGCCGTCTGGTGGACGACACCTCAGCACCACTCCGACACACTCTCCCGCAATCTGACCCAGGAGTGTTACCCCGTGGTTTCCCTCCTATTATCAAAGATTGGAGGTCCCGAAGGCTTTGCCCCAATCCCATCATTCGGTGAGCTGCCCTGCGAAGGGAAGCTGCACAGGAGATACCTCCCACGGAGTGGGTTTTCAGATTTTTTTTGCGTTTTTGTGTTTTGCGGAATGAAGGGTTTTACGGTGGCCGGAGTGCAAATCCAGCCACCAACCTCCTAATAAAAAGTAACCCAACTGCAGGAGGACGTCCGCAGACAGTTGGGCACTAGATATGGATGGCCGTTGGCTCACAAGGAGCTCCTCCGCCCTTTGACAGGTTTTGTTTTTAATCCTGCTGGGTGTCCATATCCAAACACCCTCCTCACCAGAAAACCTGGTGGGGGAGATGGTTTAGTCACCAACAACCCGACCATGGAACAGGTTCGTACAGGTTTACATGGTACCTGTAGCAGGTCACAGATCTAAAGGCCCGGTCACACCTTGACGTTTTAGCCAACGTATGCCGATTTTTGAATTTTTTTTCTAAAACGCTGGCACACGTTGAATACGTTATGGGTAAGTTTTGATAACATTGAGAGCACGCTGAAAAACACTGCCATACGTCGTTGTACGCTGGCTTTAAACGTTGTACTTTTCGGTTGTCCTCAAATTTTTTCATGCTTGAAATTTCACGACGTATGCCGGCGTATGGCTCGCACGTTCCGCTACGCTGGCCACAAGTTGTAGGCACGGTCTGCGATCGTTGACAGACGTCAACACATGCTACTTGTAAGTTAATCATAAGTTGAGACACGCCGAGGTAATGTTTAGTGTACCCGAAACTCATTTCTAACCTATGATTAACGTGTTGTTGGCACGTTACGCGATCGCTGCCACACGGCGACAGACGTTACTTTACGTTACTCATAGGCTGAAAGACATCGGTATAATGGATCGTCCTTGCGTCAGCATCCACGGCCACGGCCAGGACACTTATTTGCAGCATTCTTCAAACTTTTCTTCGGCATGACGAGGATGTTCACACTTCGATGTCTAGCTTGGCTATGATTCCAATTGTCCATCGGCAGCGTCTATTTAAAATAGTCGAGTTTGAGCGTTTTAACACGTTCAGAAGAAACGCTTCAAATTTCAAAACCCCAGCGTCAAAAAACAAAGGCGAGTGACAGCAATTTAAATCGTTCATTGTAAACAATGAAAATAGCTGAGTGGTACCGTTTAAAAGTCGTTGAGTGTAAAAAAAAATCGAATTGTTGAGCGCAAGCGTCTACTTTCAATAGTGGGGTTTGAGCGATTTAGCACGTTCAATAGAAACGATTAAAATTTCCGAACGCCAGCGTCAAAAAACAAAGGCGAGTGACAGCAATTTAAATCGTTCATTGTAAACAACGAAAATAGCTGAGTGGTACCGTTTAAAAGTCGTTGAGTGTAAAAAAAATCCAATTGTTGAGCGCAAGCGTCTACTTTCAATAGTGGAGATGCAGCCATTTAAATCGTTGAGTGGCAGCCTATGAATAGCAAACCCTACGTCACCGGCAAAGATAAACTGCCGCACGATATGGATAAGTTAGGCTCTCGTTGGGCATAGTTTGTGAACGCCGGCTTCACGATAATTATTCGTTGGTATATCGTATCTATAAGTAATCAAAGCGCTCTTTGCACATTATTAGTTCATTGTGCATTTGTCCAACCCGTTATGAATAGACCTAAATCGTAAAAACAAGCCAGAGCTCATTGTTGAAAAAGCCCCATAAAAAATTAGCCGCGAAGAACTTTGAACAATGGTGAAAAGATGTCTCCTACCCGTGGACACGCGGACGCAAGGAGGATCCATCATAACCCACACCTTCCCCCTCACACCCACCTACTACTGCCAACATGAACAAACTACTACGACTACTAATACTAATACTGATACTGATACTGATACTGTTACTGCTGACATGGACATCGACTCAAAAAGGACTCGAAAACACTGTTGGATTCCACTTTTATGAGCAGCATTTTTATATGCCAATTCCCAAAACCGCTGGGAACACGTCTTTATATGGCAGTTGTAAGCTAGAAACACGTTCATTTATTTTTTTTGTCGACCGGAAGACGTCATTGGAATACGTCTACATACGTCGATGTGTGTTGGGACTACATAAAGAATTGGTTCAAAGCACGTCAAACATAAGTTAGAAATAAGTTTCGTGTAAAAAAGACATGACCGCGACGCGTTTCGACTTATGAGTAGCTTATAAGTAGCCTTTGTGGACGTGTGTAAGCGTCCGCATATCGTGTGTAAAAAACTTATCCTCATCGCATGCGAACGTGTGTCATACGCCGAGTACGTCGTAAAATTTTGAACATGTTTAAAATTTCTTGACGTACTCTACTTGCTACGACGTATGATAGCGTACTTTAGCGTTCTACTCACGTATACCAAACTTACTCATACCGTATTTGACGTGCCCCAACGTTTTAGACACATTTTTCTTAGGTCGGCATACGCTGGCAAGATCGCCAAGGTGTGACCGCGATGTTGTCACTTCCATTTCTATGGCAGTTATGATTCGAATCGTTGTGCATCAGCCTTTTAATAGGCTACGTCACAACATCGTCGGCGATGCGTGCAACGCGCTATGCCTAAGTTAGACTATCGTTGAGCATCGGTTGTGTAGGCCGACAACAGGTTCAGCATTCGTTGGTATAGGTTATCTATAACACAACGAAACGTTCTGTGTCCGTTACCAATGCGTTATACATAAGACCAAGTCGCTATGAATACGTCCGAATCTTTAAAAAAAAAACATCAAAGCTTCAACGTAAGCCAGCGTTTTACATACATTTTAATACGTTGCCATCGCTGGCTAAAACGTCAAGGT
>NC_140964.1:65999932-66032432 GCF_056783735.1 Eptatretus burgeri
TCACGATTGCCCTTCGCTGATGATGTCTTTCGCTCTGAGTTCCATGCCGACATCACACTGAACACCACTGCTCATTAAACATCAGCAAGTTGACCTGTCTTTGTCACTGAAGTTCCTGCAAAACGCACCCCAACAATCACCCCTCCTTCAAAATCACTTTGGTCTCCTTTTGTAGCCACGCTCGCCATAATTATAGGCAACCAGGCCTGTGCAGCATTTTTATACAAGACCCGAAGCCTGCTGGGATGTTAGTTGCTGAAATAAAAGATGGGCCACCACTGTGTGGAAGCCATGACTTTCAATATATATATATATATATATATATATATATATATATATATATATATATATATATATATATATATATATATATATATATATATATATATATATATATATATATATATATAGTAATACCTTGACATACGAATGCACTAACTTACGAGTATTCAGAGTTACGAGCCGTTGCTCGGACGATTTTTTGCTTTGTGTTACAAGTCTAGATCAGAGTTACGAGTGGAGCGAGCTTTGAGACTCGCGCAGCCAAGCAAGCGAACACCCGCATCTCCTGCCTTTTCGGGAGATTTTTCGGGAGTTTGAGCGTAGTACTTCAACGATATGTACTATTCTCAAGCAGAAGGATTCGTTTTGTAGCAATTAAGTGTGATGGCAAAGTTACATTAAGAAAAAATAAAAATAAAAAAAATTGTAGCAATTAAGTTTAGCGATAAAGTGAAAAAAAAAATTGTATCAATTACATTCAGCGATAAATTGTGAAGAGACCTTCAAATCTCCTCCGCCACTTCCACCAGAATCTTCCGGAAGCCGAAGTCATCTCATCTCCAAGGTAAATACACTTTATAAAACCAGTTTATTCATTTATATTCTATTTTATTATCTTTGTATTAATTATTTATTATTTATAAATACATTTCTCATTTTTAAAACTATGTAACAAAGAAATTAGGGTGTTTTTGGGGAGGCTGGAACTGATTAATGGTATTTTAATTAATTTCAATTGGGAAAATCATTTTGATATACGAGCAAACCGAGTTACGAGCTCGGTCACAGAAGTAATTAAACTCGTATGTCAAGGTATTACTATATATATATATATATATATATATATATATATATATATATATATATATATATATATATATATATATATATATATATATATATATATATATATATATATATATATATATATATATATATATATATATATATATATATATAGATATAGATATATATATATTATATATATATATTGTTACGGCAGTGGAAATTCGCAATACACCATAAAGGTTCCTTAGATCAGTTATGACGGTAGGTTTATGTACAGATCAGTCCCCACCGTTGTTTAAAGGGTTTTCTTCGAGTTTCACCGGGCTGCGACTCTTTCAGATAGCGTTTTCTATATCTATCGTTATTTTGAACCACACAACAACCACCCCCATCTTCGCCACTACGTCCGCTTCCGAACAGCAAACATAGGCGCCAAGGAAGGAACTGCGAGGACGCGAGGGTTTTCCCGCCTATTTTCCCCGCGCTTGATGTGAAGGGAAGGGGGCAGTGCAGCTCGCTGCCGATTGGTGGATGCATGGCGTGAGGCGGTCGGAGTGAGGGAACACCCCTTTTCGGGAGGCTTCTCAAAGGGAGGCGGAGCCGAAAATGGGGTGGGGCAAAGGGCGGAGCCCAGCGCTATAAAGGGCGGAGCCCAGCGCTATAAAGGGCGGACCGCACGCGGAGATCTCTCTTCTTGGTTCATGCCCGCCCCTGTCTTCCGGTGGTCCTGTCGAGCGACCTGTTGGCGAAGGCGCGGGCCGGTGGCGAGTCCGGGCGACGCATCGGGGATGCAGACGGGAGGCGCAGCTCTGCTGGCTGTGTTGTGCGAACCTGCGTGTCTGGCAAGGAGCGCCGGAGAGAGCTTACCGCCCATCATCGCAAGGCCCGGCGTCAGTTACGGCCACACCAGCTGCCGTGGGGAGCAGGCGTCACGACCTGCCCACCGTCGCGCCACGAGGGCGCGGGTAAGACCCTTCGGTCTCATGGGCCTGGCCGATCACCCGGGTTCCACACCATGAACGGTCCACGGACCCTGTCTGCCACCCTTGTCTTTGGGGGTGGCCATTTCCTTGCTTTTGTCTGCATGGTGTGGCGCCGTCCGAATAAGTAAAACTGCTTAAGTGACAGTGCATGTAATAAAACATTGCCTTTATTCGGTAGTATTCCTTTAATTGCTTGCTGTGACTGTACATACGTGCATGATTTATTGTGTTGGCTGTAAATACGTGTATACCCGTAACGGGAATAAATGTGCTTGTGTGAACTGCTCCCCGTTCGTTGCGTCCCATTCCCTTTTTGAAAGTGCCATCTTGAATCGCGGAATAAATTAGTAGAGGGTTTCAAATACCCGGCAACGAAGAATCACATCCGGCGAGGTCGGGCGATAATATCCACTCGGTTATCGCTGCAGCACGGAACGGACCGCTTAAGCGGTTCGTGTCCCGAACCGACCGGCGCCGAGGTACGGTCGCCCGGTCGACTGCCCGCGCAGGTACTTATGTAGATCGGATCTGGCGAGCAACCCTATCTTGCGCGGGTAGGCAATTGGCACGATCGTGGTGAGGTTAGACCCCCACCCGTGACTGGCTCCTGGCGTTAGTTCCAAGGAGGGTCACGACTGAATTTTCCGACCGGTGGGCGACGCGGCTGCCATTAGAGGTACGCAGCCGCTCGCACGCCGGCGGGCGCGAATTTGTAACAATATATATATATATATATATATATATATATATATATATATATATATATATATATATATATATATATATATATATATATATATATATATATGTATATTGTTACGGATTTCAGAATCCGGTCTGATGAATGCATCCGCACATCCAGGTCCTCAGACAGTTATTTCCTTAAATGCATGTTCAGATTACATGCCATCCACATGTCTAATGGGATTTTAAATGTGATGCGTTGAGAAGGGAAAAGAATAGATACCCTCTCTTATGGGAAGCTTTTTTCTTTACGACAGACACGTTTACACACATTTTTCGCGAGCGCCGACGCCCGCCTGGTTTTTGAGCACACAGGTCATCAGGGTAAAGGTGTGCAAGTGGGGTGGGGTGAGCTTGGGGGAACTGTGCGCCTGCCGAGACGGGCTGCAGATTAAAAAAAGAATTAGAGGTCTGTTCTGAAGGAGAAGTAAGCAAGAGAAGCGCACGAGAAGCGAGCAAGAAGCGGGTGTAAGCGCGCGAGGGAAGAAGCGAGTGTGTTAGCGTGCAAGAGAGAGAAAGAAAGTGAGAGTTGAAGCGCGCGAGGGAAGAAGCGAGCCAGAGAGGAAGCGTGCAAGCGAGGAAGCGTGCGAGCCCGCAAGTGAGGAAGTGAGCGAGGGAGAATGTGGGTGTCTGACCAGCGCCAATGAGACAATTCTTCCTTCCCAGTGCTTGAGCAAGCGAGCGTGTGGTGCGCGTGTGGGTCTGAGCAGCGCCAACAACGAGTGAGGCAGGGTTGGTCACCAATGAGTGAGGTACGGGTCAGTCACCGACAGACCGTGTGGGTCACTGGACGTCACCAGTTTCGTGAAGTGTGAGGAGCTGCCAGTGTCACAGCACCAGGATCTAAACCCACGACAGACGATCTCGGTGCCCTCCCAGAAGTCAACTGGCGTTCAAGGCTGTTCGCGAGAGTGTGCACGGCAAGGCTGGGTGCTGGCGACGGACAAGACACGCACACACATATTTCAGGTCGTTTTCACTTCACGGATGACTACTCTCTGGTGAGTGAGACAACTCTTCCCCCCCCCCCCCCCTTTTGAATGATGTGCTGGGTACCCTTGTCTGTGTTAAGTTGAAAGTCAACCCCCGATAAGCATCTGCTCTCTGTCTCTTTCCTGTAATTTTGATTGATTTCGCCAGAGTAACTATTCATTTTGATTGCTTTGGGATTTATTCATTTAATTACCGAAGAAAATAAAAAGTTCTTTTTATTTATTTATTTTCTTAATAATAAATCATTTGTCGCCTTCCAACCTGTCAGTGTTTGTCCTTTCGTTCCATTGGTCTCACATTGTCCGAACCTCGATAGACTGGGAGGTAATTACCACAGATTTGACCAAAAATAGTCAGCACGCACCAGCGGTTAAAACGCTCGACCGCCCTAATTAAAATCTAATCGAAATAACATTGGTGCTTTGCCGAGGGCACGCTCCCCGCTCAGGTAACCACGTGACCTCTAGTTAAATGGCATAATTAGACGGTGGACACTGGAACTTGTGGTTTTAAAACAACCCACCGTACCACAACGTTAATTGTGAGCAGTGGCCCCAGGTCCGGCTCCTCCGAGAACAACAGGGGATTAATTCCCCTGAGTGACAAGCTGGTGTCTTGGTACCCGTGGCTGCAACAATATATACAGTGGGGAGAACAAGTATTTGATACACTGCCAATTTTGCAGGTTTTCCCACTTACAAAGCATGTAGAGGTCTGTAATTTTTATCATAGGTACACTTCAACTGTGAAAGACGGAATCTAAAACAAAAATCCTGAAAATCACATTGTATGATTTTTAAATAATTAATTTGCATTTTATTGCATGAAATAAGTATTTGATCACCTACCAACCAGTAAGAATTCTGGCTCTCACAGACCTGTAAGTTTTGTCTTTAAGAAGCCCTCCCATTCTCCACTAATTACCTGCATTAACTGCACCTGTTGGAACTCGTTATCTGCATAAAATACAGCTGTCCACACTCAATCAATCAGACTCCAACCTCTCCACAATGGGCAAGACCAGAGAGCTGTCTGAGGACATCAGGGACAAAATTTTAGACTTGCACAAGGCTGGGATGTGCTACAGGACAATAGGCAAGCAGCTTGGTGAGAAGGCAACAACTGTTGGCACAATTATAAGAAAATGGAAGAAGTTCAAGATAACAGTCAGTCTCCCTTGGTCTGGGGCTCCATGCAAGATCTCACCTCGTGGAGCCTCAATTATCATGAGAAAGGTGAGGGATCAGCCCAGACCTACACGGCAGGACCTGTTCAATGACCTGAGGAGAGCTGGGACCACAGTGTCAAAGAAAACCATAAGTAACACACTATGCCATCATGGATTAAAATCCTGCAGCGCATGCAAGATCCCTCTGCTCAAGCCAGCGCATGTCCAGGCCCGTCTGAAGTTTGCCAATGACCATCTGGATGATCCAGAGGAGGAATGGGAGAAGGTCCTGTGGTCTGATGAGACCAAAATAGAGCTTTTGGTTTAAACTCCACTCGCCGTGTTTGGAGGAAGAAGAAGGATGAGTACAACCCCAGGAACACCATCCCAACCATGAAGCATGGAGCTAGAAACATCATTCTTTGGGGATGCTTTTATGCAAAGGGGACAGGATGACTGCACCGTATTGAGGGGAGGATGGATGGGCCATGTATCACGAGATCTTGGCCAACAACCTCCTTCGCTCAACAAGAGCATTGAAGATGGGGTGTGGCTGGGTCTTCCAGCATGACAATGACCCGAAACACACAGCCAGGGCAACTAAGGAGTGGCTCCGTAAGAAGCATATCAAGGTCCTGGAGTGGCCTAGCCAGTCTCCAGACCTGAACCCAATAAAAAATCATTGGAGGGAGCTGAAAGTCTGTGTTGCCCAGCGACAGCCCCGAAACCTGAAGGATCTGGAGAAGATCTGTATGGAGGAGTGGGCCAAAATCCCTGCTGCAGTCTGTGTAAACCTGGTTAAGAACTACAGGAAACGTCTGATCTCTGTAATTGCAAAGATTTCTGTACCAAATATTAAGTTCTGTTTTTCTGATGTATCAAATACTTATTTCATGCAATAAAATGCAAATTCATTATTTAAAAATCATACAATGTGATTTTCAGGATTTTTGTTTTAGATTCCGTCTTTCACAGTTGAAGTGTACCTATGATAAAAAATACAGACCTCTACGTGCTTTGTAAGTGGGAAAACCTGCAAAATCGGCAGTGTATCAAATACTTGTTCTCCCCACTGTGTATGTATGTATATATATATATATATATATATATATATATATATATATATACATATATATATATATATATATATATATATATATATACATATATATATACATACATATATATATATATATATATATATATATATATATATATATATACATATATATACATACATATATATATATATATATATATACATATATGTATATATATATATATACACATATATATACATATATACATATATACATACATACATACATATACCGTGGGGAGAATAAGTATTTGAGACACTGCCGATTTTGCAGGTTTTCCCACTTACAAAGTACATAGAGGTCTGTAATTTTTATCATAGGTACACTTCAACTGTGAAAGATGGAATCTAAAAAAAAAATCCTGAAAATCACATTGTATGATTTTGAAATAATTAATTTGCATTTTATTGCATGAAATAAGTATTTGATCACCTACCAACCAGTAAGAATTCTGGCTCTCAGACCTGTTAGTTTTGTCTTTAAGAAGCCCTACCATTCTCCACTCATTACCTGTATTAACTGCACCTGTTTGAACTCGTTATCTGCATAAAAGACAGCTGTCCACACTCAATCAAATCAGACTCCAACCTCTCCACAATGGGCAAGACCAGAGAGCCGTCTAAGGACATCAGGGACAAAATTGTAGACTTGCACAAGGCTGGGATGAGCTACAGGACAATAGGCAAGCAGCTTGGTGAGAAGGCAACAACTGTTGGCGCAATTATTAGAAAATGGAAGGAGTTCAAGATAAAAGTCAATCTCCCTTGGTCTGGGGCTCCATGCAAGATCTCACCTCGTGGAGCCTCAATGATCATGAGAAAGGTGAGGGATCAGCCCAGAATTGGACGGCAGGACCTGGTCAATGACCTGAAGAGAGCTGGGACAACAGTATCAAAGAAAACCATAAGTAACACACTACGCCGTCATGGATTAAAATCCTGCAGCGCACGCAAGGTCCCTCTGCTCAAGCCAGCGCATGACCAGGCTCATCTGAAGTTTGCCAATGACCATCTGGATGATCCAGAGGAGGAATGGGAGAAGGTCATGTCGTCTGATGAGACCAAAATAGAGCTTTTTGGTTTGAACTCCACTCGCCGTGTTTGGAGGAAGAAGAAGGATTACAACCCCAAGAACACCATCCCAACCTTAAAGTATGGAGGTGGAAACATCATTCTTTGGGGATGCTTTTCTGCAAAGGGGACAGGACGACTGCACCGTATTGAGGGGAGGATCGATGGGGCCATGTATCGCGAGATCTTGGCCAACAACAGCATTGAAGATGGGGCGTGGCTGGGTCTTCCAGCATGACAACGACCCGAAACACACAGCCAGGGCAACTAAGGAGTGGCTCCGTAAGAAGCATCTCAAGGTCCTGGAGTGGCCTCGCCAATCTCCAGACCTGAACCCAATAGAAAATCTTTGGAGGGAGCTGAAAGTCTGTGTTGACCAGCGACAGCCCCGAAACCTGAAGGATCTGGAGAAGATCTGTATGGAGGAGTGGGCCAAAATCCCTGCTGCAGTCTGTGCAAACCTGGTTAAGAACTAAAGGAAACGTCTGATCTCTGTAATTGCAAACAAAGGTTTCTCCACCAAATATTAAGTTCTGTTTTTCTGATGTATCAAATACTTACTTCATGCAATAAAATGCAAATTAATTATTTTTAAATCATACAATGTGATTTTCAGGATTTTTGTTTTAGATTCCATCTTTCACAGTTGAAGTGTACCTATGATAAAAAAAATTACAGACCTCTCGGTGCTTTGTAAGTGGGAAAACCTGCAAAATCGGCAGTGTATCAAATACTTGTTCTCCCCACTATATATATATATATATATATATATATATATATATATATATATATATATATATATATATATATATATATATATATATATATATATATATATATGTATGATGTTTTTCCTCAGAAAATAAATAATTAGCAAAAAGACATTCATTCTTACACCCACAAGAAATACTAGAACCAAACAGAAAAACACAATGTGTAAAAACAAAGCATAGTCCCCAGATGTCAAGGTGTGTTTGCCTCAGGAACCCAAGAAACGCATGGCAAAACTAGAACGGCACTCGGTGGAGCACGTACTTCCACCAGGCTGAATAGTGTACATTTTGTATCCCGCCGAAAGGCCGATTCTTGATCCAGACCTTCAAAATCTAATCCGCTTCTTCTTGTCACCTAACCAACTCGTCCACCAAGTTTCGTCAGAATCAATTCATACCTTTGGGGTTTTTTTAGACATTGTAATATACTGTATATTGTTTTTAACCCCATCACTCAATGGTGAAGAATCACTTAAAAATTATTGGATCTGAAGCCAGATCTACCCCAGAATTGAATCACTTCTTCCTTATCACACACCAAACCTCTCCATCGAGTTTCGCCTGAATCCATCCACAACGTTTTGAGACATTGTGCTATATATAGTTTTTGGCCGCATCTCTCAATTGTGAAGAATCACTTTTAAAATTCTTGTATCTGGATTCAGAACTGGATCTTCACCAAAATATAATCAATTCATCCTCATCACACACCCAACTTGTCCCCAAATTTCGTCCACATCCGTCCACAACATTTTGAGATATGCTGTTCACAGACAGACAAACAAGACAAACTGGCGAAAACAACCTCCGCCAACCTTCGGCGGCAGAGGTAAAAAGTTTTCCAAGACATCACTGTGTCAATTGGCATTGCAAGTCACCAGAGAGCCTGAAAATGGGTGCCCTGTACATAACAGACCAATCGATTCCTGTGGAAGACCCAGCTTGAAACATCCCTCTCCAGTGAGTCTGCAGCTTAGAGCAACAACCATCACAATCCTGTGATGGAATGGCCACAGGACAGCCTACCTACCCGATATAACTGTCAAGAAAGGGTGATGGGATGAGAGGACGACATAACACTCCCAAATCAAACTGAATAAAATGGAGAGAACACCAACAACCCCACGATGGTTGGTTTTGAAGCACAGACCACTGGAATGCCCTGATGATATCCAGGATAGCGAACACTTTTGAGAGGGCGGGGTGGGGGGGAGTGTCCTTTTGACTGGGACAAACGAAATAAAAAGAGGAGTTGGAAATAAATTTAGATGCCGTAAATGCAATAACCCACTGTTAATTTTGCCTACAAAGATTGGTGACAATGCACAAAGGGGTGAGAGATAAGATCGGAAATGGAATCGGACAGACAGACAGGGTCATTTTATTAATGTCAAATGCAATAGTGAAAAGATAATAAATAAAAAAAAGTCCTCACCGTTTTGCCTTTACTTGTGGGACCTTGTCATCACCAGTCAGGATGGAGGTGAACACCTGGTTATATCTTTCACATGTTGCTAAGGAAATGAAAACCAAAATAAATAAAAACCCTTCTGAGCACAACTATTTCCTCCGAGACGATGGTTTATCCGTTAACTGCATTCACTCCGCATTTAATCCCAAGGGACATCTTGTTTTACTCAACCAACAACCAAGCACCCCCATTTTCACACAAAAAAAGAAGAACAAGGATACTTTGGCAACTTCCAGTTGTCATTATGTGCAGGGGTATTGTTGATCAAAGGCTGTCCCATGCAGTCCACACAGAATTTGTGATAGTACTGTACACTCCCCACAGCCTGTACACCACATCAAGTACGTCAACAACACCAGGTCAACATCCGTAACAAACCTTAGTGAAGACCCAATCTACATCAAGTCAACCCACCATACTTCCTTCAAAATCTCAACTTGTATGTTACCTCATTTAACATCCAACAACAATAAATGATGGCTGGCAGCCCCCTGGCTCAACACTCATCCAACAGACAACGGACTCAATGCAACACCCTGCCTGTGAAGCACCACAACACCAGACTGACAGTTTATAGTAATGCCAGGAAACAAACAGAGATGACACCTCAATGGTGAATGCACTACCTGTGAGCTATCCTTACAACCCAATTTGCAAAAGCAAATCTGACAATACTTGGCACACATTGATATAATATTTTTCGGTATGTCTTGGACTTTTAGGCATGTCCCCATCATATTCATACCCCTTGACTTTTTCACATTTTGTTGTGTTACAGCCTGAATTTAAAGTGGATTAAATTAAAATATTTTGTCACTGGTCTACACAAAATACCCTAAAATGCAAAAGTGAAAACTTGTTTTTAGAAATTTTTACAAATATATTTAAAATGAAATACCAACATGTGCAATACAGTCAACCCCCGCTTCATCACGGTTCACCTATCGCGCCCCCGGTTCATCGCGGGTTTTCCCTTGGAGCGTAACTAATTTTTTCTGCGGATTCCCCCGGTACATCACGGTAATAATATATAAAATATAAATTATTTAAGTTATTAATTATAACGCGTGGTGCTCGACCAGTCACACAACGCACGAGACAAAGTTTCGCTTGTGAACTTCGAATATTTTCTACGTTTTTTCTCCAAGCCCGACGATGCCGCCCAAACACCCTGCACCTTCTAAGGCTTCTGGCAAGGAACCGAAGTGCCAGAGGAAGGTCCTGGGATGCTCCAGGAGAAGGTTAAGGTAAAGGTGCTCGATATATGCTTCGGGAAGGAAAAAAGGTTTGCCGCCGTTGAACGAGCACTGCTCATACCCAGCACCTCAAAATCGACCAGAACAGACTTGTCGATCTCCGGCACCTCAAACCCAATCACTGCCAAACCGACCAGACTAGACTAGTCGATCTCAGGCACCTCAAACCCAATCACTCCCAAACCAACCAGACCAGACAAGTCGATTTTTTGGGGAGGTGTCCATTCATCGCGGATTTTCACTTAGCGCGAGGAGGTTTGGAACATAACCCCCGCGAGAAACAGGGGATTACTGTATACACAAGTATTCTACCCTGTGTCAATACTTTAAAGAAGCGCCTTTGGCAGCAAATAACAGCTTCGAGTCTTCTTGGGTATGTCGGTATCAGCTTTGCACATTTGGATTTGCAGATTTGCTCCCATTCTTCCTTGCAGATTTGCTCAAGCTCTGTCAATTGGATAGAGTGTGTCTGAACAGCAATCTTTAAGTCTTTCCACAGATTTACAATGGGATACAAGTCTGGGCTTTGGCTGGGCCACTCAAGGATTTTCATGTTCTTGTTCTTAAGCCATTCCAGTGTTGCTTTGGCTGTTTGCTTGGGGTCATTGTCCTGTTGGAACGTAAATCTTAGCCACAGTCTCAGGTCTTTTGCACTCTGAAGCAGGTTCTCCTTAAGGATTTGCCTGTATTTGGCTCCATTTATTGTTCCCTCTATCCTTACAAGCCTACCAGTCCCTGCCGCTGAAAAGCATCCCCAGAGCATGATACTGCCACCACCATGCTTCACAGTAAGGATGATAAATGGCTCATGAGTTCTGGTCGATCTCCACCAGATGAAGCACTTTGCATTCAGGCCAGAGTTCAATTTTCATCTCATCAGACCACAAAATCTTTTGCCTCATGCTCTCAGTGTGCGCACGCGCGCGCACGCACGCACGCACGCAGCACTTACCTTGTTTAAGTTCAAAACAGCATAGCACTTACCTTGTGCAAGTCTTCTCGAGTTGCTTTATGCAGCTACTTCGGCGAGAGGAATGCGGGAGGGGTCAATCATAAATATATATTTTTTGTTGTTGTTGCGGTTCTACAAATCCACATGCCTCTAAGGTAATGGCACCCAACATAGTGATCCCCAAGCAGTTATTTCATTAGTCTTCGTGCAGTTAGACATCCCCTCATGTCTAGTGGGTTAACGGGGTGAAGTGCGTTGCGTGGGTCTCATAATAAGGCCTAGTAACCATTTCATTTTCTGATTCCTACCCTAACCCTGTCCTTTTAGCCATGGTACAAAACAAGCAAGCAAGCACACATGGCATTCAATCGGCGATTGATAATAAGCACACCACGATGCCTCCTGTGGCTCGGAACCACCACACACGACACAACTCGCGCAAGGGCATTACGAGCCATTAATTCGTTCAAATCTGCACGCCATCCCCATCCGGCACTTCACCTTACTTCACACCTTGCTCACCAAACCTCACCACTCGACCACAAACGCCTCCCGCACCACTGCATCGCTACTCTATATAGAGGAGTACTGTAGGACTCGGGCTGTCCTCGGGACAGCACGATGCTTGGCCAAGCAACAAACGTCAATAGCTCATCCACATCTCACCGGGACATCAAGGGTGAGCACGAATAATTGATACAACCCTCGTGCAGTCACCAGACCACAGCAAAACAGGGGGGAGGGACGAGGAGGGTGGGTGGCGAGGAAGGGTCGCAAGAAGGGAGATCCGGGAGTTTGGTACGGGGCCCGGGTGTGCATTTTGGCTCATGAAGGGGGGGTGGGTGGCAGGGAAAGTCCATTGCTATTCGCATTCAGACTGCACTCGGAGCACTTCAGGACCTGGGTGCCAGCTCAGGGAGCATGCTCTATGTCGAGTCAGGAACTCCAACCCGTGCCAAACTGGATAGGGAACCAAGACAGTTTCCGGCCCCGGAGCCTGGCAGGAGGTGGCGAGGGCCACTGTGGCCCAATAGAGGAGCAGGATTCGGGTCACAGCACGTCACTTTCGGGTCACCACCCCACCCTTCGCCCAGAGCTATATAAAAGGGGGAGCCATTCGCTCTCTTCGGTGCCTCTTCGCTCGCTGTCTCGTTATTGGTGTGATTGCCAGGACGTGCTTCTTCTTGAGAGCCTGATCTGGGGCGACTGATGAGACTCCCTGCCGTGTTGTTAATGCTCCGCCACCCCCGTGCAGCCAGACGGACCAGTGAGGAGCACACGTTGCCATGAGCCCCAGCAAAGTGATTAAGCAGGAGATAATGCGCCACATCTCGAGGTGGGAATGCTCAAGCGGAGCGTCCCACGAAGGTACATGCTACACAAGCAGACCTTTACACGGCTTGGTAGGGGATCTTTTGCCTCATGCATATATATACATAACAATATATATATTGTTGCGGATTCGCGCCCGCCGGCGCGCGGACGGCCACGTAACTCGAATCGCGGCACGTCGCCCACCGGACGGACAATCCAGTCGTGACCCTCTCGGACTAACGCCGGGAACCAGTCACGGGTGGACCTTTCGGTCTCACCACGATCGTGCCAATCGGCCCCCGCGTGGGATAGGGTTGCTCTCCAAATTCGACCTACCTAAGTACCCACACGGAGGGTAGACCGGGCGATCGCACCTCGCCGCAGGTCGACTTCGGACACGGGCCACTTTAGGCGACCCGTTCCGCACCATCGGGATAACCGAGCGGTGTTATTCGTCGGCCTCGACGGTTCGATTAATTATCGGGCGTTTTAGCCCACGACCAACCCCTTACGTGAAGCAAGATGGAGACCCAATGAAAGAAAAGACGAAGCGAAGCGGGAAAACAGCCCAACACCAAGCACATCCACCTCGCGATGAACGGGAAGCACACATACACAACCACACCAAAAGCACATGCAAAAGGGAAACACAATATTACACAAAAAGCAAACGCAACAATGCAGATCCAACCGACCACCGGGCACACGGCAACACCCACACAATTCCACCTCACAGACAGCGCCGACAACACACACTCCCAAAGCAAAAGAAAAGAGAACCACCCTCCAGGACGAGGGGGGTAGGCGGGCCCGGGGCCGAGACCGGGCCGGGCCCACCCGTCTGATGATGAGACGCGAAGTGGCGGTGGTGCCTCAACTCCGCGGGCCTCGCGGACAGTGTCTGGTAGGGGGTGGGAAAGGGGCCCCCTTTGTCGCACTATCTCAGCGCGGGGGGAAACAGGAGGGGGTTGCTGATGCTCGGGGGAAGGAGGATATCACCCTGTCTCGGGTCCCGCGGCGAGCGTCTCCTCCTCGACCTCAATCGCGTTTCTGGCCTCTCCCTGTGCAGCTCCCGGCACCGACGCGAGCACCCCCTCGTCCGCCTTCGCCGCAGTCACCTCTCCACAGCTCCGTCTATTCGCCCTCTCCGTCTCTTCTCTTGGCTCGTCCCAACTCTTCACTCTTGACTTCTCTCACTTCTTTCCAGCTCCACCGACGACTCTCTTGAACTCCGCACAACTGAACTGCCTTGACTGACGAACGCAGCCGTTTATATAAGCCCCGTGGCTTCGCTCTTTCACCCTTGACCCTCTGCCTCCGACCCTTCACCTCTCTAACTGGCTCCCCATTGGCCCGAGGAAAAGTGGGCGTGAATGCTTTTTGATCCATGTATTTGCATATAGCGACCGCCCTCCAACGCCCTGGAGGCGGGGCCAAATCGCCCCTCGCTCACCGATTGGACGGAACAAAAGTGGGCGTGAGTCGTTTTTGATCCGTTTTTCTGCGGAAAGTCTGTGATGTCTCTGAACACGCTGCTCGGTGCGCGCCCCGCACGAGTCCAGCATCGGTGCCCACGAGTGGCGCGAGATGGTGTGGATGCGATGGTGGCGAGTTGTGACGGTAAAGGTCGTGGCGGTTGTGGTGAAGCGGCGTTGTGGTTGGTGGTTGTTGTTGTGAAGGCTGTTGAGACGTGGTTGGTGGTGGTAGTAATAGCGGCTGGTCCAAAATAAAGATAGTAAAAGAAAAACGGCTATCCTGAAGAGTCGCAGCCCGCATGAATGACATTTATTCCCTCGAAACAACGGGTTTGGGCCTAACTACACATATACTTACAGAGATATCTCACCCAAGGGACCTGAATGGTGGTTTGTGAATTTCGTCAACCACAACACTACCCCCTCCCCTTTTTACAGACTCGTCCCGAGTCGTCAAATTTTCGTGTGCCATCATGTGTAGTTTTCCCCTAGTACATTTTACCTACGGATCCCTGAGTGCGACATTCATGGTATTCGTGTCCCCAAAATAAATAACCTGAGGGCTGAGTAACTACCTAAACAAACTCACTCACACGGACGACTTAAATAAAATTGCCGGCGCTAAGATATACATGCCGGGGGCGCACTCATATTTACAGTACATCTTAACCTTAACTTACAAATTTTACACTAAACCATGGCCCAGGTTCAATGAACTCTGCAAAAAGAAAGCAGTTAGCAGGGAGCCAGGCTGCTCGCATGCAGTCTCTGACTCAAATAATGCAGGTGACAGGGAACGTGGCCGGCTGCTCACACGCAGTCCAATGCCTTCCTTTTTGAACTGAACGCAGTGAACCACAACGGTGCATGGGCTGCACAAACGCAGTCTCCGTGCCAGCTCAAGTGGCACACGCAATGAACACAACGAATGGATGGATGAATGGTTTGAACTGAACGCAGTGAACCACAACGGTGCATGGGCTGCCCAAACGTAGTCTCCGTGCCAGCTCAAGTGGCACACGCAATGAACACAACGGATGGATGGATGGACACAAACATGGTGCACGGGCCGCCACTGCAGGCCACTGCGTGTTGTAGCTGCCAACAGGGCAGTTCTCGCAGCTTGCAAACTGTTGCCTTGATCCTGGCGCACATGGCAATGAACAGGGGGGGGGGGCAAAGCAAAAATTGAACGGGGCTGGTGAACAGGGGCAGTGGGCATGGCATGGCAAAGGCAGCAGGCAAACACAGCCCGCAGAAGAAGGCCGCGGCAGGCAAACACAGCCGGCAGATGAACTGGCCGGCACAGGCCTTGAAGAAAAACAGCCAGCCGGCAGATGAAGTGGGCCGGCACAGGCCTTGCAGCACAGCAGCTGCAGACGATCCAGCCGGCACAGGCCTCGCAGCAAAACAACAGCTGCCGATGAAGTTGGCCAGCTTTTGCCGTTCCGTGGAGGTTGGTGGAGGGAGTGCGGTGGTGCTGGCCACTTGGAAGGCGGGCTCGGACCTACCTACCTGTCTCCCTCCCACCTATCGCCTTTGCCTGTCACTGTACATACCCACTCCCTTAATTTGTCAAACCCCAATTTAGCCCCAACTTATTTTTTTGTTGTTTTTATTTTTACTTCCCCACTATAAATCGTCCCCTAACCCCCTGTACTGTCCTTGTTCGGCTAACCTATCCTGTCACCTAGCCTACTCCCAACCCCTACGTTCCCTTCCCGGAGGGGAACAAGGGAGAGCTAGCGTCCTGTGTCGAGGCCCAACGAAGCCTCAGGATGGCCTCCCCAGAGTTCAGCGATCTATAACCAAAGTGGGTCCAGCGGCCCACAACGAGAGCGAGGGGATGGATGGTGCGGAGGGGTACACTTCCTAATCTACCCTAACCATTAACTGTTAACCTACCCCGGGGCTTTCAACAAGCGCCTCTCGCTTAAACTATTGGTTCTAACAACCCAGATTCCCGTCGCCCGTGTTGGTGTCCTCACAATTTCGGGCCTCGCCCCCAGTTTTCTCTCCGTGCCCTCACACGGTCTCATGGCTGGGACACGTGGCCCCCTTTGGCAGGCACGACCCTCTGCCGATTCTCCGACGATGGCACCCCCGGGCACTACACTGCCTCCGAGCCTACCAGCTCCCTAACACCGGGGAGTGCCCCCCATGGCACCTCCCCTGAAACGCACACGTGGCAGGCTGGCTTCCCAGGCCCCTTTCCGAGGGTCACCCGTGCCCACAACACTGCCCACGCGGCTAATGGCGCCCCGGGCCCCCGCACCAAGCAGGTGCACCCGTGCCCACTACGCTATCCCGGCCCCCCATGGACCCTTGGCCTACCACGGCCGACTAGCCTGGTGCCCGGGGTACCCACTCAGCGATACTCACCTTTCGCAGCCACGCTCCCAGCCCGTCAACAGGGCTCCTGCACCCCTCCAAACGGGTTTCGAGCCTACACTCCCACCAACAACAAAACGACCTCCATTTTGTAAATTTGACTAACCCCCTAACTCACTTTATACTGACCCCGGGGTCCCTTGGGCGGGAGTCACTCCTCCCCCCAATCACTCATCGCACCATGCATTCCCCATTCGCTCCATACACACAGACCCGCTGGCCTCACTCACTCAACAAGTACTCACCTCACAACTCACCAACTCTTCAACACACTCACCGCTGAACTCTGCCATCCTTCTAACTACATCCCCTAACTAACTCGTGCTCCCACGTCATCCCTTATACTAGTAGCACGTTCCTTTTAACACTACGTAGCTAAACTACGTCCCCTCTACACATTCACAAGTCTGTCCATGTCCTCAAAATAAATCATTTTATTTCCCAACCTAAATCTGGCTACAATCCCTCAAACTAATCCATTCCACGGACTCCATGAGGACTTACCCTTGCCCCATGGAGTCGGTCTAGCTACGCTAACCCTTCCCCCTAACTAGTTTCCATCCTGTGCCCTGGTAAGGGGGTCTTCCACCCCTTGCCCAGGAATCCTGTGCACCCGAAAGTGAGGCTTGCTGTTTCTTTCTTTTTTTTCTAATTGTGCAGCACCAGCGCGGGAACACAGCTCGCGCACTTTGCACCGGCCCGTGACGTCATGCAGCTGCACGTGTACCTCGTCCCTCCTTGGACGGTACCATCCGGCAGGGATACCCCTCCTGCCGGATTCCAACCCCACGTGCAGCCATGGCGTCACCGTGCGCAGAAAAAAAAACAAGCCCCACGTCTTGAGGGGTTCCCCACGCGAACACATGTGCTTTGCCCGTTGGAGCTTAACACACACGATCGCGTGGAGAACCCGTCCGGTCCAAATCCATAATCCTGCCTAAACTTTGTCCGTCCGCGGGATCGGCAAATCCACCGCGTGCGTTTCCGAACCGGGACTTCACGCTCGCAAGCGAGCACGTGGGGGCCTCGTGCGTTGCACAGCACGGACCTCGTGCTCACTGCTGGGTGAACCCGGCACGGTCCCCGAAACAACTACAGCCGCTACTCGGCTTCCTTTCCTCACATGTCGCCGTCGTCGCCATTCCACACACGCACACCTGCGTGTTACGACGCTCACACTCCATTCCATTAAACTCACACCGGGAGACGCGGCTGCATGTTCACACATGCCGACCGACATCTCCCTTACATACCGCTCTCTCACACACACTGTCTCCCTTGCACTCGGCCGTTCACTCACTCGTGCCATTTTCCTTACACAAACCACACCACTCACACACGCGGGGGCACTCACCCGCGGTTCCTCATCCACACTCCGTGCCTCGCTCACACACGCGGGGGAACTCACCCGCGGTGCCTCACTCATACACCGTGCCTCACTCGCACACGGTGCCTCACCCACACACGCGGAGGCACTCACCCGCGGTGCCTCATCCACACACCGTCCCACACTCACACACGCGGGGGCACTCACCCGCGGTGCCTCATCCACACTGGCCGTTTCATCCACACACACGGCCTCACTCACACACGGTGCCTCACCCACACACGCGGGGGCACTCACACCTTGCACCCCACACACAGGGACAACCACACTGGGGATTCGCGTCCCCACAAGGGTCTCCGGGGCCTCTATACCCCCCAAGCTCTCCGTGCACCCGTCCACAGCACTCCTCCCCTCGACCTCGCAAAGCACGACCGAACTCACCTGGCCGTGACTCGCCTCAAGGGGGAATACTCCCTCCCCTCGTTCCTGGAGGAGGCTATCCAACTGCTCGCACCGGGTCCCTGCACGGTCCGCCAGCTCACCCCCATTATCCTCCACTACCTCCGTGTGTGTGTGTACGTCACTTACCCCGTCTTCATCGTGTAGTCTTCCCTCTATCGTTCCCATCTCCCGTGTCTCTGCCAACTCAGTCACCTCTTCACCCTTTACCTCCCTTGTCTCAACTATTATTTCTGTTGTCGTCACCTCGTGTCTCGTCTCACACGTTTTGGTCTCCCCATTTAATTTTTCCCTTTCGGTCATCGTCACGACCCTCGCCCAACACGTCCCCCGAATTATTTTTTCACCCGCCTCCACCGCGGGCCTGTCAGCCGTTGCACCCCCTTTCAGCTCGTTCGCTCCCACACGTGGAGTCGCCATTTTTATCTCCCTGGTCACAGCCTTCATGCCCGCCTGCAGGCATCGGCCCATGTTCTGCGTCTCACCCCGCAGCTCTTTCATTTCTTCCCTCATTTGCTGTGTATTCGCATCCATCGTTTTGATCATTTCCGCATTCATTTTTGCCAGCATGGTGAATAGCTGGGCCATGTCGGGTGCGCTTGGGTGAGCCGTTTCGGCAGGGGTTGGGGAAGGGTTTTGGTGGAGAGGGGAAGGGGAGGTGTCATACACCGCGGCCGCTGCCGCACCTATTACGGGCTCTGGGTTCAGTTGGGCGAGTTCGTTTTCCTGTGCAACCAACATTTCCTGCACGGGGATTTCATCCTGAGCCATGGATTCCACACATTCCACATCCATTTCCAATACCCCCGGCTCCCGCTCGCCTTGAGACGCCATCTTGCTTCTCTTAAAGGGTTAATTTTAGCTCGCTCGTAATTTGGAGGGAATCGGGGGTCGCTCCTCTCACCCCTGGACCGATTCCCGTGAATTTAGCCGGAGACAGGAGAGCCCGTTTTCCCGTTCTCCGATACCAGTGCCGCGAGGAGGGCGATGAGTTTATATCGCACGACCTGACACCAGTGTTGCAGATTCGCGCCCGCCGGCGCGCGGACGGCCACGTAACTCGAATCGCAGCACGTCGCCCACCGGACGGACAATCCAGTCGTGACCCTCTCGGACTAACGCCGGGAACTAGTCACGGGTGGACCTTTCGGTCTCACCACGATTGTGCCAATCGGCCCCCGCGTGGGATAGGGTTGGTCGCCAAATTCGACCTACCTCAGTACCCACACGGAGGGTAGACCGGGCGATCGCACCTCGCCGCAGGTCGACTTCGGACACGGGCCACTTTAAGCGACTTTAGTGTTATTCGTCGGCCTCGACGGTTCGATTAATTATCGGGCGTTTTAGCCCACGACCAACCCCTTACGTGAAGCAAGATGGAGACCCAATGAAAGAAAAGACGAAGCGAAGCGGGAAAACAGCCCAACACCAAGCACATCCACCTCGCGATGAACGGGAAGCACACATACACAACCACACCAAAAGCACATGCAAAAGGGAAACACAATATTACACAAAAAGCAAACGCAACAATGCAGATCCAACCGACCACCGGGCACACGGCAACACCCACACAATTCCACCTCACAGACGGCGCCGACAACACACACTCCCAAAGCAAAAGAAAAGAGAACCACCCTCCAGGACGAGGGGGGTAGGCGGGCCCGGGGCCGAGACCGGGCCGGGCCCACCCGTCTGATGATGAGACGCGAAGTGGCGGTGGTGCCTCAACTCCGCGGGCCTCGCGGACAGTGTCTGGTAGGGGGTGGGAAAGGGGCCCCCTTTGTCGCACTATCTCAGCGCGGGGGGAAACAGGAGGGGGTTGCTGATGCTCGGGGGAAGGAGGATATCACCCTGTCTCGGGTCCCGCGGCGAGCGTCTCCTCCTCGACCTCGATCGCGTTTCTGGCCTCTCCCTGTGCAGCTCCCGGCACCGACGCGAGCACCCCCTCGTCCGCCTTCGCCGCAGTCACCTCTCCACAGCTCCGTCTATTCGCCCTCTCCGTCTCTTCTCTTGGCTCGTCCCAACTCTTCACTCTTGACTTCTCTCACTTCTTTCCAGCTCCACCGACGACTCTCTTGAACTCCGCACAACTGAACTGCCTTGAGTGACGAACGCAGCCGTTTATATAAGCCCCGTGGCTTCGCTCTTTCACCCTTGACCCTCTGCCTCCGACCCTTCACCTCTCTAACTGGCTCCCCATTGGCCCGAGGAAAAGTGGGCGTGAATGCTTTTTGATCCATGTATTTGCATATAGCGACCGCCCTCCAACGCCCTGGAGGCGGGGCCAAATCGCCCCTCGCTCACCGATTGGACGGAACAAAAGTGGGCGAGTCGTTTTTGATCCATTTTTCTGCGGAAAGTCTGTGATGTCTCTGAACACGCTGCTCGGTGCGTGCCCCGCACGAGTCCAGCATCGGTGCCCACGAGTGGCGCGAGATGGTGTGGATGCGATGGTGGCGAGTTGTGACGGTAAAGGTCGTGGCGGTTGAGGTGAAGCGGCGTTGTGGTTGGTGGTTGTTGTTGTGAAGGCTGTTGAGACGTGGTTGGTGGTGGTAGTAATGGCGGCTGGTCCAAAATAAAGATAGTAAAAGAAAAACGGCTATCCTGAAGAGTCGGAGCCCGCATGAATGACATTTATTCCCTCGAAACAACGGGTTTGGGCCTAACTACACATATACTTACAGAGATATCTCACCTAAGGGACCTGAATGGTGGTTTGTGAATTTCGTCAACCACAACAATATATATATATATATATATATATATATATATATATATATATATATATATATATATATATATATATATATCGTCTTCTTTGGACGCACATAAAGCATCATTACTGACTCGCAATCCCATTTCCTCTGGCACGACACCGCACCCCCGACACCACCAGTATTCTTCCCACCTACCTCTCCCAAAGCATTCTGGGTTGCGTTGGTCTGCCGACCACGCCAGGTATTGAGGTCGTTTATCCTCATCTGCTCTCCTCTCTTGGCTATATCTAATCATGTGTGTGTGTGTGTGTGTACGCGCACACACACGTCCTAGTTAAAGTGAAGATTGTAGAAGATATAACAGGATAACTCTGCTCTGTGTCTTCTTTTGTAAGCTGTTGCCTTTTGCTGCACCCCACAAATTTCTTGCTATCCCCTGCTGTACATACAAATAAACCCCATTCACTGTGGATCAGCTCAATTCCAGTTCTCGATTACAGTTCCACAAGGATCAGCCATGTGCCAAGCTAAGTAAAGGAATAGTTTGGAAGGAAGGTTTTTCTTTTCATTTTGTGTCACCTTTGATTTGAAATCGGCAATAAAGCGACCCGCTAAAGTAAAGCGACACCGACACACCACACACACACACACACACACACACACACACACACACACACACACACACACACACACACACACACACACACACACACACACACACACACACACACACACACACACACACACACACACACACACACACACACACCGTTAGCACCTTCTGGCTGTAATGGAGAACATCAGCTGCAGATTATATTTCCCATGGTAAAACCCCATTTGTCTGCACATGTACGGGACTGTATTTGAGTCTGTATGAGGAGGCGCCTCCACTGTAAGATTTATTATTAACCTCCGCCATCAAAGATGGATGGAGGTTACCGTTTTCACCCCTTTCTGTTTGTTTGTTTGTTTGTTTGTTTGTTTGTTTGTGAACTGTATTACGGAAAAACTCCTCGACGGATTTCGCCGAAACTTTGTGAGGGGATAAGGTATGGTCCAAGGATCATGCCATTAGATTTTGGACTTGGTCCCAGGCCACATGGCGTATGGACGAAGCAAGCACATTGATCGGCGCCAACCGCAGCGCGTTGGGGGAGCCTGGGCAGGCATGTGGGGCCGACGCGACCCTCAGCCAGTCACCGGGCACGGCTTGGGAGTACGGTGCAGGGCGATTCGTGTCACGGTATTCAGAGCGAGACAATTCTACAGCTCCGCGATCTCTCGCCGGAAGTACCAATAGGACCGCTTCCGGCCATGGGAGCCAGGCAGCGCGTGGCCGGGGCCCAATCAGAGCACACAATTTGGGAGACGATACATCGATTCGGGTCGTCGCCCCCGCCCTGCACTGCGGGGTCGATAAAGGATGATTTGCGAAGCCGTCCGGAGGAGTCTTTAGGGTCGTTGTCAGAAGCATCGTCAGAGAGTTGGCGTCGTCGTGGTCATCCTCATCTTCCTTGATGCCTTTGGATCGGTCTCTGCGTGCCCCGTCTTCATCTTCACCGACTCGCCGCTGGCTCCGCCCACACACTCGCTCTCGACTCCGCCTATTCAACACACTCACCATGGGGCAGCACACTCAACTGGCTCCCCCAAAAGTCCCTCCCTCATGTCTGACGGTCACGCCCATTCTCTGGATCGCCGCTCAGCTGCACAATGCGTCACGTGCGAGGTATTACGAGACCGTTAGCCTCATCTCTTCTACTTTTTCTTCTCATCAACTCCTCTTCAGTGTGTGTGTGTGTGTGTGTGTGTGTGTGTGTGTGTGTGTGTGTGTGTGTGTGTGTGTGTGTGTGTGTGTGTGTGTGTGTGTGTGTGTGTGTGTGTCATGGCGCCTGTCCTCACTTAAGGTAAGATTGCAGAAGATATATCGGGATAAGTCTGCTCTATGTCTGCTTTTGTAAGTTGCTTGTTTTATTGGTCGCACCACACATTTCTTCCTATCCCTGCTCACACACAACAATAAAGTCTCGTAGTTGTGCCACACATTTTTTCTCGCCTGCCTGTAAAAAATCCTCTGCAGAAATGTTCCCAGCTCGTTTTTGTCTTTTCTTTCATTGGTCCAGCATGGTCCGTATCCTTGCTGAGCCAGGACTTTATTCCCAACGATCCGTTCCTTCTAGCCAGTACGTCCTTGGCAGTGTCGCTCAGCTGCATCTGATACGGTTCGGACAAGGCATACCGAGGGCGTGTCCCCCGGTAATTAGGTTACGTGATAATTTTTAGGTAACCGATATTAGACGGAGGACCCTAAGTCACGTAGCTGAGTTATTGGCGTTAACGGTCGGTTAGCGACCCGCTGAGTCACAGAGTTTTCCGTGTGCGACAGCCTGTGATTCCGGGGAGTCTGGTGGGAACCCGAGATAGCTTCCCTCCCTCATGGTCTTCTTACCCCAACCCCCGGCCACAACAATATACACGCGCACACGCACACGCCATTAGCACCTTCTGCCTGTAATGGAGAGCATCAGCTGCAGATTATGTCTCGCATGGGAATACCACATTGGTCTGCACATGTACGGGACGCACGTCCATTTGGAGATGAGGTGGGAGGGCTTTGTCATGCACCACACATTGACTGTATGTATATATATATATACATATACATATACTATACTCTCATATGGTATAGTTCTAACTGTGGCATTTTTGCCTGGAAGCATATTAAATGCAGATTCATTTGTGGGAAAAACTAGCACCTTTATTGTTTTCTTTTATGTTTGAGTTACACCATAATTTGTACGCCCCCTTCTTTAAGGCTGCTTGATGTGTTCAGTTGGGCCAGACATTCCTGATATTGGAGGCTCCGCCTTCATGACTAAGAATGAAAGGTGATGTCACTTCATTTCCGGAAAGAGGCAATCCAACAACTGCTTTGCAATGTAAACGTTTGCTTTGGCGAACTCCTGATAAACAACACATTGTTATGATGAACAACATTGGGTGCACTACCTTTCTGGCTGGCTGCAAGAGAAGTGACAAACGGGGGAGAAGTCGAGAGGTTTTTGGCTCGAACGAAAGACGTATCACCATTTTCTCTCTCTTCCATGTGAGGTGTAAGGCGTCGAGAGAGGTTTTGGCTCAACGAAACAATGTGCCACCATTTTCCCTCTCTCCTGTGTGTTGTGCGAGGAGTCGAGAGAGGTCTTTGGCTCGAAGGCAAGACAGACCACCATTTTGCATCTTCCAAGTGAGGAGTCTCGACGTTTTGTCTGGCTTGGAGAGATGACGTGCTTCCATTTTTCCTAACTCCCTCATGTGAAGCAACCTGGCAACTGAGCGATCAGACAGGTGTGAGTGATACTACAAGATGTGCCTCGGGCTGGAGGAGCGATGATGGTTTGAAACACCGAACCTCTGTCTTAATCAAAAGGAGACCATGAAACTGCAAACAAACCAGGCCTGAACCAAAATGGTGTATTTCTCTTTTTCATTTGTTATTTTAAACGCTTAGCTCCCCAACCCTCCCTTATTTAGATGCATAAACATGTCAACGTGCCAGTCTTCGTCGGATTGCTGTGTGTGTGTTAAGGATATAGAATCATTTCAGTCAAGGGTGGTATATTTCTTTTGCCTTTCTTAACAAATCAGCTCGTGAATGAACGTTTCACTAAAGCTTGCACAAGGAAACCATTGTTGTCCCTTAATTGATACCAGGGAATAAACTTCCTACATAAGGGAAATAAGGGTTACGTCACCAGCTACCAAAAGCTATCTCCATCCCCTTCCTGCTCATCATTACCTGCCCCTCCCTGAACTTCATCTTCCTCTCCTTCATTCTATCATTCTCCCTCTTCCTCGGGCACATTACTATCCACCCCTCCAGTCCTTATCACCCCCCACCCAACCCCCGTTGGCACAAATGCTTCTGAGTTCATATTCACTCTTTCGCCCTCCATCACTTGTTGTCCCAGGGGCTGGGTCTCAGATGCCACGCTGTGTTCCATGCCCAGGTTTTGCCACCTACTCTCCCCACGCCATCATGGTCACCTCCTCACTTTCCCTCTGTCCACCTCCCAGAGACTCTGACTTCCATCCTCTTCAAATCTTCTGCCCCGCTTGTTGTGGTGCAAGTGTTAAAAAAAAAAAAATTGCCATTTTTCTCAGATATGGCGAAACAGATCTTCGTCAAACTTTCAGGTGTTCATCACTGAGTGTCGGGGTGTGTTTCTGGTAAAAACAATATTTTGAAAAGAAAAGGGTGATTAAAATATATATATATATATATATATATATATATATATATATATATATATATATATATATATATATATATATATATATATATCTAATCGCTCGATAGTGCCGAAGCTTTTGTAGCTTGGTAAAAGGTGATATTAAATGATCCTCGAACCCAATCCTTAGACAGTGAAAGGAAGTGTTTTCGTCCCCCACCAAAAAAAACAAAACGACATTTTATTTCTTCAAACTGCCAACAGGATTAGAACAGCACCAGGCAACGCCTGTGTGTGTGTGTGTGTATGTGTATGTGTATGTGTATGTGTATGTGTATGTGTATGTGTATGTGTATGTGTATGTGTATGTGTATGTGTATGTGTATGTGTATGTGTATGTGTATGTGTATGTGTATGTGTATGTGTATGTGTATGTGTATGTGTATGTGTATGTGTATGTGTATGTGTATGTGTATGTGTGTGTGTGTGTGTGTGTGTGTGTGTGTGTGTGTGTGTGTGTGTGTGTGTGTGTGTGTGTGTGTGTGTGTGTGTGTTCATAAAGCATAACATTCTCTCTGCTAACTCCCCTGCCCCCCACCCCTCTATCTTTTTGTCACACGCTTGCTCGACCCCCTGCCAATACAATGCAGCACCCTCCTCACACACCTCTCTCACTCTTCCTCTGTCTCTGGACATATCCAGTCATTATATCTGGACGGTGGTTATCTCCTTTTGTGTCTGGACAGTGTTTATGTCCAGATGGGAGTTTGCCTCCGGACGTGTTTGAGTGTTTGTCACCGGGCGGTGTTTTTTTCTCCAAACGTTTGTCTCAGGATGCGTACAGGCGCTGTTCGTCGCTGGACGTGTCCGGGCGGTGTTTGTCTCTGGTCTTGCTTTGTAGATCCTGCTCGATATTTAGAATATCAGGTCAGGTCAGGAATGGAGCATGCACCGGAGCATCGCGTCGCTGCATCCACTGTCTGCCGGTACTCCAGGGGCCTCCGTCTAGCCATCCCCCAGGCAGATGCCTGGCCCATCCCCATCTCGTTGAGATGCTGATCAACCTCCTGCAACCACAAGGCATGTGATAGGCCCATTGGCCTCCTCCACTCAAGAGGATCCCTCACTGGGAGAATCCAGTGAGCAGGATCAGTGTCAGGAAATCGAGACACGTGTCCATACAGCCACAGCTGACGCTCACGGACTATGCAGGTAACAAATCTAATCCGAGTCTCTCTCAGCAACCGCTCGTTGAACACATAAAGGATAGCAGCATCAAAGATGTCATTGAAAGCCTGGATCTTAGTTTTGACCCAGGAAACGCGTAATCCCAGTGGCTCAACCCCTCATTCAGCACCTCGAGGGTCCACAAAAAAGAATATCTAGTTTCTGCAAAGATGACTGCATCATCTGCGAAATCAAGGTCAGATATCTTGACATTCCCAAACGATGCACCGAAGCTTGATCTCTCAGACATCCTCCCCAGAATCCAGTCCATACAAGTGCTGAAAAGTGTGGAGGCCACTACACACCCCTGATGAACTCCAGTAACAACTGTAAATAAGTCAGAGATGGCATCACCAGATCTCACTGCACTCTCAGTACCAGAGGACAGTTCAGACATCAGATTGATCAGTTTTGGTGGCACCGCACAAAGACCAAGAATCCTCCAGAGGGCATCCCAATTCACTGAATCAAATGCTTTACAGAGATCAACATAGGCTGCAAGCAGCCCCTGCCAAAACTCTCGTCTGTGTTTGGTGAGGACCCAAAGATCAAGGATACAGTCAATCGTTGACCTCTTTGGTGTAAAGCCTGACTGCTCTGGACGTTGGTGTTCAAGCAGATCGTGGCGAACCCTATCAAGAATTATCCGAACAAAAACCTTGCCTGTCACTGAGAGCAGCGTCACCCCTCGGTAGTTGTTGCAGTCTTGGCGATCACTCTTCCCTTTTCAGAGAGGGACAACAAGGCCCCTCTTCCAATCAGTTGGGATGATGCCTGTCTTCCAGGCAGAGCACAGAACTGCATGCAACGACACGAGTGCAGCATTTCCACCAGCCTTGAGAAGTTCAGCATGGATGCCACAGATCCCTGGAGCTTTACCCCATTTCAATCGGTTCACTGCAGCCTGTGTTTCCACAAACGAAGGTGGAAAACAGTTGATTGGAGGGTCGGCAATTGGGATTGTAACCCCCTCTGATATCCAACTCGACAGCTGGGCAGTTTGAAACGTATGTGCATATATATATATATATATATATATATATATATATATATATATATATATATATATATATATATATATATACATATACATGGTGTTGTGGTTGACTAAATTCGCAAACCACCATTCAGGTCCCTGAGGTGAGATATCTCGGTAAGTATATGTTTAGTTAGGCCCAAACCCGTTGTCTAGAGGGAATAAATGTCATTCATGCGTGCTGCGACTCTTCAGGATAGCCGTTTTTCTTTTACTATCTTTATTTTGGACCAACCGCCATTATTACCACCACCAACCACGTCTCAACAGCCATCACAACAACAACCACCAACCACAACGCCGCTTCACCACAACCGCCACGACCTTTACCGTCACAACTCGCCACCATCGCATCACCGTCATCTCGCGCCACTCGTGGGCACCGATGCTGGACTCGTGTAGAGCGCGCACCGAGCAGCGTGTTCAAAAGCATCGCGGACTTTCCGCAGAAAAACGGATCAAAAACGACTCACGCCCACTTTTGTTCCGTCCAATCGGTGAGCGAGGGGCGGTTTGGCCCCGCCCCCAGGGCGTTGGAGGGCGGTCACTATATGCAAAGTCATGGATCAAAAAGCATTCACGCCCACTTTTTCTCGGGCCAATGGGGAGCGAGGTGAAAGGTCGGAGGCAGAGGGTCAAAGATGAGAGAGCGAAGCCACGGGGCTTATAAAAACGACTGCGTTTGTCAGTCGAGTCGAGTCCAGTGAAAGTTGAGAGGAGTTCAGTTCGCAGGAGGAAGAAGTTCGGAGTTGGAAGCGGAGGAAGAGTTCAGTGCAGTTGGGAGTTCGCGGAGTCGGAGTGAAGAGGACGGAGCTGTGGAGAGGCGGCGGCGGCGAAGGCGGACGAGGGGGTGCTCGCGTCGGATTCGGGGAACTGCGGAGAGAAAGGCCGGCGGCGCGACCGAGGTCGTGGAGACGCTCGTCGTGGGACCCGCGATTTTGTGAAATCCTCCTTTCCCCGAGCATCAGCAACCCCCTCCTGTTTCCCCCCGCGCTGAGATAGTGCGACAAAAGGGGGCCCCCTTCCCACCCCCTACCAGACACTGTCCGCGAGGCCCGCGGAGTTGAGGCACCACCGCCGCTCCGCGTCTCATCATCAGACGGGTAGGCCCGACACGGTCTCGGCCCCAGGCCCGCCTACCCCCTCATCCTGGAGGGTGGTTCTCTTTTCTTTTGCTTTGGGAATATGTGTTGTCGGCGCAGTCTGTGAAGTAAAATTGTATAAGTGTTGCCGTGTGCTCGCGTAGTCGGTATTAGATCTGCATTGTTGCATTTGCTTTTTGTCTTCTTTTCTATGTGCTTTTGGTGGAATTGTATATGTGTGCTTCCCGTGTGCCACGAAATAAATGTGCTTATTATTGAACTGTTTTCCCGCTTCGCTTCGTCATTTCTTTCATTGACTCCTCATCTTGCTTCACGTAAAGGGTTGGTCGTGGGTTAAGACGCCCGATAATTAATCGAACCGTCGAGGTCGACGAATAACACCGCTCGGTTATCCCGATAGTACGGAACAGGTCGCTTAAGTGGCCCGTGTCCGAAGTCGACCTACGGCGAGGTGCGATCGCCCGGTCTACCCTCCGTGTGGGTACTTAGGTAGGTCGAATTTGGCGAGCAACCCTATCCCACGCGGGGGCCGATTGGCTCGATCGCGGTGAGACCGAAAGGTCCACCCGTGACTGGTTCCCGGCGTTAGTCCGAGAGGGTCACGACTGGATTGTCCGTCCGGTGGGCGACGTTCCGCGATTCGAGTTACGTGGCCGTTCGCACGCCGGCGGGCGCGAATCCGCGACAATATACATACATAAGTGTACGTGTACAGCCGCTCAAAGGAACCAGCCAAGCAGGCCTTCACTTCGGACTACTCTGTCAAAGCCCACCACCCTCTGCACGAACTGCAGTATGCCGAGGGACGGGCTTAGACGAACGCAATGCGCGAATTCCCCTGTAAGCAGGATGAGAATCACTTGATCACAGGTGATGCTCTATGCCCTCACAGATTCCTCGCACACCGCCTCTTTGTCCACCCTGAGTGCACGTACTCTTTTACGTCTCAGCTCCACCATTCAGCCTGGCTCTGCGACTTTGGTCAATGGTATCCAGTGTCCCTTGAGACACAAAATTCTTCTTCACCCAACGGTGAGTTCTAAGACATCTATAGGCAACATCAAGAACTGTGGTCTTGAAGGCACTCCACAACTCTTCAGGATTCCCCAAAGCACCCAGACCCCCCCCCCCCAAATCTCCACTCAGCCTGTTCGCAAACTCCTCAGCTGCCCTGTCATCCTTGAGCTTGCCAACATCCAGCCTAGGCTGGGATGGTATCATTCTCCTGGATTTCAGCTGCAACTTCAGAGTTGCTACAACAACCTGTGTTCAGTATGGAGGAACTGAGCGCTCCGGTAGACCCTGCAGTTCTGGATCATCCTCCAGCGACCATCAACCAGCACATGGTCAATCAACTTTTCCACACCGCCAGCGTTGGAATACCAAGTCCAGCGATGAGCATGTGGGCGCTGAAACCATGAACCAGCCACTCCAAGTCCATAACTTCTTGCAAAGTCAAGGAACTTGGTGCTATTCTGGTTCACAGTTCCAGACCCATGGGGACCAACACATGTCATAACCATCCCTATCAGTTCCAGTCGATGCATTGAAATCCCCCAAGACGAGAAGCGTATCTCACCCCTGGCACTGATGAACCACAGACTCGAGCATGGCATAGAATGCGTCATTCATGGTGAGATCACTCACCTCAGTCGGAGCATATACAGAGACCAGGGAAATGACACCCAAGGAGTGATGAATCCTTAGTCTCATCATATGCTTGTTGACCGGTGTTACCACAATTCCCATTGGAATGATATTATTGGACACAGCTACAAGCAACTCCTTGGGCATGGTCACCATCAGAGCAACCAGACCAATAGTCAGTGTAACCACCCGTCATGGTCTCACCGCAATCCGGTGTGCAAACCGCAGAGAGTGCTGCAACACCGATGTCCAAAGGCTTGAGCTCAGATGGTCATCCTCTCTTGGGGATAGGACATTCCAGGCACCCACACAAAGAGATAGCCTCAGGTTAACCCAAGGAGACGGAGTCTGGTAGACGACACCTCAGCACCACTCCGACACACACTACCGCAATCTGACCCGGGAAGGTTACCCCATGGTTTCCCTTCCTTATAACGGTACAAAATGGATTTCCGTCACTATTTTGATTCCATCTTAATTGTTATTCTTTGCAGAAGCATTTTGATGAGACTATTAATCGTAATTAATGTTCCAGCGCACATCTGCCTTCCCTTCTTCCACCCCTCTCTCTTTCTATCTGTCTGTCTGTCTCTTTCTCCCCCCCCCCTCCCCCCCAGTAGTCTCATCAGCAAAGCGACAGGTGGTATGTATGTATATATATACATATATATATATATATATATATATATATATATATATATATATATATATATATATATATATATATACATATATATATATACATATATATATATACATATATATATATACATATATATATATATATATATATATATATATATACATATATATATATACATATATATATATACATATATATACAATTAATTAATAAGAAAGAAAGAAATAAAACCAAGTAAAAACTTAGTCTCACTTTTCCAGGTGCCTATTTTTGATAGCAACAGATCAGCATGGTCTCATAATAATATATATATTTTTTTAATCCTTTCTTTCTCTTTTACTGATCCTTCCTCCAAACGTATTTTTATGTTAAGCCTCATCTCCATTCCATTCTGATTCTTAAATACATTTTCCTTTATGTTAATCCACCTTCTCCTTTGCAGAACAAAACGGTTCCCAAAACACTTTCCCAGTGGTGTATCACAATTGGCAGGCTAACGCAAGACTTTCACAAGTAAGATTTCTAGCCCCGCTTAATCGCTGCTTTGCAACTGTGATCCTTGCCGTAAATGCTCTGTCGGCTTCAGGAGAAGACGCATGATCCTTGCAGTGGCAGCGCAGCACCACACTAGCTGGCTGAAAGGGTAGGACAGAGGAGGTACAGAGAAATAAGGCACATATGGATAGGTGTATTATGGGTAGATGTTGTGGCCACAGAGATAAAGAATGTTACGTCACCTGTGGCTTTAGGTTTGATGGGAGCTTGTCTGTCGCACTCTGTTCCCTCTCCACACGCTCGAGTAACTTTGTGAGGAAATCTTCCACTTCACTAGAGTACCTCCTGCAATAACAAACAAAATGGTGAGTCACGTGCTTGCCATACCAGATGCCAATCTCCAAATGCAAACCAAGCGAATGAGCATGTTGCAACCGCACCTTGACAGAAGATTGTCCATAAAAATCACATGCACCAACGGACCATCTTGCCACACTTCTCGAACCGTGATCCCGCTGTGTGTGCAACAAATATTATTAAAGGTTCTTCTCTTGTCTATCAATTCCGTTTCTCCTGTAATCAGCCTGCATTTACTTAACCTGTTTGAAAAAAAATAGGCTGAGTAAACCTTATCATCAGCAGCCTACAGCACAGGACAAAGGAGTTCCTCAACTCGCATATTCGCCTTGCTTTGACAAGTACGGGTTGGTGAGTAGGCTTGGGCAGGAATTTGGAGTTGGTTTGGGGTGCTGGTGATAACTCGCCTAAGATTTAAGAAAGGCAAAGTGAGATCTTTAACGTCCAGAAAGAACCAGCCGGGTCCTCTGGCTGAACGTCAATCTAATGGATG
>NC_140964.1:66037432-66089932 GCF_056783735.1 Eptatretus burgeri
CTTCACCTCGAGCTCCCATTGGCTGGAGCAGAATTTGTCGATGATTGACGTTTGCAATGGCATCCTGGAGAGATGGGGGATGGGTTTCCCCTTGGTCCGTCTACCGGAAGCCGACTTTCACAGGGCAGTATACTCGGTGGGACTCCTACAGCTCCACGAGAAACAAAATTGCCTTGATCAATATCCTGGTTAACATAGCACAGAGGATTTGTTCACCTTGTAATCTTCCTGCTGAAATTGACAAAATCATGAATATACTCAGTGAGAATGGTTATCCTGAGCATATAGTTAAGATACGTGCACAAGTTTCTAAACATGACAAAAGATCGGAAGATTGGTCTGGACAAACGTCCAGTCTATATCAGGATGCCCTGGAAAGGGCAATCATCACGAAGGTTTGAAGTACAAATCAAACATATTGTATCCAACACGTTTTTGTCTGTGCAACCCCGAGTAATCTTTACCTCTCGCCGTTTGCTGAAGTCAGTCAACAAGGATGTGCTGCCCACCTCGCAAACCAGCAATGTTATTTATGAATTTAAGTGCCGATGTGAAGCTCGGTACGTGGGCCGCACAACACTAAGATTAGCTGATCGGATCAAACAACACATCCATTTGGCGATTCGAAGAAAGATTGTGAGGGTTAGAACACAACCAGTGCGAGCATGTAGAAATATCCAGCAACCACCGGCCACTGTACCTGCTTCATCTGCCATTGCACAGCATCTGGTTGCCAACCTTATCTGTGCAGACCAATACAATGCAGAGATGTTCAGGATATTGAGCCGAGGTCAGAGCTCGTTTCATTTACGTATGTTGGAAGCAACCTTCATCCTTACCACCGATCTATACTATGCCATCAAAAGTAATTTGTACGATCTCTGTGTCTCTTTCAGCATGGAAAGATCAAGGGAAGTACAGTAGCAAATGGTGAATGGACTTAAGGGGAAACCCCTCCCCCCTCTCTCCAGGATGTGGTTGCAAACGTCAATCTGTTGAACTCCCTCATACATTAATATTAACAACAAAAACGATCTTATAATGCTTCATCTTCCTCTCTCACACATGTGGTACTCTTTACTGTTTCACAATGCACTACTCTTCTGCTATTTTAACAGACTGCTCTCATTTCGACCTCTCCTTCATTCCTTGCCTAAAAAATCCAACTATTACAGCGCTTCTTCTCTCCATGCTCTGAATTCGCCTTCATTGCATCCATCAAGAATTGTGTTAAATCGCATCTCTGACCTAAAACTTTTAAAAACCACAGTTTGCCATGGATGCTCGCTTTCCATCAACCATTCTTTTTTCCAACTTCAGTGCCAACTCACCCCCCTCACCCCTCACTCTCACTCTCAAAGCAACCATCACTCTTCTCCTCCAAGCCTCCCTCTCACCTCTTTCAAAAATTCCCCCTCACCTTTCTCCCACCTTTCATCCCCCTCACTCTTCCTTCTCTAAGTTGCCCCCCCTCTCATCCACCAACCTGCCTCCCTCCACTGCCCTCTCACCTCCATCTCTTCACTCCACCTCCTCAAATACTCAACTGCCATCTTCCTTGTCTCTTGTCCCCCCTCTCTCCCAGCACCACAGAGCCTTTTCTCCTCCTCATTCGGCCCCCTCCTCGCTATTCTGCAATACCCCACACTCCTTCAGCAACCCTCCTTACCTCCCCCTCGTCCCTCGTCCTACCCTCCCCCGCCCCCCTCCACCTCCTGCACCCAAAGCCTCCTCCCCTACCTCTTCATTAAAAGTGTGGACCTCAAATATCCGGGGCCTTCGCTCAAACCTTTCAGATCTTTCCATGCAGGTTGCCACTGACAAACCAGACATTATCTGCCTAACAGAAACTTTCCTCTCCCAAGACGTGTCTGACTCCCAAGTATCTCTCCCTGGTTACTCCCTCTTACGGTATGACAGACCTGAGCCTCGTCCTGGTGGAGGTGTTGCTCTCTTCATCAAAGACTCTATTCCTCACTCTCCCTGCACTGCTCTCACTCCCCCACACCCCAGGAATACCTCTGGCTTCGGCTTCCCCTCCACTCCCACCTCATGTTTATATGTGTACTGTGCCGGCCACCGAACAGTGATGACTCCATCTACACCTCACTCTCCGAAAACATGGACCATCTTCTATCTTCTCATCCAAACTCTCTCTTCCTCTTATGTGGCGACTTCAATTGTCATCACGCCAGTTGGCTAGGTGTGGGTACCTCTCTCACCTGCCATGGGACATCAGCAAAAGCTTTCTGCGACTCATTGGGACTGACTCAATCGGTCCAACTTCCCGACCCGGATCTCAACCAATGGTACTCCATCTCTTCTGGATCTGATTTTGACAAATTTCCCTGACAATATCTGCTGCTCTTCCTTCGCTCCAATTGGTTCTTCTGACCACGTCCTTGTTAAAGTGGACATCTCTCTGGCTGTTATCAGAGAACCACCTCACCGCCGTCCCGAGTCTGGCATTTCACTCAAGCCGACTGGCAGGGTCAAGCCATCAAACTTACAGACTGGTCTCCTATCACTACTTTCTCAAACATCAACTCATCCTGGGAATTCTTTCAAAGAAACTTGCTCTCCCTCATGCACAGATTTATCCCCTCTCGTGTTCAGTTGTCTTACCCTTCCTCCCGCCCTTGGTTTACTGAAGCTTGTGGCGAGGCAGTTGTCCTGAAACAACTTGCCTTTGCCTCATGGAAAGCAAACCCAACTGAGGGCAATCTCAGTTCTTTCCACAAAGCTCGGAACAAGTGTGTAGCTACCCTCAGGAGAGCCAGAAAACAACATCTTTCCCATCTCAAGTCTGAACTCTCAAACCTCTCTCCCTCCTCAAAATCCTGGTGGCGTTTAATCAAATCTGTTTCTGGTGTATGTTCCCCCTCCATCCCCTCCCTTACCTCAAATGGCCGCACTGCTGATTCCACGTGATAAAGCTGAATGTCTAAACTCGGTGTTTGCAGCTAAATCTTGTGTCCCAAACCCATCACTATCTCTACCCACTTTACCCAGTCGCACCCAACTATCCCTGGACTCTGTATCCTTTTCTCCTGACAAGGTGGAGAGCTTGCTTTCAAACCTCGAGTCAGATTCTGCAACCGGTCCAGGCAGCATCCCAGCCACGTGTCCTCAAAGCCTGCTCTTCTGCTCTTGCCCACCCTCTCTCTCTGTTCTATTCACCCTCTCATTTTCCCAAGGTCATCTGCCATCTGCTTGGAAATCTGCTAACATCACTGCCCTGCATAAAAAAGGTGCAAAAACAGATCCCTGTAACTATAGACCAATCAGCCTTCTCCCAATCATCAGCAAGGTTATGGAATCCATCATCGCTTCAGACATGAAATCCTTCCTCTTCTCCAATGGCTTGATTTCCAATCATCAATTTGGTTTTCAGACCAGGTCACTCTACCCTAGATATGCTGCTACTGCTCTCCCATCAATGGATGGAGGTCCTCCAATGCCAGACAGGAAATCCGAGCCGTATCCCTGGACATATCACGTGCTTTGACACAGTCTGGCACCCTGCCCTACTCACCAAACTCTCTTCCCATGGTATTCAAGGCCATCTCCACTCATGGCTCGCAGACTTCCTCTCCTGCTCGCAGTCAACGTGTGGCCCTAAATGGAGTTCTTTCATCCCCTCTTCCTGTGCAGGCTGGAGTTCCTCAAGGTAGCGTTCTGGGCCCTGTTCTTTTCTGGTTTTCATCAATGATCTCTCGGACTCTCTGGAAAATCCTCTATTTCTCTTTGCCGATGACTCCACCCTCTGCCGTACCATCTGTCATCCCTCAGACCGGCAAGCAGCAGCTTCTTCGCTCACTGCAGATCTGGATAAAATCACAAACTGGTCCAACACGTGGAACATGTCTTTCAATCCAGACAAATCTCACACTCTCACTATGTCTCTTCGAAAGGACCGTTTACAAAACTCCCCCATCCACTTTCTCAACAATCCTCTGGAAGAAGTCTTTTCTTTCAAGCTTCTGGGTCTCACTATCTGCCATGACCTTTCCTGGGAAAGTCACATTTCCAACCTTGCCTCAAAAGCCAGTCGCCGACTGAGGATCCTCCGTCGTGCAAAGTCCTTCCTCGGCCCTCTTGAGCTCCTGACCACTTACAAAGCTTTTGTCCGTAGCCTGATGGAGTACTGCTCTCCCCTCTGGGCTGGTGCTCCTGCCTCCCACCTTTCTCGACTTCACGCTGTCGAAACCAGGGCTTTTAAGATCATTGGCATCTCCCGCAATGAAGCTGAGTCTTTGGGCCTCTCACTCAATCACCGCAGGTTGGTCGGTGGTCTTTCTGTCTTCTACCGACTCCTCTCCAGCCTTGCCCCCCTGCTCTCTCTGCGATTTGTCCCAACCACATTTCCACAGGGCGCTCAGGTCCGCCAACAACCCCCTTCTGGTAAAACTACCAAAATCACGAATCACTGCTCATCTTCACTCTTTCATTCCTCTTTTTCCCGCCTTTGGAATAAACTTCCTCACTCTATTCTTTCCCATTCTTCCCTCCAGGCTTTCAAAACAGCTGTTCACCACCACCTCTTATCTTCCCCCATCCAAATCCTCGATCTTTTCTACCCCCGATAATCCACCCAAGCCCACTTCCTTCAATTCTCCTGCTTTCCTTCGTGAAAGTCCCTTTAATGTCCATCTTCCCCTCGCCATGTTCCCCGTCCCATCCCCATCCCTCTCCCTTCCACAGTTCACCTGTGTCTGTTCCCCAATGTTTTGTCCCTTCCACTCCCGCCCCTCTTGTCTCATGCCTCCTTGCTGTGAGTTGTGTGTTAGCTCTCATACGAGCCTCGACCAAGGTATACAAAAAAAAAAAAAAAAAAAAAAATCATCAACGAACTCTGCTCCAGCCAATGGGAGCTTGAGGTGAAGATGATGAGCCGACCAGTGACCAGACCGAATTAGAGATAGATATATACTAGTGCGGGCCCGTAGGTGCGGGCCCATAGGTGCGGGCCCGTAGGTGTAGCTTCGTTCCTTCGCTTTCGAAAACAACGACTGGATTGGGGAATTGTTTCAATTAGATCGGACCAACCGTATCGTAAATGGCCATAACTTGGGAAACATACTCAGGTCCCCTGCGTCAATTGTGACGTCATACCAAACGAAGAAGAATTGACGCCCCCCCCCCTCTCGCCCCCCGAGTCTCGCCCCTCCTCTCTCGCACCCCCCCTCTCTCCCTCCCCTCCCCCTCTCTCCCTCCCCTCTCTCTGTAAATGTATTCACAAATGTCTATCAAGCACAACAATTAATTCAAACCTTGGGAAAAAACAGCTTTCAAACCCTTGGGAAACAGCTCTTTCCCTTGGGAAAATTCAAACCTTGGGATTAATTAATAATTTGAACAATTAATTCAAACCTTGGGAAACAGCTGAAATAGATAAAGAACGATATCAAACCTTGAAAAGGCACATACTCAGGTCCCCAGCGTCAATTGTGATGTCATACCAAACGAAGAAGAAGAATTGTGACGTCAATCGTGCAAAAATAAATAAATAAATAAACATTAATTGTGACGTCATAGCACCGTGTCCTGTCATTGGTCGACAGTTAAATGGCCGTAACTTGGGAACCGCTCGTCCGATTAATATCAAACCTTGAAAAGGCACATCCGCGGGTCCCCAGCAATATTCCTGGCAAGTTTCAATCAGATCGGACCAGCGGTCGTCGAGAAACGGCGGTCGCACACAGACACATTGCTGGAATTATAGATAGATAGATAGATAGATAGATAGATAGATAGATAGATAGATAGATATATAGATATATAGATATATAGATATATAGATATATAGATATATAGATATATAGATATATAGATATATAGATATATAGATATATAGATATATAGATATATAGATATATAGATATATAGATAGATAGATAGATAGATAGATAGATAGATAGATAGATAGATATATATATATATCTCTTATAATACCAAGCTTGCACACTAAAAACTCGGCTCACCGTCACACGATCCCTATGAAACTGCTGTGGCACTTAGCGGACATGCCGACAATGTTTGGGAAGTCTTGGCGTTCCATAGTACCACTTGCATTTTGCACAATGCGTATTTTTGTCATTCCCCGTGTACGGTCTGTCGTCTGCTACCAGCTATGTTGTACTGCTATCCCGTGCATGTGCATGGGTATCACTAGGAAATAAATATATATATATATATATATATATATATATATATATATATATATATATATATATATATATATATATATATATATATATATATATATATATATATATATATATATATATATATAGCTGCAGAACCACATGACCGATGATGTCAAGTTTTTTTTTCTCGACCAATTTATCCCGAGATGACCAAAAAAATTTCAAACTGATCGGATGTAGCATTCTACGTATACAATGACGTCATAACGAAGGCACCTATGACATCATAATAAATAAAAATACGGAAAAAAAAACAATATTTGAAATTTTAAAAAAAAATCACTTATTCCCCATGCAGAGTACTTTGAAGTTTCAATTTCAACATGCGGAGTACTTCAACACATGAAGTTTCAATTTTTTCTATGGTGCGAAAAAGTGCAACAAAAATGATATCATTGCAACGTCTGCTCGAGTATGGATGGGTCTTGATCTTAGAGAAGGGAACTTTGAGGTTGTTCCAGATCAGAGAAGTTGGGGTGGAAATTAGCGGTCCAACATTTTTCCTTTTTTCACCATGGGTGCCACACCACATGACCTATAACGTCATGATTATCATCAAAACATTCTACACGTGTAGTCGCTCTTATGATGAAAATTTCACGTCAACCCGACAAGCGGTTGCCAAGAAAAACACTCAAGTCCTGTGCAGACAAATAAACAGATGCAAATGTAATATGCTCTTCACTGGTGAGGATAATCAAGAAGATAAGTTAACCAGAATCAGAAAAGATAATGAGCAAATCAGAAGCATTGTGATGTCAATGCCAAAGTATCAATGTTTGAAAATATCATATCGGTTCTTTTTTATTTTTTATGGTGGTTACGTTGATTGACATTCAAACACACCATCACACAAAAGGCCACCACACTACTTGTGAATTCAAAATATCAACACGTTTCATACTTTTTCACGACAGGTCTTCAAATCTCAAAGCTTTTGTTGATGAAAAAAAGTAAAAAACACGACCTTTCTTGATAGAGCATGCAGCTGATTGGCCACGACAATCAAAATTCCCTTATTTACAAAAAAAAAGTCACTGAACCCTTTCATCAAAACTCGAGGGGGAGCACTCGGTGGAGTGCAAAACCTCCGCCGCCAATACTGCTAGGTCACTCAAGTGAACCTGATATCCTATTCATTCAACATAAATCGATTCCTTGAGACAGAAATTGATTTTATATGGGTATATCCACCTGAAGTTCCAAAATCAGCCGCAATTATAATTTTGGCATGTTTTTGGTTGGAAATCACTTATAACATGAAGAAATGCAAAAAAAAAAAAAAATTCGAAATTTTGTTGAAAAAAAAGTTGCAAAATTTTCTGAGTTTTTTCCCCTTTTTTTTCTCTAACAAATTTTTATTTTTTTTTGGTTGGAAATCACTTAAAACATGTAGAAATGCAAAAAAAAATCAAATATATTTTCAAAATGGCCAAAACGGATCACACTCAACTGAACCAGGATTGAATAAACTAAACTAGATTGACGCGCATGCAGAAATGCCAAAAAAAAAAAAAAAAAAATCGAAATTTTTTTGAAAAAAAAGTTGCAAAATTTTCTAACTTTTTTTTTCCTTTTTTTCTCTAACAATTTTTTTTTTTGGTTGGAAATCACTTAAAACATGTAGAAATGCAAAACAAAAAAAAATCAAATATTTTTTTCAAAATGGCCAAAATGGATGACACGCCACTGAACCACAATTGAATAAACTAAACTAGATCAACGCGCATGAAGAAATGCCAAGAAAAATAAAAAAATAAAAAAATAAAATCCAAATTTTTTTGAAAAAAAAAAGTTGCAAAATTGTTTTTTTTTCTCTAACAATTTTTTTTGGGGGGGGGGTTGGAAATCACTTAAAACATGAAAAAATGCAAAAACAAAAATTCAAATATTTTTTCAAAATGGCCGCCATAGCGGACATATTGGACTTTGGACCAAGTCCAAAATCTAATGGCATGATAGTAGGGTGAATATACTGATTCTGGCTCACTTTTCCCCATGTAAATGAATGGGGGATTTTCAGCGATTCATATTTTTTTCCCCAAAAAATAAACCCCCTTTTTATCCCAAGGTATATTTATTTGTCTCCCCCTTTTAACCTGGGGACACTTTTTTTTCAAATAACCCATGCAATAAGATAAAGATTTGTTCAAGTAGTAAAGTGGTAATGTGATTTGTTAAAGGTGATTCTAAAGAAATATCTGAAACGTCTAAGCCTCGGGACACTCTTTTTCAAATAACCAATGCATATTGTTTAGCTCACTCATTGAACCTATAAAGATTTGTTCATTCTCAAATTCCTTCAACAGTTTAATTGTCTTTGAACAATAATCCCCATCTAAAATATTGAAAAACAAAACATTTGAATCTTTATATTTTTTAAGATACCCCTTCTGTGCCATTACGAAATGATAAACTTCTCTTAATGCTCTTGTTTGACCACCTCCTGAGCCACAGGTTATTTTTGTCAAGCCACGCCCACTTTTCATAAGCCCCGCCCACTTTCAAATGGAATTTTTTAAAGCCCTGCCCACTTTTCTTTAAGCCCCGCCCACTTTTCACGAGGTATTCCATAAGCCACGCCCACTTTCAAATGGAATTTTTTAAAGCCCTGCCCACTTTTCTTTAAGCCCCGCCCACTTTTCACGAGGTATTCCATAAGCCACGCCCACTTTCCTCAAAGCCCTGCCCACTTTTCTGCGGAATTTTTATAAGCCCTGCCCACTTTTCTTTAAGCCCCGCCCACCCTTCCATGAGGTTTTTTATAAGCCACGCCCACTTTTCCTAAGCCCTGCCTACTTTTGCTAAGCCCCGCCTACTCTTACATAATTTCCAGTTCATCTCTGACTCACAAAGAAATCACTAGAAAATTCCAGCATGTTATGGTTTTGAAAAATTTCCCAACGAAGGCTTGCCTGGGCTTGCCCATGGAATTTCCAAAGGAAACCACACCCACCAGTCTTTCCCTATAAAAGCCTCAAGCCCAGGCTCCATTTTAAACATTTTTTTTGCTGGCGATGGTGTGCTGTGTGCTTGCCTTGAACTCTCCGACTTGTATGGAATTAAACCTTCAAGTTGATGAACTGGATTCAAACCTCTTATCCATTGAGGTAAGATTTTATTTCCTATTTTTATTTCCTTTTAAACATCGACTCGTTTAATAATTAAATAACTTAATTAATACATTATTATTTTCTCTCACAGGAAATTGTATCTGAAATGCAATATGAAAATACCGATTTTGCCACAACTTGGGGTGAAATTGTTGGCTTGGTTGAAGACCTTGTGAGCGACCAAGACCCACAGAACGAGCAAGACCTTGAGTGGGATAACTTTGGGGTTCCTTGGAGATTGACTACTTGTATGGAACTAAACCTTCAAGTTGATGAACTGGATTCAAACCTCTTATCCATTGAGGTAAGATTTTATTTCCCTATTTTTAGTTCCTTTTAAACATCGACTCGTTTAATAATTAAATAACTTAATTTATACATTATTATTTTCTCTCACAGGAAATTGTATCTGAAATGCAATATGAAAATACCGATTTTGCCACAACTTGGGGCGAAATTGTTGGCTTGGTTGAAGACCTTGTGAGCGACCAAGACCCACAGAACGAGCAAGACCTTGAGTGGGATAACTTTGGGGTTCCTTGGAGATTGACTACTTGTATGGAACTAAACCTTCAAGTTGATGAACTGGATTCAAACCTCTTATCCATTGAGGTAAGATTTTATTTTCCTATTTTTAGTTCCTTTTAAACATCGACTCGTTCAATAATTAAATAACTTAATTAATACATTATTATTTCCTCTCACAGGAAATTGTATCTGAAATGCAATATGAAAATACCGATTTTGCCACAACTTGGGGCGAAATTGTTGGCTTGGTTGAAGACCTTATGAGCGACCAAGACCCACAGAACGAGTTCGTCCTTGATGACCCAACCAAAGAGTTATACCTTGGAGACCAGCAAAATCCTGAAAAAGAGTTTTACAGCAATAGTACTCATTGTGAGTTATCAAGACAATACCCACTGAACAAGTTATACCTTGATGAGCCAGAATACAAGTTTTACCTTGGAGACTCATAAATTTTGAAAAAAAAAATCAGTAAATGAGTTCTGCCTTGATGGTTTAAATAACTACCTTGGAGACTCAGGAAAAGGGTTCTGCCAAGATGGTTCTAAATATGGGACCTACCTTGGAGACTCACAAATTTTGAAAAAAAATCAGGAAATGAGTTATCCTTTAGACTTTGTAAGTTGGTTTTATTTTGGAGACTTGAAATGTGGGTTCTGGCTTGATAACTCACAATGTGATACATATCTTGGAAACTCAACGGGAATGTGGTTATACCTTGAAGACTTGGAAAGTTGGGTTTATTTTGGAGACTTGAAACTTTTTTGGAGACATTTATTTATTTATTTATTATTATTTTATTTATTTATATTGTGGAGACTTTTGGAGTTGCTATCACTCTTTGGGATCTAAACCTATCGATGTCGTTCTTTGTCGGATGGTGCTTGATGGGAGCAAGATCAAGAAAGTTCTGGGAAGAAAGTGCAGTCTTACTCCCCCTTTCTACGTCATCAAACCTGAAAGCCTTAAAAGACAGAATTGGAAGAAGAGAAAAAAAACATAAAAAAAATATACATTGTTCGTTCTGGGAAGAAAGTGCAGGCTTACTCCCCCTTTCTACGTCATCAAACCTGAAAGCCTTAAAAGACAGAATTGGAAGAAGAGAAAAAAAAAAAAAAACGTAAAAAATATATATAGGTGGAAATCTCATTTTGAAAAAGACATTGTGTTGGGTGAGGATTAAGTTGGGGTTGAGATTTTGAATGTGAGGGTTGGGGTTGAGATTTTGAATGTGAGGGTTGGGAGACACACACACACACACACACACACACACACACACACACACACACACACACACACACACACACACACACACACACACACACACACACACACACACACAGTGAAGCCTTCACTATTCAGTTGTGGATTCTGTGTTTGGGGTTCACAGATCTAAGAACGTCCCCCTTGACACACATTATATACTGTTATTCACCTCGGACTTGGCCCTCGAGTGTCCACAACGGTGTATAGTAGGAGGGAGTGAAGCGCCAACCCATTGCTCCCATTGCACACACACACACACACACACACACACACACACACACACACACACACACACACACACACACACACACACACACACACACACACACACACACACAAAAGTTAAGCCTCGACTATTCAGTTGAGGATTCTGTGTTTGGGGTTCACAGATCTAAGAACGTCCCCCCTTGACACACATTATATACTGTTATACACCTCGGACTTGGCCCTCTAGTGTCCACAAAGGTGTATAGTAGGAGGGAGAGAAGGGACAACCCATTGCTCCCATGGGTATTATCTGCTTAGTTTTGTCTTTTGTAATTCCTGTGAATAAAATGAACCTAAAATCTCTTCCCCTTCCAAATCATATATCTTATAAGTCCAAGGAACCGTATCTATTACATAAACAATTTTAAAAAGTTCGTTCGTCCATCGTTTAGTATAACCCTTTTCAAAATGAGATTTCCACCTATATATTCTTACGATATCATCAACTTTGAACTTAGGTTTTCTGACATTAATCTCTTTTTCATATTTTAATTTTGGAAATGTTTCTGATGGTTTCATATTTGTTGACGTGTGAATCGTGTCATTATACTTATCCACAATATCCTGAATAAAAGATGACCATTGTTGTGAACCGAGTTGTGTGAATTTTTTATATAGTCTCTCTTTTAAGGTACGATTAAAACGTTCAACAACAACTGCCTTCCCTTCATTAAAGGTACTGTATAATGTAATACTGTTATTTTTTAGAAAATTCATAAATGTCTTGTTATAAAACTCTCTACCCTCATCAGTCCACAATTTTTTAGGTTTTCTCTTACTTTTATTAAATATCTGTTGAAAGGCAAACATAAGAGTATTTCCTGTTTTGTTTTTTAAAGGGACAACCCATGCGTATCTACTCCTCAAATCAATAACGGTTAAAGCATACTTGTACCCCTTATCATTATTGAGTTCAATCAAATCAGCGGACCAGATATAATCAACTTCCTTGGAATAAACTTTCCTTCTACGAAACTTTGTGAATATTGGTTTATGTAATTCATCAGCTAATTGCTCTTCAGTCTTAATGACATCATTAGAACCTATAAGTTTTTTGAATTTCCAAGTCCAAGTTTCAATTTAGCACTGATTATCTTCTTCACAATGAAACGATCAACTTTTTCTCTCAAGGTTGGATTTTGTATCAGAGACAAATTATACAACATTTCTCTATCGGCTTCATGCTTTTCTTCCAAAGTTGTGGTATTCCCATAATCAATATCGTGTCTCATGCACACTTCATCAACTCTATTGATGGGTTTACTCCATGATTTAGGATTGTCTGCCTCATCTAATCTTTTATCCAAGTTTGTGCCTGGACCACAGAAAGAATACCCTGGAAGATGTAATTCCCCTGGTATTCCAGTAGTTGTAAATTTACTTCCTGATAAAAACTTTGTATATCTCCTCCTAGTTTGTGTTTGGAGATAAATTGATTTTTTTTGAACCACACACCGAACATATACCTTTTTGTATAACCCTGTTATTTTTACTTTTAATATATGAAATATTTTTAGTATTAGTTTTCTTTTTACATTTGAGACAATAACTCATTTATTTATGTGAAAAATTCCTGCAGAGTGCAAAAACCTTTTTAGTTTCCAACATGCACATTTGAATCTTAATTTTTAAAACATAAAGAATCCTTAGAAATGCCTTCACTCTCTCCTCCATTTATTTAAGAAAAAAAAAAAATGAAAAACTTGAATTAAAATGAATATCTTGTCGATGTCAATAGTCTTGTTGAAAATATTGCAAATAGACTTGTCAATTCTTTGTTTTCCTCCTCGGTGGGTTGAGTTATTTTCTGTAATACCCCCAATCTTTTTTTAATCTCATCGGTTTTCATATTTTCATATTTATTTAGTCTCGCTCTTTCCTCCCTCTCCTCCCTCGCCTTCTCTCTCTTCTCCCTCTTCTCTTTCTTCTCCCTCTCCTCCTTTTCCTCCTCTTCCCTCTCTTCTTCAACTCCTTCCTCATCCCTTATTATCCTTGAATCGCTTACACCCCATAGAATATCATACATATATTCATCAGGATTTCTTGTTATTCCTGTATCTAAAATAATTTTTTTTACAACAGGAAACCAATAAAATTTCTTTTGAATTTCTAAAAGAGCCTTACCTTTTCTTAACTTTATAATTTTTTCATTATTTAACATTCTAATTAAATCTAAAGTTGTCGGTTTATCAACATCAGCATAATGCCAATCTTTTATTGAAAATACCTCATTCTTATGTTGTAGAACATATTTATTAAAATACCGAATACCCTTTTCTTGAAGGTATGCTTGGACACAGAAATGATAATTTTCTTGAAGCCTTCTTGCTGTCATTTATGTATTAGAAATATATGTTAGAATAATATTATGGCACAAAACACCTCCCCATCTTCCCATAGTTAAATAATTTTGTATTTCCTTACTTATTATATATAATCCTGTTTTTTCTGTTTTCATGATATAAACAAGGGCAAAACCATTATTATATTTACCCTTATTAAATTCTTTTATTTGTTGTTTACTAATCGTGGCCCCACAAAACTCATTCTCGATACCAAGTGGATAATATTCTTCCTTACGAGACTGATTTAATTGTTCCAGGTCTTCAAGGTTAATTTTAAATGACCAATTATACCCTAAATCATTCATATCATACCCCCATTGTTCTATTCTCATACAAATGATATGCCCTTCTTTATAAAAATTTATTTTAATTCAAACTGTGAATTCTGTATGACCTGGAGATAATATCAAGACTTCTGTATCTTTGGAAAACACGGCCGTTTTATTTTAGGATATATATTGTGATAAATCGCTAACCAGTATGAGTACCAGTATACTGGGCTCGTGTATACCCCGGTTAAAATAGGTGTACCATATCCCTGTGTGTCGTAAGAGGCGACCAGGGTTGCGTCAGGAAGGGCATCCGGCGTAAAACATGTGCCATATCACTATGCGGATCATACGAATGATCCGCTGTGGCGACCCCGAACGGGAGCAGCCGAAAGAAGAAGATTGTGATAAATCGCTTAATCTCACCAAGTCATTCGCGTCAGTTGGGCTTGGATAATTTTTTAATTTATAAGCATTTTTCATGTTAATATTTTTGGTTATATTATATTTATGTCGTTCAGCCTGTGCCTTTGTGTAATAATTTGATAAATCAATATCCAGTTCTTGGGATACACCAAAGATAGAACCATCTTTAACAACAGTCATTTATATTAGATTAAAAATAATATCATAAATTTTTTTATTTTTGTTGAGTTGAAATAACACTTTTTTTTTTATACCTTGGTCGAGGCTCGTATGAGAGCTTACACACAACTCACAGCAAGGAGGCATGAGACAAGAGGGGCGGGAGTGGAAGGGACAAAACAGTGGGGAACAGACACATTAGACATAATTAGACATTAGAACAGACACATTAGACAATTATATAGACATAATTGACCACAACACTTGGAATTTAATTCTTGGACTTGAAATGTTTGATAAACACCATTCTGTAAGAATTTTATGACTTCAACAGGTGGTGGAAGACCAAAACTATCAAAATAATATTTGTCTTGACTATTAAAAATACAAACCCAATGAGAACCGTGCCCATTATTATCTTCTAAGTTCATAATAATATTCTTTGTATGTTTCGGCACATTTGTTAATTCATCTCTCATACAAATAACCACATTATGAATTTTTAATTTCTTACAATATTTGACAAGTTGTAAATTTGATGTTGTATTCTTTCCAAATTCTTTAAACCACTCATCAATGCTCATTTATTTATTAGAAAGATATAATCCATTACCTCTTTTCGTTAATTTTACACCTGCTTGTGCTATAGAAGAAAGCATATCTCCAACTAACAATCTCGCTTTATCAGGCAGACCTTCAAGTTTTTCAGCAAAATCTACAATTATACCACTTCCACTAATTTGTTTCTCCAACTCTTTATGTCTTTCCAATTCTTTTTGAGCCTGGAGTTGAGCCTTCCTTTCGTTTCCAGTTTTCACCGCTGTTGAAATACCACCCGTCAATGCTCCAACCGCACTTAAACCAGCAAATAAAGGAATTAGAAATGGGAGAAATCCTCCACTCATCTCTCTTCTTGAATATTTTTTCAACATTGGTTTTGTCATTTTAATTTTAAGTGAGCCAGTGTCATTCAAGATTTTAACCTGTTCTCTTGTGAGCAAAACATCAATTCTTACTGCTCCTTTTCTCTGAATTGTATTAACGTTAATCATACAAGGCTTTTGATTTTGAACACAAGATGATAGTTTATGAAGATTGATTTGATTAACATATACCCCAGTTGGTACTTTGCCACTCATTTATTTAACAAAAAATTATGTGAGACTAATCATCACACCATTATCTGTATTAATCTGCAATTCTGTTTCTTCCAAAAGCAAACAATATGTATCAACTTCTTCACTCTCTCCTCTTTCAATGTATAGGGAAGTATCCACTCGATTAGACTTTATAGTTTCCTTTTGAGCGCTCAGGTCAAACGCATAGATTGTATACAAACTTTTAAATGCTGTCATATCCAAAATAGGTTCTTTATTTCCATTACTTTCACACACCTTTTGGTAAGACTTGTATGCTTCAGCAAAATCATTTTTTTCCCCAATTAATTTCCAATCTATCTCGTGGATAAAATGTTCCATCTAGAGAAACACGAAGTTGTTTCACCTTTGCATTATCACTCAATGCATTATTCTTATCAGTCGCAGTATCACCATCTGGCTTTTTAAAAATGATCCACAGATATCGTGGCTTTCCTTCCAGAACACCCAAATTCCACGTGTAAGTAGTTTGGTTGAGTTTAACGTGTTGACATCTTCTTTTGAGGTATGATACACCGAGTGGTTTCTTTGAGTTAAGTCTTCTATTCAACATCTCTTCCGTTTCAAGATTAGGAGTATATTCACTGATATACCAACTCATTTCCTCAATTACAAATTTATTCTGATCACCAAAAGCATTACCAACACCAAAAAGCAATCTATTTTCATGATCTTTCCTTTGTAGTTGAAATCTAATTTTAAGACCATACAGAACTTTATCATGATTACAAAATCCAAATATACCTTAAAGAGGAACTGCCACAGTAAAACTATTTATTGCTTTTGTATCATCATTATACGCTCCTTTCCTTTGAGTATATCCAGTGTCTGTGTTTGTTCCCGTTGACATATCAGGAATAAAACCTTCGACAGACCCCTTTCCCATTCTATCACTGAATGTATAGAGTGTAAATTTCATCATTTCAGATACAGCAGAGACATAATCAAACACTTCAACTTCTTGTGTTCCAATATACAAACGCACACTATCAAACATTTTCCAGAAGAAATCATTTACGAGTGTAGCGTTTGTGTTATTCCCAGCCTTAGTGAATTTAAATTTACACAACAAGAAACTTTCGGATAGATTCAAATAGGTTTGTTGATTATTTATTTCCAAATTTTTTGTACCATTCGTATTCCAGTCTGTTCCAGTTATTGCATTTACCTTGAAGTAATCTTCATTTTTAGTGGAGTTTGAGATAATAATAGTATCATCCAAATCATAGATACTATCAATTGCTTCCATACTTGTATTTATTTAGGAAAAAAGATGTTAAAACTTTTGAAACCCTGATCCAAGTATTCGAATTATTTTCTGTCGTTCTTGGGGGGACAACTGAGTTTTGCCTTTCTTAATTTCTTTTATTGCTTGTAATTTATGAGATTCCTTCTGGGCATCTTTTATGCTCTTTACAGCACCTGCTACATTTCCCACAGCAGAAGCAGTTGAACCAATTAGATCTTTATGTTTAAGAATATTTGAACCAATACCCATTAGAGTATCAATTATCCCATCTCCTCTAAATTGATGTCCAACACCCCTTTGTCTCTTAGGTTTATAGTATCCTCTACCAAGATACATACCTTCACCCTTGTAGTATGGGGAAAGGAACATCCCATCCCCTGTAATTATTTTATATTTTCCCAACTCGTGTTTCCTCACAATAACCATCGTATTTATTTATTGGAAAACTTTACGTAGGTGAATTCTGATGGATATAACTTCTCCATTAAAAGAAATCATATGATTATCTTGGTTGGTTATCCTAAAATTTACTCTGTGTATGGTTTTTCCTGACACAGGGAGATAAACCAAATTTTTGGGTTCCATATTGAATTTATAACCAATTGGGGTTGAGTATGCGCTGAATGAAAATATTGTATTTGTTTTTATTCCATCATTATAAGCACCATCAATCAAATCACAGTGAATTAACACCGAATTTATTCCTGAGGATATTTGAATGACATTATCACTGTAAAACGTCCCATTAGTTTCAATCTTTTTTGAGGAGAAACCCAATAACTCTCTAAATGAATTATCAATTGTGAAATCAACCTTGTAGTTATTTTTAACTTTAATCGTTGATTTTGAAGTATGTTTATAACAATATTTTTTGGTTCATCACCCTGTTCTTTCATAAGACGAGCAATTTCGGAAGATATTTGAGAAATCTCATATGCTCCGGGTGAGACTGTTATCTGCTCTCATATGCTCCGGGTGAGACTAAATAAGGTATTATAAGTTTCCATGGACAATAAAGATGCCTCATATTCTTTTGTTGGGTCAAGTTGTAGTGGGTATGGGAATGAAGATGTGTGGTCGCTTGTTGTGAAATTAAAACTCAGGATTGTGCTTCTCATCTTATTTAATATGAGATAAAATGTCTTTATATTGAGATTTATTAATTATTTTCATGTTCATCAACTGGTCTAAAATGGCTGATGCTTCATTAAAACAATTGTTATTTCCAGCCTTCTTACTACCTAACAACAATAACAGTCTATTAACTAATTGCGATGGGTCATTTGGAAGAAAACTAATACTTGAACCAAGGATACTTAAAGCCTGAATAATGTGTTTCTCCTTCTCATTTTTCCTACTTTTACTAGAAATACTAACCCTATAATTTAGAGTGTCAGCAGATCAATATATACTCTATCATCATTATTTTTCATATCCAATGGTTTATCAATATACTTTGATTCATCCCTCACAGTTGAACCTTGTATTCCATCTTTTGTGAGAAGAAACATTAATCTCGGAGTTAGTCTAACAGGGGGTTGAGCAGAACCCAAGAACCTTAATTCATCATTAAATATCAATACCTTTTCTTGAACAAGATGAAATATTGCTGGTTGTTCTGTTGGAATGAGTCCTGCTTTGGTTTTTGAATCCGCTGAATATTCATTGTTTTGAAGAGCATTCACAATATAATCAGGGGGTCGATTCATCTCTTCCAGTTGTTGAAATAAACCTTCATCATCATATTCTAATTCTCCTAAATGCTCTAATTCTTCCTCCGTCATTTGATCAAAATCTTTTAACAATTGAAGTTTTTTAGGAGTATATTCTACTGTGGGAACTGTGGAAACATCTTTCATTTTTTCTTGGGAAGATTTTAAAAGTGGTTTAAAAAATTTCTCTTGTTTTCTTTCAAATGCTTCTTCGCCCGTTAGTTTCTGTCTGCGTTTCTTCTTTATGTCTTCCTGTTGTTTTACAACTTTTGAAACCAACTCTTGATGATCCTTAAATCTTCTTGCTCTTTCTTTTGCATCCATTTATTTATTGGAAAATATCATTTAATGAATTGTAAAGATCAACAGGGAAATTTTCCTTTTCTTCATCATTCAAGTAGATGTGTTCAAATAAATCCTTTTCTTTAAATATTTCATCAAATTCTTTATTAACATTAATGCGAGTTGTAATTTCTTCTTCACCAATACTTGCATCTCTGCTTTTCATTTGCGTTGAGTTTCTTTGTATCATAAACTCAACGTTTGCGTTGAGTTTCTTCATCAACATCAAAACCGAATGATAAAATCTTCACTCTGCTCAGATGTTTAATAATTTGTCTCGTTCCTTCTGGATTAGTTTCAAATATCCCAAGACCACCAGATTTTAGTTTCCTTAACTCAATCTTACAATGTGAATATTTTGTTGTACCAAGAGAAACCTCCTCAAATATTGACCTTCATTCCTCAATCGCATATGTTCCTCCACTGAAATATAGTGATAATCTTCACCTATTACTTCTCCAGGTCTTATTGCTCTAGTTGTTGTTGATACAATGCGTATCACGGGGTGTTTTTTAAGTAAATTTACAATATTCTCATTTGTACTACACAAGAACCTTGATTTATGAAAGTTTTTTTCCAGAAGCAGATTTACCTACAAGATTTATAATAATAGTTGTCATTTATATATGTAATTGTTTATAAAACAAAAAATATATCCCTTAATATCCCATTTTGTTTCACAACAATATATTTATATTTTTCAGTCGTGTGCTTCATGTAATCCCCAAATTTCTTTTTACTACATAATGTAGAACAATTATCTCTCCAAAAATTATTGATATCTATTGAACTTCACTTGAATAAAATAAAAGTATTAGCATTGTTTCTGATGGAACGACGAGGAAGTTGAAAGTACGATTGACTAAGATAAATACAATTACAAGAAGAATGTCTCCCTCTTGTGTAGTAGCTGCCCATTACCGTTTGGTTTCTATCATTAACACAATCATCAAAGATAACGAGGTTCTTTTTTGATTTCTCCAAATCTTGGGGAGACGGTATATCATCCGTATTATCACTAAGAATACAAGTTATCGGATTTGATTTCTTTTTACATCTCTGTGTATCACAAAATAGTTGAATTATATCTTCAATGTTATAATCATTTAGGTTTTTTTGAAGTTTAAATAAACCGATTATATCTTCTTTTTGAAGACCAGCATTAAAACCTTGTGAGAGTAGTTGATACTCTGGTTGAAAACTCGACTTTGTGAAAATTATTAAATTATCATAATCTAAAAAGTTGGGAGTGAGGAGCATCTTTAAAAGTAAGCAGGTTTTTCCACATCCACTTGAACCAACTATGAGACATCTTAATGAATTTGGGAGATTTTTATGGTTGTTAAATTTTATCTTATTTTCCCAAATGGATAAAAAAAATCATTCATTTATATATTTGGAAAACAGGTTATTTAATTCTTCATTGGCTTTTTTAGAAACTTTATGTTTTATCCTAAGTTCAGGTTTAATTTCAAGATAATCCATTATTTTATTTATGCAATATCTTGTGTTGATATTTCCCTGAAAATCACATCCATGAATAATATATAACAACAATCCTTTGAACATTTCTCTAATACGTTCAGTTTCTTCCCTTGTAAGGAAAGGTGTGTTATCACCCTCATACTTTACATTCATTTCTCTAATCAATCTTGTAAAGTAATTCATTTTTGGTGTAAATCTAAAAATAATTTTCCTTTTTATATTTTTGATTATCATTAATTCGAAGATAATCACAGAATATACATTGTTTATAGGCTTTTGACTCTGTGTTTAATCCCCGTCTTTCACACGCAGGACAATTCTCAAATTTGTCATATGGAGAATCAGGAAAGTCTAGCATATTTATAAAGTAAAACTTTACTTAAACTGAAATTCATCTATACTTTCAGTTGTATATTGACTCATATCAAATAATATTACCATCGATATACTTTTTTTCATTACCAGATTCAACGACAACATTTTTTATATTAAAGGTAATTGTAAAATGATCGTTAACTACTATTGAACGAAATGTCATTTCACCTGATATATTAACATCCTTTATTTCATCAGGATTTACATCTTTCAGGTTGTTGAAAAAAATACAAATTTCTCCTTGCATATTACAGATGGTCTTATCTTTTCTTTCTAAAGCTTCATCCATAAGGTTTTTGTTTTTTGATACTTTTTCTTGTTTCATTGCTTTTTCTAGTTTTGAATATATTGCCAGAAGGAGAGGAGAAACTTTTGTTAGAGATACTTTAATTGATGTTCTACCAGGTATACTAAAAGCCCTTCCACTGAAGGAAATTGAAGAACTCATCATATCCACCATAATTGTTTTTATCCAATAGTTGTTATATTTATCTTTGTTCAATTTTACATCCTTGACATATTTCTCAGTATCTTTAACAAATGAAGAGATTGATTGAAACTTGTCTTTTGTGTCTTGAAACATTGTATTTATTAAGTGAAAAAGTTGGAGGATAAAATGGTTTTAAGCACAGATTCACCTGTAAAATAAACAAAATTTTCATCAAGAAAATTTTAGTTTCAGCAAAGATTTATTATATAAATATGGTGAATACAACATACTGCGATGTTTGTAATCACGAATATAAACATTATAGAAAACACCTCCGAACCAACAAACACACATTTAATCTATTTCATAAAATATCTCCTCTTGAGTTGGAAAGAAAACATTGTGATATCTGTTCAAAGGATGTTTTGAAGAGAAGTTATAATAGACATCTTCAATCACAAAAACACAAGAAAAATGAGTTTAAAGTAAAGGGAGACTATTATATTGAAAACACTGATGGGGCATTTAAAGGGCATATAAAAATAAGGATTTTTCAATTTGGAGAACCCGGTCCATCATCAATAGCTGAATCAATTGAAATAGTGAAACCTGATGTTGAAAAAGTTATTAGAAAGACATTAAAAGAAATGAAAACGTTAAAGTTTTATATGGGAGTGAAAATGAATATGAAAAGACAAGATGAAGAACAAACTCCTTATATGAGAACAGATCTTCATTTTATAACATCATTTCAAGATTTTTTGAATCGTGGGGTTTATGAAGAACTATCAAAACAAGAGGAGGATGTTGATAATACAGTGGTAGGAAGTGGATTCAATATTTTAAAAAATCATCTTTTTAGATATACACATTCTAAAATCAAACCCTCTTAAAGCTTCTTCTTATATTGAATTACCAAAAGAAATAAAACTAAAGAAGGCAGTTGTTAATATTAAGAACAATGATAATAAATGTTTTCTCTGGTCTGTTCTTGCTCACTTTCATCCACCAAAATGTAATTCAGAAAGAGTAAAACAATATATGAAATATGAGAATACCTTGGACATTAAAGATTTTAAATTCCCAATGCCACTAACAGATATTCCTAAATTTGAGAAAAAGAATAATCTTTCTATTAATGTATATGGATTAACGGATACAAACAAAGTTCAACTATTAAAAATTTCAAACAACTATAAAAATGAAGAAACACACATTGATCTTTTATATTTTAGTGTTGGAAAGAATTCACATTACACATACATCAATAATTTATCAAGATTAATCTCTTCTCAGGTATTCAGAACAGCAAACAAAATATATCCTTGTAAGCGATGTCTTAATTCATTTCATACAAAAGAACGATTAGAACAACATTCAAAATATTGTAGTAATCATAAATCAGCTGTAATTACAATGCCGAAACCTGTAATACAGGTTAAAAGAGCAAATACAAAAGTAAAAGATTTCTTTTGAAGATTATAATAAATCTATCATGCACCCATTTGTGATATACGCTGATTTTGAGCGTATCCTTAAAAAGATAAATACTGCTTCTCCTAATCCAAAAGAATCATATACAAATAAATATCAAAAACATATTCCTTGTGGTTTCTGTTATTATATCAAATCATCTGTTGGAGAAAAGTATAACAAACTTGAACATTATAGTGGAAAAAAAGCTTCACAAGAGTTTGTAAAACGATTAGAAAAGGATTGTATAAGACTCACTAAATTAATGAAAGAAACAAATGAACCGATGAAATTAACCAAAGAAGAAAAATTAGAATTTAGAAAGAACAATATCTGTCATATTTGTGAGGGGGAAATTAAGGAGTCTAAAGTTAGGGATCATTGTCATCTTACTGGTAAATATAGAGGTCCCGCTCATTCCTGTTGTAATCTTAATTATAAATTACCTTCTTTTATTCCAGTCTTTCTTCACAACAGCGCCAACTATGATACACATCTATTTATAAATGAACTTTCAAAAACACCAGGGAATATTTCTGCCATAACAAACACAAGTCAAAAGTATATTTCATTTACAAAAATGATATTCACAAAACCTTTAACTCGTATTAGGTTTCTAGATTCTTACAAGTTTATGGGAACACCACTAGCCTACCTCGCATCAAATCTAAGCTCCACGGACTCTTTTCCAAATCTTAATTCATTCTTTCCAAAAGAGGAAATTCTCACTAAAGAGGAAATTCAGATTAAAGAGAGAATTCAAAGTAAATAGGAAATTCGAATTAATGAGGAAATTAATGAAGAAATTCTAACTGAAGATGAAATTCTAATTATAAAGAAAATTCGAACAATGAATGAAATTCTAACTAAAGAGGAAATTCTGATTAAAGATGAAATTCTGATTAAAGAAGGAATTCTCACGAGAGAGGAAATTCAAACAAGGAATGAAATTCAAAGTAAAGAGAAAATTCTTACAAGTAAGGGAATTTATCCTTATGATTATATGGATTCATTTATGAGATTTAAAGAAACACAACTTCCTTCAAAAGAAAGTTTCTATAATAACCTTTATGAAGAAGAGATAAGTGATAAGGAATATAAACACGCACAAGAAATATGGAAAATATTTAAGATAAAGAACCTTGGAGAATATCATGATTTATATCTAAAAAAAGATGTTTTATTGTTAGCTGATGTGTTTGAAGTTTTTAGATCACTCTAATAATAAAAATTGTTATGGATTAGATCCTGCCCACTATTTCACAGCTCCTGGTTTAGCTTGGAGTGCAATGTTGAAAATGACAAAACAAGATATAGATTTAATCAGTGATGTTGATATGCTTTTGATGATTGAGAAGTCCAAGAGAGGTGGAATATCACAAGTATGTTCAAAAAGATATGCCAAAGCAAATAATAAATATCTTCCAAATTATGATAGTGAAAAAGATAGTAATTATTTGATGCTAATAATTTGTATGGATGGGCAATGTCTCAATCTCTGCCTTATGGTAAATTAGAGTGGGTGGAAGAAAAGGATTATGAAAAGGCTTTGATGAATATTGTTATTTCTTCTCAAGAGGAATTGAATGACGAAGAAGAAGGTTATTATTTTGAAGTTGATTTGAGGTACCCGAGTGATCTTCATAATAAGCATAAAGACCTTCCTTTTGCATGTGAGAAAGAAACCCCAAAGAAAGAATGGTTCAGTGATTATCATAAAAGTTTTAATATTAAAGGCAAATCAACAGAAAAGTTATTAACAACATTCTATGATAAAGAGGGATATGTTTTGCATCAGAGAAGCTTAAAACAGTTTTTGAGAGAAGGATTGAGAGTAGCTAAAATTCATAGAGTTTTAAAATTTAAACAAAGTCCTTGGGTGAAAAAGTATATTCAATTCAATACAGATATGAGAGCAAATACAAAAGTAAAAATTTGAAGGGGACTTTTATAAATTAATGAATAATGCTGTATTTGGAAAGACGATGGAAAATGTTAGAAACAGGCAAAACATTAGATTCGCAACATCTTGGAAAGAAGCTTCGAGATTGATAAATAAACCAAGTTTTGAGAGAGAAGAGGTTTTTTTCAGAGAACTTTTCTGCAATTCATATGAAAAAGGAAAGTATTGTAATGGATAAACCAATTTATATTGGAACAGCAGTTCTTGATTTATCAAAGATATTGATGTATGATTATTTGTATAATGACTTAAAGAAAGAGTATGGTGAAAATGTTTCATTGTTGTATATGGACACTGATAGTTTTATCCTAGATATAAAAACTGATGATGTTTATAAAGATACGAAGAAAAATATTGGAGTATATGATACAAGTAATTTCAGGAAGAAGAGCGAGTTATTTTCCAAAAAGAATGAAAAGGTTATTGGTAAGTTTAAGGATGAGTTGGGTGGAAAAGTAATGAGTGAGTTTATTGGATTGAGAGCAAAGGCATATGCTTATAAGTATGGTGATCAGATTGATAAGAGGTTAAAGGGAATAAAGAAATATGTAATAAAGAAATCAATAACTTTTAGAAATTATTATAATTGTTTGATGAATAAGAAGGAAGAATATAGGAAAATGAATACAATAAGAAGTTATAAACATAACATATATAGTGAAGAAGTAAATAAAAAGGCATTAGGAGCCTTTGATAAGAGATTTATTTTAGATAATGGAATAGATTGTGTTCCATATGGATATTGTATGATAGAGTGTATAAAATAGATTGTGTTTCAACGATGGGAAGATGGGTTAGGGTTTTTTAAGGGCTACCGCCGCGTTTTTTCGCAATATATAAATGGTCAAACCAAGTATTAATCAAACTAAAGAGTGGAGAAAATCTAAGTCTTGGTATAAAAATGGAAAACATAATGAATGTGAAAAATATCAAATAAGTCTTATTGAAAAAATAACTAAAACAAAGGTAAATAAAACAAATAAGCGAATCAATTTAAAAACTAGTAAGTTAGAGGACGTAAAGAAAAAAATGAATATCCTTGAATGGACTGAAAACTTTGATGGTTATCAATTGAACAATGAAAAAACAATTTACTATAATCTCAAAATGATATGTGGCTCAGGAGGTGGTCAAACAAGAGCATTAAGAGAAGTTTATCATTTCGTAATGGCACAAAAGGGGTATCTTAAAAAATATAAAGATTCAAATGTTTTGTTTTTAAATATTTTAGATGGGGATTATTGTGCAAAGAAAATTAAACTATTGAAGGAATTTGAGAATGAACAAATCTTTATAGGTTCAATGAGTGAGCTAAACAATATGCATTGGTTATTTGATAAAGAGTGTCCCAAGGCTTAGACGTTTCAGATATTTCTTTAGAATCACCTTTAACAAATCACATTACCACTTTACTACTTGAACAAATCTTTATCTTATTGCATGGGTTATTTGAAAAAAAAGTGTCCCCAGGTTAAAAGGGGGAGACAAATAAATATACCTTGGGATAAAAAGGGGGTTTATTTTTTAGGGAAAAAAAATATGAATCGCTGAAAATCCCCCATTCATTTACATGGGGAAAAGTGAGCCAGAATCAGTATATTCACCCTACTCATGATCCTTGGACCATACCTAATGCCCCCACCAAGTTTCGTCGAAATCCGTCGAGGAGTTTTTCCGTAATACTGTTCACAAACAAACAAACAAACAGACAGGGGTGAAAACAGTAACCTCCATCCATCTTCGATGGCGGAGGTTAATAATTACCAACAGACACCTTTGCAGATAAAACTGAATACTGGTAACCGTTGGAGCGAGTGTCGGTGAACAAGATAAACAAAGATACTATTATTATTGCTCAACACTAACTTTTTGTGGGGTTGCTCTGCAGGGCAACCATTTCAAAACTTTGGTTGCCAGGAAAAAAAAAATCAATTTTGTACAAAACAATGCAATGAGGTTGCCCGACGCCAAATTTTGGTTGCCCCGGGCAACCGTTCATGTCAAGCCTTGCTGTTATAAACGTGTAGTTGATAAATCTATTGTACAACGTTGAAGAACTGCAAATAAAATGCATCATTAACTGACATCAATGCAACATCTGCTCAAGTATGGACCTTGATCATAGAAAAAGGAACTTTGAAGTTTTTACAGATCAGAGAAGTTGTGGTGGAGATAAGGTATAGGAACAGACTTCTAAAAGAAAAACAAATACAGATACAGATATCGATAATCAGGGTAATTGAAAAGGGGGTTGTTCTTTTCAAACGCATCTTGAGTGGAGTGGAACCAAAATAATGTGAACTTCCATATAATACCTTGCACAGATTAGGGGGGAAAAAACAAAGCAAAATGACAACTATGGAAAGAGTCTTAAGTATAGATTGCATACCTGGGTCGGGTTAGGAGCCGAATTTGCCTGCGAAGAGAATCATGTGGAACCAGTGAAAGTCAAGGAAGGCAGGACAAGGAATGGAGAAAGACGGGGGGAAAATATCTGCAAATTCTATTTTAAATCAAATAAACATAATCCACAACATAACACAAAAAAAAAATCATCGAAAACAGACTCGTGAAACCAAATCAGTGGACACAGCGACATCATTGCCATGACAAGACACGAGTATCATAATCGGTAACAGCAGCACAGCACAGGCCCCAGTAGTGGTAACAGCAGCACAGCACAGGCCCCAGTCGTGGTAACAGCAGCACAGCACAGGCCCCAGTCGTGGTAACAGCAGCACAGCACAGGCCCCAGTCGTGGTAACAGCAGCACAGCACAGGCCCCAGTCGTGGTAACAGCAGCACAGCACAGGCCCCAGTCGTGGTAACAGCAGCACAGCACAGGCCCCAGTCGTGGTAACAGCAGCACAGCACAGGCCCCAGTCGTGGTAACAGCAGCACAGCACAGGCCCCAGTCGTGGTAACAGCAGCACAGCACAGGCCCCAGTCGTGGTAACAGCAGCACAGCACAGGCCCCAGTCGTGGTAACAGCAGCACAGCACAGGCCCCAGTCGTGGTCACAGCAGCACAGCACAGGCCCCAGTCGTGGTCACAGCAGCACAGCACAGGCCCCAGTCGTGGTCACAGCAGCACAGCACAGGCCCCAGTCGTGGTCACAGCAGCACAGCACAGGCCCCAGTCGTGGTCACAGCAGCACAGCACAGGCCCCAGTCGTGGTCACAGCAGCACAGCACAGGCCCCAGTAGTGGTAATAGCAGCACAGCACAGGCCCCAGTCGTGGTAACAGCAGCACAGAACAGGCCCAGGTAGTGGTAACAACAGCACAGCACAGGCCCCAGTCGTGGTAACAGCAGCACAGCACAGGCCCCAGTCGTGGTAACAGCAGCACAGCACAGGCCCCAGTCGTGGTAACAGCAGCACAGCACAGGCCCCAGTCGTGGTAACAGCAGCACAGCACAGGCCCCAGTCGTGGTAACAGCAGCACAGCACAGGCCCCAGTCGTGGTAACAGCAGCACAGCACAGGCCCCAGTAGTGGTAACAGCAGCACAGCGCCAACAGCAACAGGAACAGGAACACATGTTGCGGCACGGCAGCACCGTCGGGCACGGCAAAAGGGACGACCCAACAACACCACCACCATCACAAGCCATTTTGCGAAACCTATACAACACTGGCAGACAGACCGTCGCCCACAGACACCAAGTACAATCACCGTCACACCAAAGGATATTTTCATCTTGGAGTTGTTCCACCTTTTCCTCACAGGCCCGTAACGGAGACAGGCCCGAATCCTCGTCGCTGTCAGAGTCCGAGAATCGGGAATGCTTCGCCATCTTATCCGGCGGCGAATGATTCTAGATCCGGTTTTCGAATCGAGCCAATCGACACTTGAGTGCACCGATCGTAACAGCTGGACGCGGAAAATACCGCTAAACAGCAATATCGGCCTCCTTGAACCAACCAGGCAAACATGTTAAAGCACATTCCCTCGGCGCCATGGTCACGTATCCCTGGAACGCAAGGCTGCTCGTACCGACTGATACACCACAATGACCTGCTGTTTCCGAGAGGCGCCACGGGATCCTGCTCGTTGACAGAAGGGATAAAGTCGTTCGTGGAATGGGGGACCGCAAGACGCAAGGCCAACTCCTTGAAATGTTGAAGAGCGAACACGGTGTGTTTAAAAAAAATAAAAAAAATTTAAAAAAATAATAATAATAATTTAAAAAAAAATTAAATAAATAAATAAATAATTAAAAATTATTTGACCCAGGAATGATTCTGACGGCGATTTAAACAATTACACTCTCAGCAGCGACGTCAAAACGAAGATTATTGATTATTTTTTTTAACGTCTATTTTTGAATGATTTCATCGGCCTCTTAAATTCTACTTCCGTCTGACGATGTTGATGATGATGACGATTATTATTACTACGACGTATATAACACCATGGCTTCTATACATTGCATAATGCAAGAACGAATGGTTTCTTCTTTTTGAGTTTGAGTCATAACGTTAAAAAGTGTTGTTCAGTTTACTTTGATCACATCACGGAATTTTAATTCCTTCCATAAAGAAAGGAGACAGTTATAATTTAATCAATGCAAAGAAAGCATCGCTCAAGCCTCGACATGCAAGTGCTGTAAAAGTAATCTTTTGTTTTTTTTTAAGTACTGCAAGCTTGCTGCGCTTGCCAAGCCGGCCGTTCCGTATCAACCGCTTTGTAAGCCGCTCGACAAGAGGAAAAAGCGACAAAGAAAAGGTGTTTCGTCATGCGAGCAAAAATGGCTGCTGTAGTCGGATTCAAAATGACACCACAACCAGATAAATGTTCAGGCTTTCAGAGGCACACCCCTGTTATGCATACTATAACATCCCCAGATTTTTGGTGGTATGAGGAATAAATATCTGTAATATGAGAGCGAAATCTTGAACGGTTTTTGAAATATCACGTACGAAAGCCAAATTACCGAGATGGTTGCTATGACGACATAATTCAGCCAATTAGCACAGTCATCCAATCATGATGTCATAGTGTCATGAGCAATAGTTATCCACAATACGAACGCTAAATGTTCACCGGTTGTTGAGATATCACGTCCACAAAAGTACGTGGTCGGTCCTCATTTCAATGTCCACGTCCGTATCTCACTTAGTCAGAGGGGCTGGGAAAAAAAGCCATTCATGTCTGTCTCGGTGTCTATTTATCTGTGAAGAAAGTTACACATCTGTGAAAATGTGAAAATGTACTTGTGTGTACATCTGTGAAAAACAAGCTCAAATGAGCTGAGATCCTCGTCCTCTTAATGATGACGTCATTAAAACGAATATGACGTCATTGTGATGTATCAGGTTTGCGATAAATAATTATCTGTGCTAATGCCCGGCTTGATTCCCTCAAACAAAATTCAAACAGCTTGCCTAGTTTCGGAGATAATGGTATTGGCGATTTCCATTAGCGGCGATATTATGACGTCAACTTTTTTTTCGAGGAAGAATTTCCAAAATCGGAGATGGTTACTGCCTGCGCGTGGGTTTCTGCATCTACAGTGGGGAGAACAAGTATTTGATACACTGCCGATTGTGCAGGTTTTCCCACTTACAAAGCACGTAGAGGTCTGTAATTTTTATCATAGGTACACTTCAACTGTGAAAGACGGAATCTAAAACAAAAATCCTGAAAATCACATTGTATGATTTTGAAATAATTAATTTGCATTTTATTGCATGAAATAAGTATTTAATACATCAGAAAAACAGAAAATATTTGGTACAGAAACCTTTGTTTGCAATTACAGAGATCAGACGTTTCCTGTAGTTCTTAACCAGGTTTGCACAGACTGCAGCAGGGATTTTGGCCCACTCCTCCATACAGATCTTCTCCAGATCCTTCAGGTTTCGGGGCTGTCGCTGGGCAACACAGATTTTCAGCTCCCTCCAAAGATTTTCTATTGGGTTCAGGTCTGGAGACTGGCTAGGCCGCTCGAGGACCTTGAGATGCTTCGTACGGAGCCACTCCTTAGTTGCCCTGGCTGTGTGTTTCAGGTCATTGTCATGCTGGAAGACCCAGCCACACCCCATCTTCAATGCTCTTGTTGAGGGAAGGAGGTTGTTGGCCAATATCTCGTGATACATGGCCCCATCCATCCTCCCCTCAATACGATGCAGTCGTCCTGTCCCCTTTGCAGAAAAGCATCCCCAAAGAATGATGTTTCCACCTCCATGCTTCACGGTTGGGATGGTGTTCTTGGGGTTGTACTCATCCTTCTTCTTCCTCCAAACACGGCGAGTGGAGTTTAAACCAAAAAGCTCTATTTTGGTCTCATCAGACCACATGACCTTCTCCCATTCCTCCTCTGGATCATCCAGATGGTCATTGGCAAACTTCAGATGGGCCTGGACATGCGCTGGCTTGAGCAGAGGGACCGAGCGTGCGCGGAAGGATTTTAATCCATGACGGCGCAGTGTGTTACTTCTGGTTTTCTTTGATACTGTGGTGCCAGCTCTCTTCAGGTCATTGACCCGGTCCTGCCGTGTAGTTCTGGGCTGATCCCTCACCTTTCTCATGATCATTGAGGCTCCACGAGGTGAGATCTTGCCTGGAGCCCCAAACCGAGGGAGATTGACTGTTATCTTGAACTTCTTCCATTTTCTAATAATTGCGCCAACAGTTGTTGCCTTCTCACCAAGCTGCTTGCCTATCGTCCTGTAGCCCATCCCAGCCTTGTGCAAGTCTACAATTTTGTCCCTGATGTCCTTAGACAGCTCTCTGGTCTTGCCCATTGTGGAGAGGTTGGAGTCTGATTGATTGAGTGTGGACAGCTGTCTTTTATGCAGATAACGAGTTCAAACAGGTGTAGTTAATGCAGGTAATGAGTGGAGAATGGGAGGGCTTCTTAAAGATAAAACTAACAGGTCTGTGAGAGCCGGAATTCTTTCTGGTTGGTCGGTGATCAAATACTTATTTCATGCAATAAAATGCAAATTAATTATTTCAAAATCATACAATGTGATTTTCAGGATTTTTGTTTTAGATTCCGTCTTTCACAGTTGAAGTGTACCTATGATAAAAATTACAGACCTCTACGTGCTTTGTAAGTGGGAAAACCTGCAAAATCGGCAGTGTATCAAATACTTGTTCTCCCCACTGCACATGGCAAGTTTCACGAAGATCCGATGAAAACTCTGGGTTGTGAAACAAAAAATGTCAAAAAATTGGAATGACGTCATAAAAATTGATATGACGTCATAGTGATGTATCATATGTGCGGTAATTCCTCTCTGCTAATGCCCTGTTCGATTCCCGCAAACAGAATTCAAAAGCTTGCCTAGTTTCGGAGATAAATTTTTCGGCGATTTCCATTAGCGGAGATATTTTGACGTCATAACTTTTTTTTCTCGGAGGAATTTTCAAAATCGGAGATGGTTACTGTCTGCGTAGGGTATTTCTACATGTATATGCCAAGTTTCAGGAAGTTTCGATGAAAGCTGTAGGCTGTGAAACAAAAAAGTCCACAAGAAGAAGATGAAGAACAACAACGCGAGTAAGACTTAGAGATCCTCCACGAGGATCTAAAAATGTACTTGCGTCTCTTAATTGGCAGGAGACTATTGAGGAGCTTGCTTTCACTCATTCAAATAGAAAGGCATGAAACCCACAAAGGTACATTGGATCAGCTGCCTCACCTACTCAACATCAACTTCAGAAAGTATCGTCTAATGCTGTTGCTGCCAGGCTGCTCCTCAAATCTAAAGTTTCCTCAACTAAGGAGGTGAAGTCTGTACGGAACTCTCCAAGACCATTTTATCATCTCTTACATCCCGACTTTCTTCCTCCTTCACCCATGCTGACGTTGACACTCGCCTTTCCTCCACAAAAGCAAGGACAGCAGCATGAATTGATGACATTTATCCTGAATTCTTGAAGAGCTGGGGACCTCACGGATGTGATTGGTTGGCTTCTCTTTTCACTGACACCCATGCAGCTGCAGTATACCATCAACCTGGAGAAAGGCGAAAGTCATTGCCATCCTTAAGCCAGGAAAACCCATCTAGCTATCGGCCCATATCTCTGCTATGGACAACATACAAGTTGTTTGAGCATGTGCTTCTGGCCAGGCTCTCTCTTCTGGTAGAGCCCAACCTTCCCAAGGAACCAGCTGGTTTCAGACCTGGTCGGAGCTGTGTTTATCAAGTAGTTGATCGTACCACCCACATTGAGGCTGGCTGGCTACCAATGTGTGCTCAATTCAGGTATTGCACGAATTTAACTTTTTACCAGTGCATGCTACGCATGGCAACATGGTCTTCTGCTGAAAGCTGCCAGACGTTTCAGTGCCAAGGCATAATGCATGTCCTTTATTCTATGTTGAGAAATTGAAGATATCATGTTTCATTCAGAGAGCAAACCAAGCTCCATAAGGTCTCTGAATGATGGTCTTCCCCAAGGGTCTGTCTTAGCTCTACTCCTATTCAACATACTGTATAAACAATTCATACAATCAATTCAGCCAATCATTTTTAACCTGGTGTTGGCTTAGCAGTTTGGGTGGTAGCTTGGGATCCTAAGGTCCTGAGTTCAAGCCCTGTTTTTCCGCTGAATTAACACCAGGGGGTTGACTTAGCCTGTCATCCTTCCGAGGTCGGTGAAATGAGTACCAGTGTAGCAGCCAAGAGGCTGCACATGAAGGGAAGGGGCGTTGACGGATTGATTAAATCTGGTATTGGTGTAGCGCAGGCATGATGGGCCGAATGGCCTCCTCATGCACCTTAATTCCTTGTAAATCCTTGTAAATGAGTGACATGCCTTGTACCACCTCCATAACGTTTGCCTACGTAGATGATCACGCCATTGCTACCCAAGCAATCAACCTTGAAGATCTCATCAGTACCCTGTCCCAGGACTGAAAGGTAATGAAGCAATACTTCATCAACTGACACTTCTGCCCATTGCAGTTACCACTTTCCATCTCAGCAACCAAATGGCTCACAGCAAACTACAGGTTTCCTTTTTGTGGCAAACCAGTCAAGAACAAACTGTTCCCCAAGTACCTTGGAGTCACCCTTGATTGCAGCCTCACATTCCACGAACACCTAACCCGGGTCACAGAAAAAATTAAGACCAGGGTTACCATCATCGATAAACTGGCGGGTACCAGCTGGGGATCAGGTGCACGCACTCTTCACACTGCTAGCCTTGCTCTTGTGTACTCTGCAGCGGAATATTCTTCTCCTGTTTGGGCAGAGAGTAGCCACACAAAACACTTGGGCACTGTCCTGAAAACACTGATATGGATAATTGGTGGTGCACTGAAATCAACACCCATGCGGTGGCTCCCGGTCCTTTCTCACATCCGACTCCCTGATGTGCGTCGGAAGGCAAGAATTCTGAAAGAGTTTGACTGCATCAAAGCCTACTCAGAGCTTCCAATTCATGAAGACCTGCAGTCTACCAAATATGTGACAAGTGATGCAAACTTTGCTGGGGCTCTGCAAATGTAAGAGAGATGCAGGGTTTAACACCCAGAACAAGTGGTGCAATCTTTGGACAGCCAACAACATTGCTAATAAAGAACTTGTGAGTAATCCAACAGAAGGGACTTCAGTTTTTGACTTTCCCGATAAACAGTGGTCTGCACTCAACAGGATCCGTATTCTGCATGCAACGACATCACACCACCTCCCTCCACAACAAAAATTTCAAAGACAACCCAACATGTGACTGGTCACCCACATCAGACTTCATCACATTGTGAATGAGTGTCACCTACGGTGATTTGTTGAAGAGTTTAGGGCAATTCACCGAACAACAGATAGTGCTGCGATTTGGCTCTCCAACTTAGACTTAGATCTGTGAGCTGTAATTTATCATATGCAGGAAAGAATGCGGCCTCGGTCTGTTTATTTTTAGATTAGAAACCTACTCAAGCTCATTCACCGAGGTTAGGAACGTGGTCGTGTCGTCCCCGGTCCGAGTCCATGAGCCAAACCTGAAAATTTGACTCATCGGTACCATCTCTGGTGGCAAAGGTTCACTATGTTGTTTTGATAGTTTAGGACCTATAGATGAGGAATTGAGGTGATAGCAGTGTGAAATTGGCAGTTTTCTGGTAGTTTTCACCTCTCAAACATCACCCTACCGCTATATTTTGAAGACCAAAATTTGGGGGTAGGGGAAACTAAAATGACAGTAGTTTCACTCTGGATGGGCAATCTTAACAATATACCACTCATAATGTCTGTCTATGTACCCTCTATCTAAATCAAGAAGGTTTATGCAAAACATTTCATTATGTAGGTCACCAGAGGTCAAAAGGTCACCAATTTTAGGGGTTTCCCAAAATTGACCATAGGGCAAGTCATGTTGTTAGAATCAAGTAACAAATCACCCAATGGTGATTTAAACACTCGGAATGCATATTTTAGAGGTCTTCAGATGATTCTAAGAGGGACATTATTGAGTTGCTTTTGCAAAATTTTATTTCAGAGCAATTGATTTTGAACCGTTTCTTGTAAATGCCTAAAATCCAGGGTTTCGGGGGTATGGGAAACCATAATGATTGTAGCTATGGAGTGGATAGGGCAAATTTGATAATCTACCACTCAAATTGTATGTCTATGTACCCTCTCATAATCACACTAGATTATGCAAATTATGTCCATATGTAGGTCACCAGAGGTCAAAAGGTCACAAATTTTAGAGGCTGCCAAAATCGTCTTTAGCACAATGTATTCTACTAAAATAAAGTAGTAAAAATGAATAAAAAGTAATATCAACTTCCAGAAATTATATTGTAGATGTCTTTAGGTAATGGTGAGGGCTTGGAAAGTAATCTCAGTATTTTGAGTTCTCAATCTTCATCATCATCATCATCATCATCATCATCATCATCATCATCATCATCATCGCAATCTGATTCAATGTCAACTGTCATCTCTAGTTCATCCTCCTCATTTCGCTGGTTTTTGCAAGTTTGTAATTTACACATCGGCGTACATTTCAACCCATTGTCTATGCAGCCACACTCTCCCTTATTGCAAACTCGTTTGCACTGGCAGGCCATCATCTTGGCGTTCCATAGTACCACTTGCATTTTGCACAATGCGTATTTTTGTCATTCCCCGTGTACGGTCTGTCGTCTGCTACCAGTTATGTTGTACTGCTATCGCATGCATGTGCACGGGTATCGCTAGTTTGATCTGATATCTCCCATGCACTTCCAAGGTTGGAGAAGGCACATTGGAATTCACTGTTTGATCACATTTTGTCCAGTGGTCCTGTTTTGCCTTGCCCAACGAAAGAACTTACAGTGTCACATCCAGTGTAAGCATGAAAGCCGAGAAGTGCACCACATAGTTCATCTCCAAGAGATAACCTGAGTAGGGAAATGTCCACAAATTGAATACGTGTCTTTGTTCCCCTCTTTTGGTACAAGGTTGCCAAAATGTCCTTTGCAAAGGAAAGTAGTAGCACAAATACATCTGTGTCCTCAGAAATAACAATTACAGTCTGATATCCAGTGTCAGCGGCATGCTTCACATGAAGTATTAAACCGTGTGTCTGCCTCTTCTTGAGAGGACTCAAGTTCACCCATTTCACAATTACCACCGATCAATATCTTGTCACATCTTATGCCACATGTCACGAGAAGAACTTTGTCTTTAATCAGACTCCTCTTGTTTTCAGTTTTTCAATCTGCAACCAGAAACTCAAAAAGTTTTGTCTTATTGTCAGCTTCTGATAAGAAGTTCCTCCATTTTTTTATTTTGTGTCCTGGCGCAATGCTTCTGAATTTGATGCCGCTGCCTGAGCCCCTTTTGAGCCTTTCTGCATTCTTGATGGAGCTTTCCTTATACACATCAAATACAACATCTATTCGTTGACTCATCGCATCTTCCCTCAAGACAACTTTCAGGACAGACGTTGAAACCTCAGCAAATGTGCTATTTTGCACATTTAGCTTCTGCACAATGCTCATGCAATCGATAATGCATGCTGAGTTACGTGGGAGGGTTTCTACAGGAGGTATGCTTTCCCCAATTTTCTTTATTAGTGCTGCCTTTTCAGTCTTCGTTAGCGACCCATCTTGATTTGCCAACGCCCATGGTAATGTGGATGAGACAGAACCTCCTGCATGTCCAGCTCACGACCTTGTGTGATAACAATCATTCTGGCAAAAAGATTGTGATCTGCTCGTAGGATGACCTCTTTCCCTTTGCATTGCACTTTTTTTGTACAAACATTTGCAAATGTCTTTAGCTTTTGCTTCTAAAGCGTAAGTCACATTTGGCTCGGCGGCCGTAGGGTCTACAAAATCTACGGCCACGAGCAATTATAGGGCGGCCGCAGTATTTCCACGGTCACACAATGTAGCAGTCACATATGTTTTTATTTTTATGGTAGCCGCACAGGGTATTTAGAAATTGTGGAGACCGAAAACGTGGGGGTGCCGTCCGGTCTTTGATTTGATGTTGCACGGTCACCTTAGGGCGTCCCTTCGGCGGCTATAGAATTTTCAAGGCAGATGCAAGGTAACCTCAAGGCGACTGCAGGGGGACCCTAAGGCGAACGTGTGGCCAGACGGACGGTAACGAGTGGGTATATTTTCCAGTTCTTTTTTTTTTACTGAAATAAAAATATAACAGTTCGGAATATACCAGTATCTATATTAATATTTCGGCACACCCCTTTCTTTGTTCCACCATCAGATTTTTGTTACTGCATGAAATGAAACAAGATTTGGCACATCTTCTTCTTATTATTCTTCTTTCGGCTGCTCCCTGTCAGGGTCGCCACAGCGGATCATCCGTTTGATTCGCATAGTGATTTGACACATGTTTTACACCGGATGCCCTTCCTGACGCAACCCTGGTCGCCTCTTACTACACAGGGATATGGTACACCTATTTTAACCGGGTATACACCGGCCCAGTATACTGGTACTCATTTCGCCGACCTCGGAAGGATGACAGGCTGAGTCAACCCCCTGGTGTATTAATTCAGTGGCCCAACGGGGCTTGAACTCAGGAACTTTTGGATCCCAAGCCACTGCCCGAACCACTGCGCCAACACCAGGCTAAGATTTGGCACATATACTAATGATATTATTGTCTTCCTTAAGAGTCCCCTCAAAATTCGTTTTGATGCATTTTCACAAACTCCAACGGATTCCATTCAAATTCGGTACGATTATGGCTTTTGGTCCAACTTAGGTCATTGGCTATAAATTTTTTCCATAACACTTCCGATATTCGAAAAAATCGATAAATCGATATCCCTTATGGGATTTTCCATTCAAATCCACTCAAGTTTAAGGCCTACGGGGGACGCAAATTTCCACTTTACCCCGGGCGCTGTTTACCTCCGCTACGCCAAGCTGTTAGGGTTAGGGTTAGGGTTTGGGTTAGTGTTAGGGTTAGGGTTAGCTACCCTAACACTAACCCTAACCCTAACCCGAACAGCTAACAGCTAACCCTAACCCTAACCCTAACAGCTAACCCTAACTGCAACCCTAACCCCTAACCGCTAACAGCTATTCAGGAAATTTGCAAGAAAGCCCGGGCAACGCCAGGCTTTATTGCTAGCCCGAGCAGCGCCGGGCATTACTACTAGTATACTATAACTATATATTTATATATATATATACATATATATATATATATATATATATACATACAACATATATATATATATATACATACAACATATATATATATATATATATATATATATATATATATATATATATATATATATCTGAATATACCAGTTTGGAGTATAGGCAAACACCTATACTCCGATCTCTAGCGGTAGCGCACGGTGGACGCATGGTCGATGCAGACTGCCAAGGAGGCCGTACGTAGGACGCACGGCGGGTGGAGGGGAACCGTGCGTCGACCCTGCGTTGCCCGCAGGTAGTCACACAGACCGCAAGGCCACCGTACGTTGAACACAGGGACGCCTTAGAACTACCCTACGGCGACCGTGGAAATAGTGCGGCCGCCGTAATTTTTGGGGGGGTTGGCAAAATTCATTTTTCATTGATAAGAGCCTATGGCAGCCGCATGAATAACGCAAGCCCACCGTACGCCCTATGTACGGTCGACGTGGAACACATCTACGTCACAGCTTGGCTTGTCGAATTGCTACGGCCAACGTAAAAATGAAAAAAGTTATAACTCCGCGCTATAATTCCAAGGCGACCTCTACGGCCTGTAAAAGATAGCCATACGTCGTAGGGCCACCCTGAGGCCACCTCAGAAACTCTGCGGCCGTTGCACGTTTCTGTCAATTCAGGGGGGGGGGGTACGGCCGCCGAATCCTAGCCGTAGAGCAAATGTGACTTCGGCTTTAAGAATGAGTTTAAGTATGGGAATATTATCGGAAGTTAACTTCCATTTATCGTTATCGGACCAGTTAACTTCCGATAACTCGATTTTTTAGTCCCATAATGTCCGTTAATTTTTTGTCCGATAACATTTTTATCGTTTCCGGGTCGCATTTCGCCGAACTAATTAATTATCAATGAGGAGAAAAATGTACATGATTATAGATTACTTGTTTTACAAGATAATGCTGAATCAGGCCGCCACGTGAAGAAAAATGGAAGAAGAAGAGGAGGAAGCGAAGAAGAAGAACCCTTGCAATGGCGACTTCCTCAGCCATGCGGCTGCGAGGCTCTGCAGGTACTGGGTTCAGTCAAGGTTGGGAAACCCGAAAAATAAAAACATATGTGACTGCTACATTGTGTGACCGTGGAAATACTTCGGCCGCCCTATAATTGCTCGTGGCCATAGATTTTTTAGACCCTCCGGCCGCCGAGCCAAATGTGACTGAAGCATTAATAGTTGCATGGAAATCTACAGCATCCAGTGCCTCCTTTTCAAGACAATCAGTCTTGAACTTCTGGTATGCCTTTTGGCCAATGCTTTGAGCAGTGAAAAGGTCCTTCTGAACATCTGCTGTGACCAATGCGCCGGTCGAAAAGTTCACCAGAGAGTCCTCTTCTGATCTGTAGGGATTTATTGAAGAGGTCTGAATAAGATCAGTGAGTGATTGGACGACTGACTCATCTTTTTTCAATTCTCTTTTTCTGCAAATCCGGATGGCTCGAAGTGAAGGAACGAGTTCCTAGCATTGCTCTTCAGCGATGAAGAAACATGCTGTGGTATTCAGCATTTACGTCATAACGACGAATTGCACCTGAGTTTAAGCTAAAGCCTCTTGTGCCACCTGACGTCTGGGTATCCTTATTTATTGTTTCTTCAATTGTTTGGTCCACTGGTATTTTGCCAAACGGATTATCAGATCTTATTTGAACAGAAAATCCTCCGCTCATGAAGTATTCATACATTTCAGGATGATGAGTATCTAACGACAACATTTGCGCATAGTAGAATGTCAAATATCTGGCATAGTTGAAACGGTCATACGCGAAACACCATGGGATCATGTCTCTGATTGAGGCCGGGTGCAAAAGCCAATCCCCTTCTCTTGTTGCCCGCAAAAAACGAAGCACAACCTCGACCATATCTAGATAAGATATCCAAAATGCTGATAGGCTGCCATTGTCATTCTTGAGGAAGGCTCTGTACTATTGGAAAAGGTGAATAATGCGAATGCATGAAGCATTAGACATGGCATCATCTCATGTCTCATGAGATACATCACTGGCAAAGTCTTTTAGAACAGTTAAAGCTTAAAAAGAACTTCCCCTGACCACGAAACCTTGGATTTTAGGTATTTACATCAAATGGTTCAAAATCAATTGCTCTGAAATAAAATTTTGCAAAAGCAACTCAATAATGTCCCCTTAGAATCATCTGAACACCTCTAAAATATGCATTCCAAGTGTTTAAATCACCATTGGGTGATTTGTTACTTCATTCTAGCAATATGACTTGCCCTATGGTCAATTTTGGGCAACCCCTAAAATTGGTGACCTTTTGACCTCTGGTGACCTACATAATGAAATATTTTGCATAAACCTTCTTGATTTAGATAGATGGTACATAGACAGACATTATGAGTGGTATATTGTTAAGATTGCCCATCCAGAGTGAAACTACTGTCATTTTAGTTTCCCCTACCCCCAAATTTTGGTCTTCAAAATATAGCGGTAGGGTGATGTTTGAGAGGTGAAAACTACCAGAAAGCTGCCAATTTCACACTGCTATCTCCTCAATTCCTCATCTGTAGGTCCTAAACTATCAAAAAAACATAGTGAGACTTTGCCACCAGAGATGGTACCCATATCTGGTCTGGCCCATGGACTATCCAGGGCCATGATCTTTTCTACCCTCGTTGCCCACTTCATCCCCCTTCACCAACCGTCACCCCAATCTCTCTGTCCAAATTTCCAGTTTTCCCTCCTGAGAGTTTCCTTTTGTATCCATCTTGTCCACACCATGCGTCCTCTCCTGCCCCTCATGACTCCCCACACCAATTGCTTGTCCAAGTCTCCCTCTGTCTTGCTTTCAACTCTGCTGTTGGTGTTTTCTCCCTCTCGCAATTGTTCATTTTGACTTGATGCGTTCAGTTTACTAGTACTCGCTCTTCCATGAGCCTCGACTACATATACAAACAAGAAAAAGAGCAATCAGAGATTGCAGATCCTTGCCAGAACTTGCTTTGTGTGATGCATTGTATGGTGTTTGTGTAGTTTTGTGTGGTGTATTTTGTGTGGCGTTTGTGTACCAGTGTGTTGCGTAATTAATGAGACATAATTAGAATTGCCACTTTATAAATGCTGGCAGTGATGACTGGTTCAGCCATTTCAGAGAAGATTTTTGACGTTTTTTTTTTTAACAATATGGCTGCCGAATCATGTGACCGATGACGTCATCAAAAAAAATTGTGGAACATTTTATCCCTCGATGACCATCAAAAATTTTCAGACTGATCGGATGTGGTGTTCTACATATGCAATTATGATGTCATAACAAAGGCACCTATGACGTCATTTGAAAAAATCACATTCCCTGTGATGTCATGAAGTACAAACAATCAGACCGACCACGATGCACTCAACTTCACAAAAGTTTTATTGAGAACACTCAGCTCCATTACTCATCCCGTGTTTCACGCATGCGCACACGGCACTCACGTCAAACCTGAGGAAGGGCGATACATCACAATATCTCCCCCTTTAAATACAAATCCAACCGGTCTGGATGTTGAGATACACGGGAGGACATACGCAAAGGAGTTGTTACAGGTACAGATTTAGGTGACATGGATAAATGTGCCAAACTGGCAGTGGGTACAGGTACAGAACCTTCAGGCAGAGAAGCATTACTGACAACTTCAGATGCAGGCTCAGAAACAACAGTTGCATTCTCAGACAACAGAACAATGACTGGACGAATCACAGAATCTGCATCATCCTCTAATTCAAGATAATGCAGCTTGATCTGATCCACATGTTTCCTAACTGTACGCCCATCTTTCAGCTCGACACAAAAAACACGAGCTCCTTCCTTGCTAATAACAACACCTGGCAGCCATTTTGCTCCAAGGCCATGGTTCAGTACATAAACAGGATCATTCATAGCAAAGTCATGCAATGCAGCCGTGCGATCATGATAGTATTTCTGACTCTGACACTTGTTATCAACAGTTTCACCGATGACAGGATGAACAAGAGAGAGTGTGGTTTTGAGTTCTCACTTCATAAGCAATTCAGCCATGACCAAAGACTCATTGGTGATTCCGCTGGTGACTTGCTGAGCTGCATGCACGTATCACAACAATGAACACAGGATTCAAGTTCAGAATCAATACCAGGCCACCAAACATGAGACCTTGGGATACCTTTCATCATAACAATACCAGGGTTGGTACTATGGAGTTCAGAAATCAACTTCTCTCTTCCCTGCTTTGGCATGATGACACGTCTGCCCCAAAGTAAGCATTCTGACTGGACAGATAACTCATCTCTATTACGTAAATCTGGTTTGTACTCTTCTAAGTCTGACATATGGGACCATTCGCCAGTCATAACACAACGCTCAACTCCAGACAACACAGGGTCTGTGTTAGACCACAATCTCACTTGAGTAGCAGTGACTGGAGAATTGTCACTCTCAAATGCATTCACAGCTAATAAGAGGTCAGCAGATTGAGGGGTATTGTTACAATCAGTGATAAGTACCGGCAGTCGACTCAATGCATCAGCACAATTCCCAGTGCCAGTGCTGTAAGGAATAGTATAATTTTAACCAGACAACATCAAGGCCCACTGCTGAACACGTGATGATGTATTGGTGTTGATTCCCTTGTTCTCTGAAAACAAGGTGAGCGGTTTGTGATCAGTTTCAAGCTCAAATTTACGACCAAACAAATACTGATGCATCTTGGTTACCCCAAACACACAGCCTAATGCTTCTTTATCAACCATACCATTGGCTCTTTCAGCTTTTGTCAAGCTTCTGGAAGCATATGCAACAGGTTGTAACTTGCCCGACTCATTGGCTTGTTGTAATACACAGCCCACCCCATAGGCGCTGGCATCACATGACAATACAAGATGCTTACATGGATCAAAATGAACAAGCCACTTGTAAGAACACAATAGAACTTGAGTTTCCTTGAAGGCATCATCCTTGGCCATGCCCCAAACGCAAGTTTTCCCATTCCGAAGTAACTGATGCAGGGGTTCTAGCACTGTGCTCACCCGTGGCAAGAAACTGCCAAAATAATTGGGCAAACCCCAAAAAGAACGTAATTGTGACACATTTTATGGTTTGGGTGCGTTCTTGATTGATTCGACTTTGGAATCACATGGCATGATCTCAGCGGCAGTGACTCTTCTGCCGAGGAATACCACTTTGGGCACCATAAACACACATTTCTCACGTTTCAGTCTGAGTCCTACTTTGTCCAAACGACGCAGGACTTCAGATGTTCTGCCCTAACAGCTCAGATGTTCTGCAGTATTGCAGCCTGTGATCGGGATGTTACCTGGAACACGACAGTTTTGGGCACAGATTTCAATAGACCCTCCATGTTTCTCTGAAAAGGGCAGCTGCTGAACGTATTCCAAAAGGACAACGAGTGCAGATGAACAGCCCCTTGTGAGTGATGATGCACATGAGTTCCCTTGACTCCTCATCCAGCTCTTGTGTCATGTAGACAGACGTCAGATCCAACTTGGTGAATGACTTTCCACCAGCTAATGCTGAAAACAGGTCATCTGCTTTGGGCAGTGGATACTGATCCTGCATGGAGTGGCGACTTATGGTCACTTTGTAGTCCCTGTAGGTCTTCACTGCTCCATCACCTTTCAGGACCGGAACAATAGCAAAGATGCCAAACCCTCCCGATTTCATCGGGAGGCTTCCGAAAATTCACCCAAACTCCCGCCCTTACGATCACTATCCTTATCCTCCCGAAATTTTGATATTTTTGCACTGTTCACTAATCAGAATGTACTAGTATGAGAATTGAATGAAAAGCATCGTCTGCTACGTATAGCATGTGGTAACTCCATAACGTTCGCTGCTACCAAATTGTACGTAAAAAATTGCAAATTCAAATGAGGAGCAGCGAAACATTGGGTCTGGATCTCGCTTATGCGATCATGCACTGAGATTTAGTGCATGCGGTATGTGTGCAATACAGTGCATGCGGTATGTATGCACAGTGTATATGCAAGCGATACGATCACTGCATGCAGCTGGGCCCGTACCAGCCCGGCGGTCGCGACCACCATGCGGTGTTTCACAGCCGCTAGAGTTCTACGAGTCGCGCTGCAGCTGTGGAACATCGACTTCGAAGTTACCGATGCTTCAAGCCCTCGATGTTGATTACGAAATGGCAGAAAAGAAGCTTACGAAGACCAAGAAATGGTCTCAGAAGTACAAGACCGAATACAGTCTCCAATACCCGTGTATTCGAAAGTCTGAAAGAGGAATTCATCATGCGTATTGTACAGTATGCAGCGTTGATATTTCAGTTGAGCACGGAGGTCGCGATGATATTCGGAAGCACGTTGGAAGCAAACGGCACACAGACATTGCAAAGGAGAGATCTTCGAGCACGAGTACCGGTACACTTCTGAATTATTTCACCAAACAAGGGACAAGCGAGGAAGAGGATGTTACCCGAGCGGAACTTCTCTTTAGTGGATTTATTGTGGAACATAACTTGCCCATATCAGTCTCAGATCATGCTGGACCTCTATTTCAAAAGATGTTTCCAGATTCAAAAGTTGCTTCAAAGTATGGATGTGCAAGAACAAAAACTTCAGCAATAATTGGTGAGTTGTCAAATGTTACTGCTTCATCTATTGCCGATATTGCTAGACTAGCTCCATTTAGCCTAGCTACAGACGGTAGCAATGACAGTGGTGAGGCCCAGCTATATCCTGTCCTGATTTCGTACTATGACAACAGTGCTGGGATTGTGAAGCAAGGTTTGCTAAGTTTGCCTGCGTGCAAACAAGATTCCACTGGAGAAAACATTTTCAAACTGCTTGATCATGAGTTCAGTGACAGGAAAATTCCGTGGGGAAATTGTGTTTCCTTTTGTGCTGATAATGCCTCTGTCATGGTGGGCAAGCACAAAGGAGTCGCTGCTTATATCCACAAACAAAATCCAGAGTGCTACATCATGGGATGCCCTTGCCATATGATGCACAATACGGCCAAGAAGGCGGCTCAGGCCTTACCCATTGAATTAGATGACTTTCTCATCGATATTTACTACTACTTGGACAAAAGTAGTAAACGCGTCAAAGGAGTGAAAGCACTGCAAGAACTCTGTGATGCCCCGACACACAAGATTCTGAAGCATGTCGCAACAAGGTGGCTGTCCCTTGGTCAGTGCCTAGACAGGCTGATTGAACAGTGGGAGCCACTTCGCCTCTTCTTCAAAGAAGAAGTACGAAGAAAAATGCAACCAACTGTAGCCAAGACTCTAACAACGAGCAAGAAGGACGGCACTGTATCTACTGCCAGTACTGGCACTGCAGGATCAAGCACTAGGGGAGCAGCATTCACCACTACCACTGCAGTATCTGCTGCGAAGAAGACAGCAGGGACAGCACCAAAACCAATGCTGAGAGCAGGTTGCATCACTGGCCCTTCATCACGTTCATCTACAAAGCAGATCCCTTCAGAGTCGAGAAAGACTGTGATAGTCCCATCTACAGGCAAAGAAGGACCCAAGTTAAGTTCTGCTTTTGCCAAATCACTTGATAGAAGCTCAGCAAAACCTTCGAATCAGAGGTCTTCTTCCTTGGCTGCACCTACCTCAAGCTCTCTCCTCAAACGTAAAATTGGATCTGGTACTACGAGTCTGACCTCTTCTGCTGGCAGTAAACGCAAGTGTGATCGCCCTGCGGATAAGTGTACTACGAGTTCTACAACTAAAAGCGCATCTTCCTCAAACACTGTGCAGGAATCTAGAGAAAAACGTGTCAACAGGATGTTCTTGTCTCCACAAACAAAACTCTATTGTTTCTTCCTTCGATATGCTAACAAGCTTTTTGAGAAGGGGAATCTTCTGCTCCAAAGAGACGAACCCTGTATTCATCTCCTGCACGGAGAATTGAATGGTCTTCTGAAAGATATCTTCGTACGGTTTTTGAAACCATCGGTGTCATCGGTTGCTCTGGTAAATGTACCCTTCTCTGACAGAAATCATCAGAAGAATGATGAGGACCTCATGATTGGGAACGATGCCAAACTGTATATAAGGGAACAAAGGAGTCTCAAGAAATCCACCTTCACTCTGAGTGAGTCAGACATCCAAGGTTTCTTCAGTGCAGTTCGCTCATATTATGTGAAAGCCTGCAATTACATCTTCAAAACCTGGCCGCTAGATGATGAATTAGCCAAGCATGCTCAGGTGCTGGATGTTAAGCTACATCAAGAAGTGGGGTTTGACTGTGTGGAGTTTTTCATCAAGAAATTCCCCTGTCTGTTCAGTGGCGGTGATAGTGACAGAGACAGTCTTGAGAGTGAATTCGCTCACTACCAGGCAGACGCCTCCATAGCTACAATTGCTACTGAGACAGTGAGAGTGGATGAGCAGTGGCATCGGATTTCACAGCTCACAGATCCCTGCACTGGTGCCAAGAAGTATCCTAATTTGAGCAAAGTGATGAAGGGAATCTTGGTCATTCCTCATTCGAACGCATCATGTGAGCGGGCACTCAGTCTTGTACGGAAGAATCATACTGAATTTCGTCCCAATTTGAGTGTCAAAACCCTGGAAGCTCTCTTAATTGAAAAACTAGCTCATAGCACCCCTTGCTACCAGAGAGAATACAGCAAAGACATAATCAGAAGGGCTAATAGAGCCACACAGCTGTCACTCAGCAAAGCTGCCATGGAAAAAGCAAGCAGCAGTAGTACCAGCCAGTAAAGTAAGAAAATATTGCTTCTTTTGTGCTTTTTGTTAATCTTTGATTGTCCCCTAACTTACTAATATTAACATACATGTAACATTAAAAAGTGCACAATTTTCCCCTTTTTTTGTTCAAAAAGTGGAAATTCTTAACATGTTAAATGCTCCAAAATAGGGCTCAGAGGGCACTAGAGAGCGTCTAGAACCCCAAAGCTTCCAGGGCCCTAAGGCGGGCCCTGGACCCCGCCGCAAGGGTCGAGCGCTCCGCGCTCGAGATGTGCGCTTAGCACACATTATTTGGTGTCGGTTGCAAATCCTCCCTAATTCTGATTTCCAAAAGTTGGCATCTCTGCAATAGGATGAGCCCATTCATTGAACTCAATAGGAGCGATGACCCCCTCACTCTGGAGTTTTTCAAGTTCACACTCAATCTTTTCCCTCATCAAGTGGGGAACAGATCTCGCTTTACAGTAGATGGGCTTTGCTTCTGAGTCCAGATGAATCTTAACTTTCATCCCCATGAAGGAACCAATTCCTGGCTCAAGCAGAGATGGAAACTTATCCAGCACTTGTGCAAAATGAAAAGCCTCCACCGCAGACAGCTTTTTGATCTCATGCCAGTTCAGCTTTATACTCTCAAGCCAGTTCAGACCGAGTAATGTAGGGCCATTGCCTGGTACAACCCACATAGGCAGTTCATAAGTCACACCATCATAAGACACACTGACATCTGTGCTGCCAATCACTGGAACAATTTCCTTGGTATGAATAACAAGAAGTATGAAGTTTGGCCTTCACTGGACTAAATTTGGGCTTCACAGCCTCATAGTCCCAGTTTGTCAAATATCTCCTGGCTCATAATTGACTGACTCGCCCCTGTGTCCACTTCCATTGACATCTGCTTGCCATTCAGCTGAAGATCAACAGTTATCGGTGCGGTGCTGCCATGGATTGTATACATCTCATACTCCTCACCATGCAGTGACGACTCATCAGCTCCAGCAACATGCTCGCCATTATCCACATGATGGATGGTGCCAGTACTATCACCACTGCTGGATTGGGAACACCTCTTTTGAAGATACCTGATCTTGCCACATTTGTTAAATGTGTACCGCTTGAAATGGCGCTGGTGAGCCATATGATTTGCACCACAACACCAACACAAGTTCTTGAGGCCTCTCGCTACTGATGAAGCAGGTTTCAAACACACAACTGGCTTAGATGTAGCATTATACGAAGATTTAGCAATCTTATTTACAGTATCTGCACTTGAGTTCTGGCTTTTTGACGAGATCTCCTTCAGGTTTTCAGCAGTTGTCATGCACACCTGTGCAATCTTCACTGCATTTCCCAGGTCATGGTCATCTTCTTGAGCAAGGAGTTTTCGTAAGATGACATCATGATTTACCCCAATCACAAAAAAATCTTGGAGCATCTCATCAAGTACAGCACCAAACTGACACGGTTCTGCTAAACGGCTCAGACCAGCAACAAAACGGGAAATGTCCTGATTTTCCTGGTGGGTATGTGTATAAAACTTGTTCCTCGATATGATGAGACCAGCATTCAGCTTGAAGTGTAGCTTAACGAGCTCACAGAGTTCTTCATATGACTTGTCTGTAGGTCGCCATGGTGACAGCAGGTTTTTATGAGTCTGCCCACACACAGTCAACAGCACAACACGACGATGGACGGCATCACCAACAGTCACCTTGTTGGCCACAAAATACTGGTCCAGCCTCTCGACAAAATCTGCCCAATCCTCCCCATCAGAGTATTCATGGAGAATGCCGACAGTCGCCATCGAGACACGGATAGTTCTTTACCTCATCGCCACTTGTGATGTCATGAAGTACAATCAGACCGACTACGATGCACTCAAGTTCACGAAGATTTTATTGAGAACACTCAGCTCCATTACTGGTCCCATATGTCGCGCATGCGCACACAGCACTCACGTCAAACCTGAGGAAGAGCGGTACATCACATTCCCCATGAGGAGTACTTGCTATGTGCCAAGTTTCCATTTCTTCCTTGATGCGGTTTCAGAGATGGAGATCCAAAGTTTTTCAGTTTTTCCAATATGGCTGCCACATCACGTGATCTATGACGTCAAAATTATCATGAGCACATTCACCATTAGCTGTGGCACCGATGGTGAATATTTTGTCTCAATCTGCCAAGCGGTTGCGGAGAAAAACACGAAAGATATCTACAGACAAACAGACAAACAAGCAGTCATAGACTGGTACTTACGAAATCGTCAACTTGACCTCTGACCTTGTCGAAAAAAAGCTGTCTCTAGAGAAGGTAGCGACGCAAACCAGAAGTTTCTACGATGATTCTGTACCAAACCTCTCATAAAACATCCGATTTTTACCAGAATTTTGACAACCGAGTGTTAAGCTTACTTTACCGTTTAGTTACCAAAATTGCAGACAGGATTGAAATTGACTTTAAAACGAGCGCGTAATGCCATGTGTTACAACCCCCCTCATTAGCATAATCTTCAGTTAAGCCTCAGATACGACACCCGACATAAATTTCATAAAACATCCGATTTTTACCAGAATTTCGACAACCGAGTATTAAGCATACTTAACCGTGACCAAAAGTGAAAACAGAATTGCGATCCGAGTTAAAACGAACTCGTAACGTCGACCGAAGCAAAAATCTCCATTTCTCCACGCAATTATTTAATATTATTTTATCAAAGTCACAAAACCGTAATATTCGGCCATCCACCAACAATCTTTACATAATCCGACGGCTTAGCGAGTCAGGCATGCGATGATAACCTTTATTGGGATAAAAAATTACTTTTAAACACCATCTTTATCAAAAACACCGTCAGCGCGCACACGCAAAACCATTACGTGACTCAACGCCGCCTCTGCTCGAGCGCGCTGCACCACGTGACGAGCCGTGACGCGGCGAGTGAAATATTTTTTATACAATCTTAAAACGTCTCCAAAACATCCGATTTTTACCAGAATTTTGACAACTGAGTGTTAAGCGTCCGAAGCGATCGCAAAAACCGAAGGCAAAATTAAAATCGAAGTTAAAACGAACTCGTAACGTCGACTGAAGCAAAAATACTCCATTTCTCCACATGAAATTACGGAATTATGTTTGACCTCACTGTGACCTTGACCTTTGACCGATTTTTACCAAAATCTAATCAGCGCTAGCCATCACCCTCCTGAATCACGTGGTGTAATTTGACATTGGTAGCTTCTTCCGTTCTCGAGTTATCGTGCCTACACACAAACACACACACACACACACACACACACAAACAGAGGACGGAAGTCATCAATATACTTACGAAATCTTTAGATTTCGTAAGTAACAAGCAGTCATAGACTGGTACTTACGAAATCGTCAACTTGACCTCTGACCTTGTCTAATAAAAGGTGTCTCTGGAGAAGCTACCGACGCAAAGCAGAAGTCTCTACGATGGTTCTGTACCAAACCATCAAAAATCGAAAGTTTGACATCACTGTGACCTTGATCTTTGACCGATTTTGACCAAAATCTAATCAGCGCGAGCCATCACCCTCCTGAATCACGTGGTGTAATTTGTCATTGGTAGCTTATTCCGTTCTTGGCCTGGTGTGTTGGCGCAGTGGTTAGGGCAGCGGCTTGGGATCCAAAAGGTTCTGAGTTCAAGCCCCGTTGGGCCACTGAATTAATACACCAGGGGGTTGACTCAGCCTGTCATCCTTCCGAGGGCGGCGAAATGAGTACCAGTGTACTGGGCCGGTGTATACCCCGGTTAAAATAGGTGTACCATATCCCCGTGTCGTAAGAGGCGACCAGGGTTGTGTCAGGAAGGGCATCCGGCGTAAAACATGTGCCAAATCACTATGCGGATCATACGGATGATCCGCTGTGGCGACCCCGAACGGGAGCAGCCGAAAGAAGAAGAAGAAGAAGAAGAAGAGCTTCCGTTCTTGAGTTATCATGTTTTGGATGTTTGACCTCACTGTGACCTTGACCTTTGACCGATTTTGACCAAAATCTAATCAGCGCTCACCACCACCCTCCTGAATCACGTGGTGTAATTTGACATTGGTAGCTTCTTCCGTTCTCGAGTTATCGTGCCTACACACACACACACACACACACACACACACACACACACACACACACACACACACACACACACACACACACACACACACACACACACACACACACACACACACACACACACACACACACACGACGGAAGTCATCAATATACTTAAGAAATCTTTAGATTTCGTAAGTAACAAACGAACCTAAATGCAATCCCCTCTCCTTCGGTGATTGTAAATCCCCTTTAGATATTTAAAATCCATTCCTCCTTTCTTCGTATGCAGTACATGACTGCCAGTTGCTTCATTGGCTGGGGATGCTGCTGTGCCGCTGATGCAGTATCCTCTGCAGGTTAGGGCAGGAATTTGTCTTATTTGTTCAGGGTGCCGGTGACAGCTCGCCTCCTCTTTGTGAAAGACACCACGGGATCTTTAACCCCAACGGTGGCTCATACTGGCAATGGACTCCCAGGTCAACGTCCGTGCGAGACACACAATGAAGCCTTGTTCTGCCTGCTAAATACCAGGATGGCAGTTTACAGCTGGGTTAGGATTCGAACCCAAGCTCGGTGGGGCACCCAAAGTGTTGGTGTGTGTGTATGTGTGTGTATGTTCATGTGTGCGTGTGTATGTATATATATATATATATATATATATATATATATATATATATATATATATATATATATATCTTCTTCTTCATCTTTCGGCTGCTCCCGATAGGGGTCGCCACAGCGGATCATCCGTATGATCCGCATAATGATTTGGCACATGTTTTATGGCCGGATGCCCTTCCTGACGCAACCCTGGTCGCCTCTTACGACACACAGGGATATGGTACACCTATTTTAACCGGGGTATACACCGGCCCAGTATACTGGTACTCATTTCGCCGACCTCGCAAGGATGACAGGCTGAGTCAACCCCCTGGTGTATTAATTCAGTGGCCCAACGGGGCTTGAACTCAGGACCTTTTGGATCCCAAGCCGTTGCCCTAACCACTGCGCCAACACCAGGTGTGTGTGTGTGTGTGTGTGTGTGTGTGTGTGTGTGTGTGTGTGTGTGTGTGTGTGTGTGTGTGTGTGTGTGTGTGTGTGTGTGTGTGTGTGTGTGTGTGTGTGTGTGTGTGTGTATGTATGTATGTATGTATGTATGTATGTATGTATGTATGTATATATATATATGTATATATATATATATATATATATATATATATATATATATATATATATATATATATATATATATATACAGTGGGGAGAACAAGTATTTGATACACTGCCGATTTTGCAGGTTTTCCCACTTACAAAGCACGTAGAGGTCTGTAATTT
>NC_140964.1:66094932-66174932 GCF_056783735.1 Eptatretus burgeri
ATTGTGGTAGCCCACTCTTCTCTCTTGTATTATGGTAGCATACTCTTCTTGGATTGTAAGCCTGGTGTTGGCGCAGTGGTTTGGGCAGCGGCTTGGGATCCAAGAGGTCCTGAGTTCAAGCCCCGTTGGGCCACTGAATTAATACACCAGGGGGGTTGACTCAGCCTGTCATCCTTCCGAGGTCGGCGAAATGAGTACCAGTGTACCAGTGTACTGGGCCGGTGTATACCCCGGTTAAAATAGGTGTACCATATCCCTGTGTCGTAAGAGGCGACCAGGGTTGTGTCAGGAAGGGCATCCGGCGTAAAACATGTGCCAAATCACTATGCGGATCATACGGATGATCCGCTGTGGCGACCCCTAACAGGAGCAGCCAAAAGAAGAAGAAGAAGAAGAAGAAGACTCTTCTTGGATTGTGGTTGCTCGCTCTTCTTGTATTGTGGTATCTCGCTCTTCTTGTATTGTGGTAGCTCGCTCTTCTTGTATTGTGGTAGCTCGCTCTTCTTGGATTATGGTAGCTCGCTCTTCTTGGATTGTGGCAGCTCATTCTTCTTGGATTGGGGTAGCCCACTCTTCTCTCTTCTTGGATTGTGGTAGCTCGCTCTTTTTGGATTGTGGTGGCCCACTCTTCTTGGATCGGGTTGGCCCACTCTTCTCTCTTCTTTGATTGTGGTAGCTCACTCTTCTGGGATTGTGGCAGCTCACTCTTCTTGGATTGTGGCAGCTCACTCTTCTTGGATTATGGTATCTCGCTCTTCTTTGATTGGGGTAGCCCACTCTTCTCTCTTCTTGGATTGTGGCAGCTCATTCTTCTTGGATTGGGGTAGCCCACTCTTCTCTCTTCTTGGATGGGGGTAGCTCACTCTTCTTGGATTATGGTATCTCACTCTTCTGGGATTGTGGCAGCTCACTCTTCTGGGATTCTGGCAGCTCACTCTTCTTGGATTATGGTATCTCATTCTTCTTGGATTGGGGTAGCCCACTCTTCACTCTTATTGGATTGTGGTGGCCCACTCTTCTTGGATCGGGTTGGCTCACTCTTCTTGGATGGGGGTAGCCCACTCTTCTTGGATGGGGGTAGCCCACTCTTCTTGTATTGTGGTTGCTCGCTCTTCTTGTATTGTGGTTGCTCGCTCTTCTTGTATTGTGGTTGCTCGCTCTTCTTGTATTGTGGTTGCTCGCTCTTCTTGTATTGTGGTTGCTCGCTCTTCTTGTATTGTGGTAGCTCGCTCTTCTTGGATTGGGGTAGCCCACTCTTCTCTCTTCTTGGATTGTGGTAGCTCGCTCTTTTTGGATTGTGGTGGCCCACTCTTCTTGGATCGGGTTGGCCCACTCTTCTCTCTTCTTTGATTGTGGTAGCTCACTCTTCTTGTATTGTGGTAGCTCACTCTTCTTGTATTGTGGCAGCTCACTCTTCTTGGATTGTGGCAGCTCACTCTTCTTGGATTATGGTATCTCACTCTCCTTGGATTGGGGTAGCCCACTCTTCTCTCTTCTTGGATCGGGTTGGCCCACTCTTCTTGGATGGGGGTAGCTCACTCTTCTTGGATTATGGTATCTCACTCTTCTTGGATTGTGGCAGCTCACTCTTCTTGGATTATGGTATCTCACTCTTCTTGGATTGGGGTAGCCCACTCTTCTCTCTTCTTGGATTGTAGCAGCTCATTCTTCTTGGATTGGGGTAGCCCACTCTTCACTCTTATTGGATTGTGGTGGCCCACTCTTGTTGGATCGGGTTGGCCCACTCTTCTTGGATGGGGGTTGCTCGCTCTTCTTGGATGGGGGTAGCTCGCTCTTCTTGGATGGGGGTAGCTCACTCTTCTTGTATTGGGGGGAGCTCACTCTTCTTGGATTATGGTATCTCACTCTTCTTGGATTGGGGGAGCCCACTCTTCTCTCTTTTTGGATTGGGTTGGCCCACTCTTCTTGGATGGGGGTAGCCCACTCTTCTTGGATGGGGGTAGCCCACTCTTCTTGGATGGGGGTAGCTCACTCTTCTTGGATGGGGGTAGCCCACTCTTCTTGGATGGGGGTAGCTCACTCTTCTTGGATGGGGGTAGCCCACTCTTCTTGGATGGGGGTAGCCCACTCTTCTTGGATGGGGGTAGCCCACTCTTCTTGGATGGGGGTAGCTCACTCTTCTTGGATTGGGGGAGCCCACTCTTCTCTCTTTTTGGATTGTGGTAGCTCTCTCTTCTTGGATGGGGGTAGCCCACTCTTCTTGGATTGGGTTGGCCCACTCTTCTTGGATGGGAGTAGCCCACTCTTCTTGGATCGTGGTTACCCCCCCCCCCCACCACCATCTCTGGCCAAGGTTGTTGTGGTCCGGCTCTCTTCCTCCCAGGGGTTTTGTGGAACCCGGGACTCCTTGGGAATTCGGTGCTGGCTACCTTTCAAGGTGTTCAGCGCAGTTGCTAAATTTGTTTTCTCTTATCTTTCTGGCATTTGCTCTTGAATTTAGTTACTGAATGCTATCTTCGACACTTTGAAACTCGGGTTTGGGTGTTATTTATAAGAATAGGTTTAACTTGTTTGAACGCCCAGTTTCAGGTTTATGGAGATGGGTAACTTAGCTTTGTTCTTTTAATATGCCGGAGGGACGAGTTTGGAATTTGTACATTTCTACAAGTTAAATAAGGTAAAGGTGTTCCTTTATCTGTCAAGAAGGTCACAAACTGGTTTTACTTGTATTAATTCGTTTAATTTACCACGCGATTGTTCCATACCAGGGTGTCCAACAATTGCTACATGGCTTCTGCACAAGGACCCAGCACCCCGGGGTGCCACACAGTCCATCCCCATTGTGGTGCCACACAGTCCATCCCCATTGTGATGCAATAGTTGTTTGTGGTTTATTGTTGTGTCTTGCTTGGCAAGTGTTGCACGGGTTGGACAGTTCTTTTTATATGTGAGGTTTTTATCATCAATTTTTGTTTTGGTTCTCCAATTACTTAGCATCCAACATTCATTATGGGATGTAATTATCATGTTGTATATTGGGTATTACAACTGCCATGAACACGTGAACAAAAATCATAAAGGGATTAATGATGGAGTGGTAGGTTTGGTTTTATCGTGGTATTGGAATCGTTTGTGAGTAAGGAGAAATCGTGAAAAGATGGTTAGTGACGGGTTACGAGGGAGTGAGTCAATGTGGTGGGGGTGGAAGGATGGTGGACAGAGGGAGATTTTACATGGTATGATAAATATTTGATGTGAACAGCTTCTCAAGGACAGAAGGTACTGGTAGTATGCTGTTGGGAGTGTATAAATGGCTCACCTGAGGATTGTGAAGGTTTTTTTTTTTTTTTTTGAAGGACTGTACCATACTTGTACTCTTTACAGAGCGTTGGTGCTGCCAAATCAGTTTATTGGTAAGGGTTATACTAGGTGGGCTGCCATTGCCTTCACAATATTGTCTGTCCATACTTTATCCTTTTAAATGCTAACGTCGAGCAAGGAAGCGGCATGTACCATTTTAAAAGTCTTTGGAATGACGGCGACTGTTTTTACCACCGCCCTCCCAGATACAGAGCAGATGCTCCAACCATTGTGCCACCGAGTCTGGTTTGTTGTGGTGGTTGTTATTTCGTATGCAGCCTGGGGCTGCTGCTGCAGTGCCCATATTTCCAGTAAGCTGGTATTCATTTTGCCACTCTCGGAAGGATGACAGGCTGGGTCAACCCCCCCCCCCCCCGATGTTATTTCAATGGCATGATAGGGGCTCAAACTCAAGACCGTAAGATCTTAAAGCCAGCCAATTTGGCCGTTAAGCCAACAGCAGTTATTTGTTCTGGTGAGGTTGAGCATTGAAGGAATTTATCAGAAACTTTGTAGTCGGTAACACAGGACAGAGCGGGCGCATGTGTGTTCGCGTAGTGGTGCGTGCGGTCAGTGCCGGATTAAGCATCGGCTGGCCCTAAGGCACATTTTGAAATTTTAGAGAATGGCCTGAAAATTTAAAATTAGATCTTGGGCTCATGGAAATGGGCCCCAGACAAAAGATGAACTGATTCAAGAACAAAATATTTAATACAAAAAAAGACAAATATTTAATGTGAAAAGAATTTTTGGCCTGAAATTTTGGCTTGCTCCTAAGGCACATGCCTTGTCTGCCGAATGGTTAATCCAGCACTGCGTGTGGTCACGTAGGGGGGTGTGTCCAGTCACGTAGGGGGTATGCGTTCATGTAGGGGGGTGTTTCCAGTTGCGTATGAGGTGCGTGCGGTCACATGGGGTGCGTGTGGTCGCGTAGGGGGTGCGTGTGGTCATGTAGAGGGTGCGTGCAGTCGCGTAGGGGGTGCGTGCGGTCACTCAAGGGGTGCATGCGGTCACGTAGGGGGTGCGTCCAGTCGCGCAAGTCCAAGTTTGCGGATGACACAAAGCTTGGAGTTCAGCTTGATAGCAGAGCGGATGGGTCGGGAGTGGGCGTTAGCGAGTGATCAGAATCGGGAAATCTAATTACTTTCAGAGATTGGACAAAAGATTGGCAGATTCAGTTGATTATTCGCAAATGTAAGGTGCTGGAGATGGATAAGAATAATGAAAATGGGAACTTTCGATGTACAATGACATGAGAAGGACCTGGAGGTGGTCGTAGATAGGGGGTTGTGGGGTGGAGAGATGTTTTGAATGTAAGCAGACATCACAATAGGTAAAACCAATGGGGTTTTAGGGTTTGTTTTTTTCACAGTGAGATGAGTTATAAATCCAAACAGGTAGTGTTAACCATGTATAGGAATTTAATGAGGCCTCGTGTAGAATATTGTCACCACGTCTGAGGAAGGACACAGCTGCTCTAGGTAGGGTTGAGCGTAGAGTGACTGGATTGATTGCGCATCTAGCTGAACTAAGATATGAGTAACAGCTGATTGAGACAGGACGTTATACATTAGAAAGGAGACGATTACGAGGGGAGCTAATCGAGCTGTTTGTAATTGTGGCATTACGGCATGAGTTGTTTCCCCACATTTAATAGGGCCCAGATTATGGTGAAAGCTTCTTGAAATCCCATACAAGCTCTATGTTTCAATAGTAAAAACTCTTGCCTTGCATTTCCTTCTGTGGTATTACCAAATCCTGTTGAGTTTTTAAATGCCGCTATTCATTCTCGCCTTATCCTGCTCTCTCTCGCTCTCAATGCTAACCTTGTTCCTTGTTTTTGATCTTAGATGGTGAGTATCAACAAAGCTGTGAATACGCAAGAAACGCCGTTAAAAGAGAAGCATGCCCGCAGTATCCTCTCAATGGTTGTTTGGTTTGTCAGAAAGTTTTTGTTGTTGTTTGTTGTTTTTTTCTTTGAAGATCATCATCGCTGTTGCAGTTTGGGCAATAGTGACTGGAGTAAAGGGGATCCTTGATATGGGATGGAAGAACCAAGTTGGAAGTGTGGTCATTTGTGCTGAAAATAACTGAGAAAAAACTTTTTAAAAGCGATTTTATGAGAAGAGAGCCCTAACAGACTGGTTCAGTTTGCGTCCTGGGCACCCACCGAGAACAAGGCGCCAACACCTTCTGGAATGTCGCCGGCACTCTCTCCCTTTCCAGCAACTCTGTTCTCAGCTGGAAGTTCTGCAATTTGCTCCACAAGATTCTGCGCGATGGACACCCCAATGTGCATCATTCATTTATTGACAGCACCTTTTCCTTGTATCTCTTTGCATAAAATTCCTTTGGTCATATTGGAAACCCTGTGTCCTCACACATTTGCCTTCTGTTCAGGTTCTGCAGGATTCCTCACTTCAAGTTACTCGACTGAAGGAACTTGGTCGCATGTGGGTAAGTTAAAACTTTGGACGGTGAGAATTGTGGTTATTGTCTGATTGCTTGTACTTCACCAGCTGTATGCTTGAACCTGACTGCCGCAAGTTAGTTCTCATTTTGTTAAACTTCGTATCACTCACCTGGTTATGGTTCTATTGTGTTTATACTTTTGTATCCGAGGTCACGAATATGGGTGAGGTGTTGGGGAACAGGCAGCCACGGAACAAGGACTTTAATGAGGGAGGTTATTTAAACTGTGCAGTCATAAATGCTGGTCCATCCAGATAAACATTTCTGTGTTGATGAGGGTAGATCATCATGGCCTCTATCTTATGTACAGCTTTCCTTTCCCTGTTCACCATAAACTCCATGACCCCATTTTATGTTTCCTCTACTCTCTCCAACTTTTCCCAAGGGGTCCATAGCAATGATTAAGAATACTTTCCGTTGTTTTAAAAAAAAAAAAATTTTAACATGAAAGCATTCCACTGTAATGTCCCTATCCTGACATTTTGGATGTGAAGACAGCAGCCTGATGCCATTAAACTGCAGCCTTGTAAACGTGGCCTTTTTTTTTTTTAATGCACATGGTGCATTGCCATTACTCCTTTGTCCTTTCTGCAACGACCTTGTTCTTGACATAAATAATGTAAGTTTTCCACATGCATGAAGAACCTCACTTTATTTTAAGAAATGGATGCTCAAACATTCTGGGAACTGTAGCTGCTGGTGGGAGCGCTAAGGTGTCACTGCAATAATGCTTCTGGATTAATGAAAGTCGAGTCACCCTGTTAATTTTTCTGTCCTGTTACTTGATTACTTGAGTAAATGGTGTTTATGTGTTCATTGGTGCTTTATGAGGTTCTGGTGGCTACTTGAATGTCAACCCCCATTCTCCAACAGAACCACCTTCATGACCATTACGGTCAACTTGTGGCCACCTACATCATGTTGATCATGAAAAAAATTGACTTCCACATGAAGGTTTGTGTCTTGATTAATATCCACGTTATCCCAGTGTGCTCATATTCTGCACTGTATGCCTTGCACTATTCCAAATTGGAACTCTGCTTTGTCTTCCCCAATGTGCAGCGGCCAGTTTTTCCACCTGGCTTGGCAATGATGGACAAAGAGCTTGATGCTGCGGGAGAGAATGACATTAACTCCATGTGAGTAGGACCATGTTTGACTCCTATAGGACTAAGGTCTGTCATGTAGTGAGAATAAGCTAGACATCTTAAGCCAGGCTCTAAATCATTTTTTAAATTATTTTTGTCGACCTGCATCAGTGAAGACAACTCTGAAACTCACCTGTACTTCAGATGTTATGGCTATTATGCATTAAAAAAAACAACTAGAAAGTTCATAGAGCACCTTACCCCTGTTGTCTTGAGAAACAGGAACATGGGTGGGGTCGACGAGCATCAAATTTGATTTTTCGTGATGATGTAAAATGTAATATTTTGTCCGAGTACTGTTAAACGGAAGATTTTTGAAAGTGCCAAAAAGGTGATTTGTGTTAACATTGTTCTAGTACACTAGTAGAATTCAATTGAAATAAAATAAATATGTTAAAGGTCGTTTAAAAAAAAAATTGGAAGTTTACTGCCACTGATGTAGTGCCTTTTACACCACCTTATTTTACATGGTATATTAGTTCTTCATACCAGCTGTTTGTGTCCTTTATGACATCCTTAAAAACAGTAAGCTTCCTATTTGGAATGATTTTCAATTTTGTTTGATTGCCAGACAGGCAGAGTGAAAAATTATCTCGCTTCTCGAAGCACATTTGCGATTGGGCCAAATTCAGAGCAAAAGTATTGCTAAACTGCAGGTTCGTTTTCCGATTCGTGTTCAAAATATAACGTTCAATTGAAATTAAGTTGTTCCTCCATCGTAAACTTGTGTTTGTAGACAGGCAGACAGACTGATAGAAGTGAACCAATTGCTTAACCCCACTTTTCGCTTCGCGTGAGTGGTGTAATACATTTTTCTGCTACTCTCCACGGAGAATTGCTTTCACGGTCATAAAGTTCATTGTTTCTCCCTCTAATTTTGAAATACATGCACAATAACACATGCCTTGCACACCTTGAGAGGATCAGCAATGATATTTCCCAAAATAAGAAAAGTGCAATTGCAGGAAATGCATTGGTCAGATATGAATATATAATGTATATGGGGGGAATGTTGTGGGTCAGAAATAGTCATATTTCCATACATACTAAATAGATGTCTCCTGAGTCCATTGTACCATGTGCAAAACAAGTTTTTGGGGGTGAAGGGGGAATCGTGAAATTGAAGCAACTCCTCCACGAGCCTCGACTCTGTAAACAAAAAAAACCCTGTAAATTTCAATTGGTAAAAAGGAGTCCATCGTGTTCTGTGAAGGCCCAGGCATTTAAATTAAAAAGCCTGAATAATAAACCAACCACAAGCACAATATTTATTATTAAGAGTAAAGTATCATATAATTGATTGTGATTGTGTTTGGTGCATTTGCACAGTGTCGGTATGGGCGATGAGGCAGTGTCAAAACGTCTTTGATTTCCATGGTTATGCAGCTTACCATTTTTAAATCATGATCCCTTATTTTATGACACTGTCTTTTATCAGTGTAAACATATAGAGATAGAGATGTAAGGTATGGAATATGTGGAAAAACCATGTTTTGACAATCACTTCAAAAAACCAACACAAAATATAGAGGTTGATCAAAATTTCCAGGAAACTGATACGTTGATTTCATTTTGTCTGCTCAACAACACAAATTATATTTCATGAAAGCAAAATGTTCCCTTGACAGCCTCCCCAGCCTCATCCTTTGTACGCTTAACTATCACATCAATGTGTTCTTTCTGATCCAAACTGCCTGTGACGCTTAAACTTGTGGAATTTATATTCATGTATTTCTTGCTCCAGAAATTGCAGCAAAGGTTTTCTTTTTTAAATTAATTTTTCCAAACTGGAGCATAATATCCCTGATGTTGCACTATTAGCTTTCTTCACGATTACATTTGTGTGATTAGTTTATTAAATTGTGTATTTGCAATTTGGATTGTCAGGATGGTGTCGGGATATGCACACTCGCCTCTAAGATGTCTACCCTGAATTGTAATCCTGACACGGCTATAAACTGTCATGCTGGTGTTTCACAGGCAGGGTAATTCATCAATGTGTGTGTGTGCTTTCCCTTGGGTAGACGTTAAACCGGATATTCCATCTGCCGGCATTAGTTTGTGGATGATAAAGATCCCACGGTGTCCTTTGTGAAGAGTAGGCAAGCTACTGCCGGCACTATGAATAAATTCCTGCCCTAATTACTGTTGGGAAGGCAATGGTTTCTTTGTTCCTATGCAGCACATGGCTGCAGGGTAGCATTATTGGCCGAGGGCGTGGCTGTGCTGCTGACTGCCCTTGGCTGGTTAGGGCAAGAATTTGGAATTTGGCCTTGGTGTTGGCGATGGCTCGCCTACTCTTCATGAAGGACAGCTTGGGGTCTTTAACGTCTATCAACAAATGCTGGCAGATGGAACGCCAATTTAACATCCATCCGAGGGACGGCACACACGTTGATGAATCGCCCTGCCTGTGAAACATCGGGATGACAAGCTGGGTCAGGATTCAAATCAAATTCAGTCTGGACAACATATAGCCGAGTGTGCTTACCTCTAGGCCACAAGGCAATGGCAAAACACTCAGTACAACCCTTGCCAAAAATTGCTTCGGCAGCACTGACGCTCTGCAGCAGAGAATGGTACATCATAATTAGAGATTTTCTGTTTATCTTTTCCTTGCTCTCATTATAACACTTTATTTGTCATTTTATAAAGATGTTATTGGGACTGATAGCTTAAATACAAGTGTGCATTTCTCGGCTAGCCTGTCTCGCTTTGGTTTGAATCTCACCCTGGTGTTTTGCATGCATGGCGATGCATTAACATGTGCGCCATCCCTCAGAAGGACTTTAGCCAGAGGATCTGTCTGTCAGCATTTGGTGTTGTTGGATGTTAAAGATCGCTTTATATCTTTCACGAAGAGTTGGTGGGTTATTGCCAACATCCTGAGCCAATTAAAAAATTCCTGCAAAACCATGTTCTATCTAGCGTCATGCCTGGCCAGCCAGTACGTGAAAGACGTGGCCAAAAAAGCATTCCCCTGCTCGGACAAGAAGGAGGAAATAGTTGGGCCCATTTTTGTTGTTGTTGTAGTCGTGATAATATTATTAGCATGTTTATATGCTTGCCATGCTAGAATCTACAGTTTATCCACACACATTCTGCTGTTCAGACACTTTCAAAATTAAACTTTTCTTTGCTTTGGCATTTCTTGAAGCCATCGTACATGTATTACATGCAGAAAACCAGAAGGGCACTCGCTGGAGCGCATACCTCCAGCACGTAATGCCTGATCCACGAGAACATATCGGGCCCAATACATTTTTGAAATATCATTCTATATATCATTTTTGACCCTGTCTCTCACATGGTGAAGAATCACTTTAAAAATTAAATGATTCTCGTATCCAGATCCGGATTCAGATCTTCAGCAAAATCGAATCAATTCGTCCTTACCACATACCGAACCTGTCCACAAAATTTCATCCGGATCCGTCCACAACTTTTTGAGATATCCTGCACGCAAACAAACAAACACAGAAAGGGGCGAAAACATGACCTCCTTCACCTTCGGTGGCAGAGGTAAAGATGTTCGGTGGTATCACTGTATTTCGCATTAAGGATGTCATTGGGAAATAATGGCAAAATCAACACCGGAGCAGATGGGCCACCAATATGTGAAACAGCCTTTGGCACACGTGTTTACACAATCCCCTCCTCCAACCCCAACATCACTTCATACGCCCTTTGCCACTCCTCTTTTTTTCTGTCTACTCCCAAGTATCTTCCCTTCTCTCCACACTACTTCCTCCTCTCCTCTCATACCATCATCCCATCTGTTCTTTTTAGCTCACCTGGAACGTAGTTCTGGGGAGCTTATGGGATCACGCATCGTCTGTCCATCCGTCCACAGACACTTGCAACTTCTTCTCTGAACATAGACACACAATTTCGATGAAATTTGACCACAACCTTCAACACACGTTATGTACCAAAGTTTGTTCACACCATTAAAAAAAATAAAAATCGGGCCCAAAGGGGATCTACGGGTGTGTTGCCCCCCAAAATAGGTATTTGCTTTCTTCTCTGAAACTACACGTGCAATTCCGATTAAACTTGACCGCAACTTTCATCATCTGTGATGTACCAAAGTTTGTTCACGGCATTAGAAAAAAATTGGGTGTCTATGGAGGAAGTTTAGTGGGGGAGGGGGGGGGTTGCCCCCTCACCCCCCCAAAAGAAAGTATTTGCTTTCTTCTCCAAAACCACACACACAATTTTGATGAAACTTGACCACAACTTTCATCACCTGTAATATACCAAAGTTTGTTCACACTATTTTTAAAAAAATCAGTCTAAGGGGGAGTACGGGGGGTGGGGGTAGGGTTGCTCCCAAAATAGTTATTTGCTATAACATTGGTTCACTGGTAGATTTTTTTTTTCTGATTCCGTCCCATGTGGACTTCCTCGTTGGTATCATTATTCTACCAGGCGAGCGCCCAGCGGTATTGCACCTATTTATTTACTTTGTCCCTCTGCCCCCATCCTACGCAAACATCATAAATATCCGTTAAAGTATGTATCGTCACTTAGCAGTTGTGCATTGCTTTGGCCATAATACATCTGGTGGTCATGAAGACAAATGAGAACTTTGCATTAACTATTTGTCTTAACTAGGATTTCACAATGTCAATTTTTGTTTTTTCTTTCGAATGAATGACACTTTAAAATACAACAGTACGACTACATGACTCAAATTGCTTTCACCATTGAATAACCACATGCTGTACCTTGCATAGCTATAACCTGAATTTTCAAGATGAACAAAAAAAATCAGTCCTGATTAAAATCCAAGAGTACATCCCAAAGATAATGAAGTTTATTGTAAAACCTCTGTCATCTTTTTGTGTGCAGCACATCACTGTGAGGAGCATCATGAGGGAATGCAGCTGTGTGCTGTTCCGATGCAGTGCCCTTCGCTGGTTAGGGCAGGAATTTGGAATTTGTTCAGGGTGCCGGTGATGGCTTGTCTACCCTTCGCGGAGGACACAATGGGATCTTTAACGTTCACCGACTAATTCTAGCAGACGGGGGACTCCCATTTTAACATCCATTTGAGGGACGGCACACGCATCGATGAATCTCCTTGGATGCGAGACACCAGGATGACACTTTATAGCTGGGCCAAGATTCAAACTCAGGCCAGATGGCTCAGGTGTGACTGTACAAACCTTATAATGCCCCAAAATAAAAAAAATACAGTACATTTACCAGAATTATTGAGATCGATGGAAAAGGGAGTGGGTGGGGGGTAGTATTTAGTGTTTCAAACAACCAGTCTTCAATCTAATGGCACTTTTTTTTTTTTCACTGCCCCATGGGGCAATTGGTAATTACCCTCACCGAAGGATTCGGAGAGGGTATTGCATTTGAAGTCCGTTTGTTTGTTTGTTTGTCTCTGTCTGTCTGTCTGTCTTTGTCCGCACAGAACTTTCGTGTTTTTCTCCCCAACCGCTTGTCAGATTGAGACCAATTTTTCACCATTTTTATGAATGCTCATGGAGAATGTTTCAATGATTATGACGTCATAGGTCATGTGGTGTGGAAGCCATATTGGAAAAACGGAAAAACTTTGGACTTCTGTATCTCAAACTGCACCAAGGAAATATTTATAACTTAGCACATAGCAAGTACTCCTCCTGGGGAATGAGTGTAATTTTTTATGATGCCATCGGTGCCATTGTTATTGTCATAATTGCATCTGTAGAACGCCACATCCGAACAGTATGAACATTTTTGAGGGTCATCTCAGGATGAAATGGTCCACAGAAAAAAATTTCAAGATGTCATCAGTCACGTGATTCAGCAGCCATATTATTTAAAAAAAAAACTTTAAAAACTTCAAAAATCCTCTTCTCTGAAGTGGCTGAACAGATCGAGGAGAAACTTTACACATATGACCGCCTGTCCATGACGAACAAAAAGTTCACACATATAATGTCATTGGTCACATGGTTTGGCAGCTATATTGGATTTACCCTAAAACCGATAAAATCTCCAGAACGGCTGGACAAATCGAGGGGAAACCACACAAATGTTCCCCAAGCCATGGGTCTACAAGTGGCACATAGCAAGCACTCCTCATGGGGAATGAGTGTGTTATTTTTATGATGTCATAGGTGCTTGCCTTCATTATGATGTCATAATTGCATATGTAGAACACTACTTCCGATCAGTATAAAAAAAATTTGAGGGTCATCTCGGGATAAAATGGTTGATAAAAAAAGTTTTGATGAGATAATCGGTCTCGTGATTTGGCAGCCATTTTTTTTTTTTTTTTTTTTTTTCAACCTTCAAAAATCTTCTCTGAAGTGGCTGAAAAGATCGAGCCATATTGGATTTACCCGAAAACGTAGAATAATACACTACTCAAAAGTCCTGGTGAGGGTTTGCAATCTCTGATTGCTCTTTTTCTTGTTTTAATTGTGCTTATTGAATGAAACAATTGGAAATGTATGTGTTTCCATTGCTTTTTACCATTTCTCCTGATGACATCATGTTCACCCCACAAAATTGTGAGATGATGTGGTTTCAATGCAAAACTGGATTGGCAGCCATGCACTGTATTGTGTTTGATATATTTGGATTCGCTAGATATCCGTTATTGTCGGGTTCTCCGTGTGTGTGTGTGTGTGTGTGTGTGTGTGTGTGTGTGTGTGTGTGTGTGTGTGTGTGTGTGTGTGTGTGTGTGTGTGTGTCTGCAACGCGAGGCTCCACAGCACAAACCAGCAAACCAATTTCGATGAAACTTGGCGAACAGGTGCCATATGGGCTGGGAGTGTGCGCATTTGAGTTTTGTTGCTAAGCAACCACCTGTTGCTATGCAGCGGCCAAAAAAAACGCGTTTTAAGGCGTGAGATAAAAACCTTGTTCCGTGTTGTGCGCATGCGTGAGATACAAAACCTTGTTCCGTGTTGTGCGCATGCGTGAGATAAAAACCTTGTTCCGTGTTGTGCGCATTTTGATATACTAATACAGTGTCTCTCAAGGTGAATTAAACTCAGAAACCGTACAACGTAAAGTTGTCGTGTACTCAGACCCTTGCTCATGTTATCGGAAGACATTTATAGGGAAGCAACCCTCATTCCAAGAGGGGGTCGGGGACGACAGCGCGATTGTTAAGGAATATTGGGATTCGCTAGATATCCGTTATTGTCGGGTTTTGTGTGTGTGTGTGTGTGTGTGTGTGTGTGTGTGTGTGTGTGTGTGTGTGTGTGTGTGTGTGTGTGTGTGTGTGTGTGTCTGCAACGTGAGGCTCCACAGCACAAACCAGCAAACTGATTTCGATGAAACTTGGCGAACAGGTGCCATATGAGCTGGGAGTGTGCTTTTGAGTTTCGTTGCTAAGCAACCACCAGTTGCTATGCAGCGGCCGAAAAACCGCATTTTAAGAGCCCAAAAGGTAACTGACGTACCGCGGCTTCTATGATAGGTAGAGCGACCGGACCAACTCCTGCCTATTCCTTGCCTCCCCATATAGTTACCGCGACAGCATAACGTTCCTCTATCTCTCATAGTTTCCGAATGGCAGCCCTCCGAATGCGGAAAGGTGGTGAACCAGGGAATATGTTAAGTGACCTTGACCTCGGAAACCGTCGACGGCGGAGCGTTCAAATTCGGTGTATGGAGGATAGAGTTTAATAACTACTACAAAACTGAACCACAGCATTTTTCCAGATTCGATCACCAAGGGTGTCGGGGCTGAAATACGCAAAATTCGAAAAAAATACTTTTTCTCGACCTACGTTCACTATTTTCAATACTTGTCCTACAGTTTTGAATGTGGAGAAACGAGACTTCGGAATTCAACACTCCGAGATATTTAGAAAATTTTACTCGAGCCGATTTTTTGATTTAGGTTTTATTTTTCAAATGGTAGTCCTGTGAGGAGTGCCAGTTGGCAAAATACGCAATAGGAAAAATCTTGCCAGGCAGAGGAACAATTTTATGTGAACCAATACGTCTTGGCAATGAATCTCCGTCGGTGGATCGGTGAGAATGAAAAGCATCGTATCCAGCGCTTCGATCCGAGCGGATCCCTCGTCGCCTACCGGCTTGTTTCATTAACACTTGGGGTGGCCTGTTGGCATTCTAATCTCAGCTCCTGGCTCATGATGTGGAAAAATCCCAGGTTCAAATCCATTGTTTACCTATGTCTTTAGAATTTGTGTTGAAGGATACAGGTATCTATGGATGTCAATTATTACAATAAAGAAGCTTTATAATCACACTTCAAAATACAACACGTAGTTTTCAAGATAAACAAAAAATAATCAGTCCTGATTAAAATCGAAGAGTACATTACCAAGATCATGAAGTTTATTGTAAAACCTTCTTTATCTTCTTTCATGTGCGAGGCAATCCCTGCGAGTCGCGTTATTGGCTGAGGGAATGCAGCTGGGCTGCTGATGCTGTGCCACCTGCAGGTTAGAGCAGGAATTTGGAATTTGTTCAGGATGCCGGCGATAACTTGCCTACTCTTCGGTGAAGGGCACCATGGGATCTTTAACGTCCACCAACTCATGCTTGCAAACGGAATGCCCAGTTTAACGTCCATCTGAGGAATGGCACACTCATTGATGAATCGCCCTGCCTGCGAGATACCAGGATGATATTTTAAAGCTGGGTCAAGATTCATACTCAGGCTAGACAGCCCAGGGGGCGAGTGAACATGCATCTCGACTGTCTTACCAGCTTGTAATGCCTTCATTACATAACTGCAAAGCACAACACCGACAGGGTCAGTCTACAACCTTTATGGTCACGTACAAGCTTTTAATATACAATACAGGATCTTAAAGCTCTTTCATGAACTTTAAATTTGTGTTCCCCTTATCGGATTGGTCTTATCAAGTGTTTGCCTTTAAAAAGTCCACTGTATTATGCTGGTGTGAAATTAAATAAGGTTAGACAGAAACTGGGCATACCATACATATAGTATGGCATCGGCCTTGAGCTTTCCTTACGATAGCAAGGATGCAAAATTCGAATCTGCTCCAAATTTGAGTTCTTTTGATGAAACGGACTGCAAACTCACGCTTGGATGATGTTGGTTTCACTCATATCTTCATCCTGAATTTTGCAGTTTTCAGTTGACAGTGGAGCTGTTTGACTATATGGACGGTGAGCTCAGCCTTTTTGAAGCAGGTACGTGATACTTGCTTTTACTGCCTTAACATCCTAACTATTGTGTCCTCAATAGTTGCAAATCACAATCATATTTTTCTCTTTGCCTCCAGTTTTCGCATCTTTGGACCTATCGCGGGCTATCTCCATGACACAGGCTGGACAGTGTCGTCTGGCACCTCTCACCCAGGTCATACAAGATTCGAGTCACCTCTATGATTATGTTGTTCGCCTTCTCTTCCGCCTGCATTCCAGTGAGGCAATTGTTGCATATATTAGAGCATGGTACCCAGTGGTGTTTCAAATTTTAAAATGAAAAAAAAAGTTATCACTGAGGAACCAGACAAAGTGCAAAGAGGCACAATTTAATTGCTCATTGATTGCTGATACATTGTCACTTTTACCGACATCTTAATTTTATCCTTTTGATCATGCCATATCTGTCCCAGGCTTGCCAGCAGACACTCTTTTGGGACACAGGGAGCGATTCAATGACCAGTTTTGCCGGTGGGTGATTGTACACACAGGCGCTGTGATCTTGCCTAATCTACGGCCTGTGCACACACTTGTCGTCTCTGGCTATAATTTGGTTTACATGGGTACCTGGTGACATGCCAGTGTGTGCACGCATCTCCGAGACAGGTTGTGCTTACCTTTGAACTGCTGTATGTGGGTCATCAAAATTTCCACTTTTCGCTTTGTGACGTTTCCCTTCTGCCCTGTTACCCAAGGCTCAGAAAGTATTTCCACAAGTCCCGCAACCTGCAGTACTTCAAAAGGCTCATCCAAATCCCTTGCTTACCGGAGGTGCGCATGTCCTTGGAAGAACTACGATTGACCGAAACCGATGAAAATGTATTTATTATTGTGTTAGATGATCAATCTTCACTTGATTAATGACAAAAGAAAAATTGAAACCTGAAAGTAGTGGTTTCCTTTCCTCTTTGTTCTGGTCATTGATGGAAATAAAACAAGAACTGCCAAAATGTATTTTGGAACCCCATGCCGAGGAGCAAACTGACATAAAGCCGTGTGTGTGTGTGTGTGTGTGTGTGTGTGTGTGTGTGTGTGTGTGTGTGTGCGTGCGTGCGTGCGTGCGTGCGTGCGTGCGTGCGTGCGCGCGCGTGCGCGTGTTACACCACATACAGGATGCACATGATTTCCTTGGCACACGAGGTAAAAAGCAATGGAAACTAGAACTGCACTCAGTCGAGCACATACCTACCTCCACCAGGCTGAACAGTTAGTTTTGTATCCCACTGATAGGCCGGATCTGGATCCGGACCTGAAGCAAAATCTAATGTGCTTGTCCTTGTCACGTCCACAACTCATCCACCAAGTTTTGTCATTTACTTCCACATGAATTTCAAGAACATTAGTGGGCAAATCATCACTATATATGGGATTTGAGCCCGGAATGCAACATCATGAGTAATGCACTTAAGGTGCAAAATGGCCAAGCCAGAAGGTCCTTTTCTCAATAATAGCCACATTTCTTCCACTCATGTGCTTTATCGAGGAAGCAACTTAAATCCTACATTTCGTGAGCTTTCATACTTGGACAAAACCCAAGCTGTTATTACAAATGTCTGAAATGGCAGAGATGAATGACAAAGGGAAGCAGGTTCACAGATTGGTGAAGGATGAAAGGAGAACAGGGAAACCGACGTCACACATGAGTGGTAGAAAGGAAAGAAGCAGGTGGGAGTGAGTGAGTGAAATGAGAAGAGAGCATGGGTGGGTATTGAGGAAAGCATGAGGTGATGATGGACAGCACTCGTGGAAGACTGAATTGAAGGGCATGAAGAAACAGATGCAGGAAGTTAGTTGCAAGAACGAGAGGGATGTTGGAGGAGGAGACCGTGTGACTCGGTCTCCAGCCAAAGCATTCCAAGAATATGACGACCCTTGGACTTGATCACCTCCAGGGTGGGGAGATAGAATGTAGCAGCACCACCCGAAATGGGGGAAATATTTCACAGCACTTTAGATGAAGACCTTATACACTGAAATGAGCTCTGAGCAGTTCAGGATGGACTGAGCTTTGCAGAGAATACCAGGCTTCATCCTGCCTTGGAGACCAGTTTGATGATATAGTTCACTCAAGACATGTAACACTTGTGAGACCTTGGAGCTCCAGGTGTGTACCTCCAGGGTTAGCCAGAGATGTACACTCGGGAGGGAGGTGGGGATGGGGGAGCGGGGGGGGTGGTGGTAAGTAAGCCATTCTTTGCAGAGGGACATCATGAGAGGATGAGATTTTTTCTGCATTCATAGGCATTTTCCAGTTAGTGGACAAATGACCTTTTCTTGATCTTCAGAGATGGATGCTGAAGCATTCTGCTTCTCTCAGGTGGGGTGTACTGATCTGCACTTTGTGGAGTCATCCACTCTATTGTCTTCATTTTCTTCAACATGAGAAAGGGTTTCTGAACCTGGATTCTCGGTTTTTATCCCATTACAGAAATCTCCAGATTTTCTGAGGGCTTCTGCGCTGGCTGAGCATGTGAGTCCAGTCGTGGTGATTCCAGACGAGGAAGAGCCAGAACTTGAACCGGAACCAGAACCACAGGTGATTATCACAAAGAATTGGGACTCTTGGTAATTGATTGTTGTGTTGAGCAAGTGTCAGAGTAACATTTCCTTCTTTCTCTTTCTCTTTCTCTTTCTCTTTCTCTTTCTCCCCGCCCCCTCTTTTGCCTGAACCCTTTACAAGCCTTTGCTGATTCCAGAACCCAACATTACAGAAGGACCCGATGAAAAGTACGTATAGAGGCGAGGGAGGGTAGTGAATTGTGCAATGACAAAAGGGTTAATTAGGAGGTTAGTCAAAATGTATGGGGAATGTTCAAAGACTAAGCCCTTGTTAAGTTTATCTGCTTCTCATGACTTTCATCCCAGATTTATAATTTTATATTGTGCATAAGTAAATTTAGCCACAGGAAGAGGCCACTTGGCTGATTGTGCTTGCATCATATCCATGTCTAGTGCTCCCTCCGACTGCAAGTAGTACTATTTAATTATCTTGCGGCAAATTGAGAGTATTAGAAAATAATGTTCAACTCTCTTTTAAGGTTAGAGGTTACCATGCGATTTTACCTTCTACAACCTAAATACAAATGTGATGGTAGGCTAATTTACATCACCAGCTGAAAGACACTGTACTCTTGGTCTTCACAACTGCGAGCAATGCATAAAAATGGCAGTTTTTAGTTGTTTGGCTACTCGTCTCATTTTGGGTACCATTCATGTGAGAGCTCATGTATGTGTGATTATCAATATCAAATGTTTTCTTCAAACATTTTCTTCTCCTTTTTTTTTCTTAACAAGATCTCGGCTCATGGAAAAGCGAAGTGACTGAGGGTATAAACTCGCAGTGTGGCAATGGAGTGAGGGTGCAGTGGCAGTGGGGAGGGGAGGGATTTCCCTGGTCACTGCACTTGAAATTGCCATCCTGGGGCTGGGGGTGGAGTGATAAATTTATCCCCCACACTGCCCCCTGTCAAAAGATTTTGAATTAATGATGATTAGATTGAATTTGTCAAGTTTTAACATCTGACATTTAAAAAATGATAAATGTATGATGGCAGCATCCTTTTTGAGCACCAACTGATTTTAAAAAGCTTGTTCTAACCACACAAACAGTATAAGATCAGGACATTGTGGGAAACATGATTTTGAAAATTGCACCCGTGTCAGAAGGAAGCGGTTCAGTCTGGCATTTTTAATATGAAATAGGCAAAGCCTAGAAACTAACGAAACCCTTTAGAATTATCCGTTACATTTACCCTTTAGATTTTTGAACCTGGTAGAATTACCCTTTAGATTTTAGAACTTTGTATAATTTTTTTAGAACCTTTAGAATTACCTTTTGGAACCCTGTTGAACCCCTTCTCACAAACTACCTGACCAATGTGGACCAAATTTGGTACAATGCACCAGGACAGCAAGGTCTTATGAGGTTGTGCTCCTCATCTAGATTCACTCCATATACAGGAGGTGAAAGAGGGGGGGGGGTAACCCAAATATTAGTATTTTATTCAAAAATCATCTTCTCAGAAACCGTCAGACAGATTCAGACCAAACTCACCATGAGGCATCAGGACCATGCCCTCACCTTAAGTTGTGCTCCTCATGGCCATATTTTCCCCAGAAAGGGGGCCACAGGCCCCCCTCCCCCTCCCCAAATCCCTCATTTTCACTAAGACCTCTTCTCCACCACTACCTGAGTGATACGGACAAAATTTGGTCAACGCATAAGGATATTAAGGTCTTGTGGGGTTGTGCTCCCCATCTGGATTCGTCCATTGAGGGGGGGGGAGGGGTTGCCCGAAATATTGGAATTTTATTCTAAAATCTTGTTAGAATCCAACAACTGGATCGAGACCAAACTATCCATGCAGCATCGTGACCATGCCCTAACCTTAAATTTTCTCCCCATGGCCATATCTCCTCTGAAAGAGGTGGCATGGCCTCCCTCCCCTCATCCCTCATATTCACTAAAACTATTTTCCTCACAAACTGCATGACCGATCTGGACCTTAAATCAGAACTTTAAGGTCTCATGGGGTTGTGCTCCACATTGGAATCCACCTCCTATAAGAACCTGAAAAGGGGGGTTTCACCTCAAATTCAAGTAATATATTTTAAAATCTCAGAAACCAACGGCCAGATTCAGGCCAAACTCTTCATGAAACAGAAGGACCATGCTGCTCAAGTTGTGCTTCCCATGACTGTAGCACTTCAGGAAGGGGGCTATGGCCCCTTCCCCATAATTCCTCATTTTCCCCCCACCTCTTGGGGAAATAACCATCAGTCCCCCACCATGCTGTTTTGTAATTGTGACTTTTCATTAATTAAACATTAATGATGTGACGTTTCAGCTTTGTCACAATTGTTGTGTTTAGCTTATAAGTTGTAAAAGTCAGAAATAACAAAAATAACCCATGATGTCTCAATTTTATCCCCCCATTGGAAATGTTACAAATCACACCCTGAATGGAGTAACAGTCAATTAATGAACAGGAAAGGAGATCGTTCGAGAGATTGAGAAAGAGAAAACACAGACTCTGTAAGTACTGGTATTTGATTGAGACTCGGAGGATGAATGGCAGGAGAAAAAATCGTGGGTTGGGATAGGAGATATTATAAGATGGTGGTGCACCGCCTACTTGAAGCTCTGGAGGAGATGATGGAACAGAACAACTTCAGGAGGGCAGTTCAATGATCAAAATGAGTGAGAAGCGAGGAGTGAGCGAGGAGGAGCGAGGATCAAAATGGCTGAGAAGTGCAGTCAACCTGGCTTTTGGAAGTTTAATCAGGCATCAGTTTAATCAGAATGCAGGCATCCTGGAGTTGTTGGGGAGTAGTACCGAAGGGTTGAGAGGGGAACTAAACCATGGGGAGCAAGGCAAGCTTTGCTATATGGTCAATCCAGGAGAGGGCATGACTGATTGGGAGGCCGAAACATTCAAGAGACTGAACCTTTTCCATTCACTGACCATAGGAATAATAATACTGACTAGCCCTTTTTATGCAACCCGATGGAGTACTGCTCTCCCCTTTGTGTAGGTGCTCCTCACATATTTATTGTCTTGATATCATGGAGTCCAAGGCCCTCCAAATCATTGCAATCCCCTGTGATGAAGCTGATCCTCTCAGCCTATTGCTCCAACATAGCAAACAGGCCTTTCTGTCTTCAACTGCTTCCTTTCTGCTGTTAACTCTCTGTCTTATTGGTCCCCCAAAGGTTCTCAGGAGCGCGTGCATTCTGCCAGTAACCCATATTTGGTGAAACTCCCAACTCCAGGCTTGCTCACCTCCACTCATTTGTTCCTCTTTACTCCTCCCTGTGGAGCCAACTTCCTCAATCTGTTCAATCTCATTCTTCCATTTTGGCTTTCAAGATTCGTGTTCACCGTCTGAAGTCAACCTCCATCGATACTCGGCATGATCTTCTCTACTCTCATTAACCTTCCCACAGCCCAGCCCTTCCTTTCCATGTTATTATTTTTCTTCCTTCTCCCTGTACCCTCCATGATGTTTATTTCTTCCATTGTTGTTTCATCCACAATGTTCCCATCATGTGTTTTTTTTTTTTGTTTTTTTTTTCCCCCCCAGTTTTCCCTTATTCCTGCTCAACAACTTCTGGAGATCGTAATAACACAGTTAATCAAATTTCTTGTACTTGAGCTATATCCAACAGGTTTACCCCCACCGTGTCTTCCTCCCCTCTCCTCCATCACCCTTTACTCTCTGTCTATTCTTTCCCTCACCCATTCTTCCTTCAATTGTTACTCTGTTGTGCCCCTCGACCTTGCTGTTAAAGTGATTCCACACTTTCCACTCTGTTCTAGCTGTTTTGTTCTGTTTACAAGGACTATCAAGGAACTTTGATGCAGGAGAAGGCCATTCAGCCTTTGTGCTACTGTTCTGTCCTATTTCGTTCCATTCTGTTCTGTTTTGAAGCTCTTCCATGAGCCTCAACTTTGTGTATGGGGAATAAAAAAATTGATAGGTGGGTTGGTTTGATGTTCCTTCAGGAGTGATACAGTATATCCCCTGCCTTTACTATTACCACCACAGCAGACATGGCTTGAAATGGCGATTGTACTCACAACGATATATACCTGACTACCACTATCAAATTTCAACGATTGATGCAAATGATACAAAGGCATGAACTACACCTTACTTTAAGAAAAGAGGACAAACAGCGAGGCATCGTGCCTAAGGACCTCCTCATTAAAAAAAATGATCCTGCTTTGTTGATCAAATCCATGCTGACGTCATCACGACATTTTGGAACTTATTCCTGCTCAACAACTTCTGGAGATCGTAATAACACAAGTAGAAATGAAATTAATCAAATTGAATGAGAACATCAACCTAAAGAAGGAGAAGCTGTGGAAGAATGTGAATCCTGACCAATATTATCTACTACATAATGGGTTCCTCCAATAACCTCCTGGCTGCTCGTCGTTCTACTGTTAACGTTACGGAAAGGAAAGTTAAATGTGATGAGATATTGTGCAAAGACATGAAACAATTCCAAGAGGATATATCCAGTTTAAGCAATATCCAGGTTGCTACAGACTCTTCTGATCACCTTAAGTATAAAACTAAAAAATAGATTTTATCGAAAAAAACGCGACACTGATCACTAACGTAATTATGTACCGAACCATTCCTCCACAGAAGTAGACACAGCTGAGGTTGAAAATTGTTCAAACCGACAATAATAGAACTTCTACTACAACCACACTGGAGGATCTCCCTAAACTAGGGATCATCAATCTTTCCAATCATTCCCTCTGTGAGGCTGAAATAAGCTTGCTCAATAAGGGTATAAAATTTTGCCCAATCGCTCCACAAGTGGACCAATTACAATTGAAAGAAGATGTAAAGGATTTCTTTAGGTGAATGACATTGAAAGCACACTTTTGTAGAGTACATGCAGACACAGTAACGTCAGCCTCACAACAGGGCAACACCAACAGATACTCGTACAATCACCTACACCGATACCAATACACCACACCTCACCTTGCCTAAACCAAAAATACCTGGATACCACGTGTCAACGATCCCCAATCGACACGTCTATATTGAACAATTGAGTAATGAAATTGAAAATGTGACCAAAAAATATAATTCTTCAATACATCAGAACAATCTTACAAAGGGAAAGTGACAGACACTCCACAATCTCCAACGTAATAAAGACTTTGTAATAAAGGTTCTTCCCTTGTTATTATGTCTACAATCCATTACATTGCTGAAGGTAATCACCAACTACATGGTGATGCCGACAAAGAGCTCCCAACTGACCTGACCCTTCTACTTCTCAAAGAGGTTAAAAGGATAGTAGATTCTATTCAGGGAGATTAAGCCATTAATGCTTGCTTTCTTCCGAATGACCCTCGGTGTCCTTATCTTTTTCTTCCTAAGATACACAAGGTAAACGATCCTGGTTGGCCATTTGTTCTGCACATTACATATCGAAATGTTCTTATATCAAAATTTGTTGACATTTATGTCCTCTTGTAATGAATCTACCCTCATCTTTGGGGAAAAAAAGAAAGAAAGAGATATTTGCTCTCATTGAGGAAGACCAAGAAGAAGGCTTATTTTGCCAAAATTTTGTCACCATAAAGGTAATCCAGAAGTTACATCCATGACTCATTTTTTCCCGTTTTCATATATATATATATATATACTGTATATTGCAGATTGGTTTGACGACAGGATTTCCTATCAATGAGATTCCATTTTGTGCTTTAAAAAAAATGTTTTTTTTTAATTTTAAGACATGCACGGCTTCATGTTTCCTCTCCCATTTTCCCTTTGCCATCATCTGTTGATGTCACCCATGGAAGAATCACAGGTTGCTGCAGGGGAATTTCACCCTTTTTGAAATTGTGCAATTCTGGTTGTATGTAGTTTTGGGAACCTTCTAGTGATTACATGTGTAAACAAAAATGGCAGAAATTTTTGAATATTCCTCCTCTCCCTTTCCACCTTCTTTCATGTATGCTTCACGCATGCCCTTCCTCACCTTGCCTTACTCCAATTGCTTCCCAAATTATTTTCAATCTTTTCCCATTCTCCTCTCCCCTTATTTCCCTGCCCTATCCTCCCCCATTCTCTTCCTTTTGTCAATTTAAATATGTCCCACTTCAGGACTCCCCTCCTCCCCCTTCCTAAGGCAGTTCCCTCTTCATCGTTACCCTTGGTGGATATGATCTTCTGAAATGCATTTCATGCGTTTTAACCCCATTTTAAGTGGTTTGGCTATGGAGGGGGTAGGGAGTGAATCTTTACCTTTGTCTTAACTTTTGATAAAATGTAGATTCCATAATTTTATTCCTGCATTTGTGTTTCTCGTAATTTTTTTTTTCCCCGTTCCTGCATACCAGAGATCTGCTGATAGAGAGATTACGCCAGGAGATCAGGGCATTGCATACTGAACTGCAGTCCTTCAAGAGCGAAGTGGGTGACTTTTGAGGGATTACAGTTGGCATGGCACATTTTGCAGGAATTGGGCAAAAATATATTTAGGTTATCAATGGGGTAAAGCAAATCATCTTAAGTAATGTTGTTGAGTATAATGTGTGATTTGGAAGGACTGGAGATGTAGTTACACTGGCTAGTTGAGTATGTGTTGTTTCATGTAATTTTCATCCAAACTGAACTGTTGGATTTTATTTCGTTTTTTATACTTCCAGATGAAAGAACTTATTTTTAAACCATTTTATTTGCTCCTTCGCTTTGAATTGAATGAGCTTGTGGGTGATTGTACTTCATCGGTGGTCAAAACTGAAAATGCACTTTGAGCGCGAAGCTGGGGCCACCGTGTTTTGTGCATTTTAAAAACGTGTTTACATGTCCCAACTCGTTAAGCAAAACCAAAGCAAGGAAAGAGATTAGTTTTATTATTAGCATTTATGTGTAAGCCTAGTCATGGGGGAAGTTGGGGGAGGGTGCAGCGACCCCGACGCAGTTTGGGCAGGACCTGCAGAACTGAGTGTCATTAATGGAATTTCAATGATTAGATTAGTAAGAAATTTTCATGGGCCTCAGTGAATAATAAATAATTGAATGGTTAATCGATATGATGATTATAATAATACGCTTGTTCGTCTGTCCGTCTACCTGTGTGTAACATTCCATTCCACGAATTGGTTGGACAGCTGGCCTGACTCCACCCATTGAAAAATCATATAGCCGCATGTTGGTGCTTACTGCTCTGCGAAGCCAAAGACATCTTTGGAGCTGTCATATTCACAATTTGCCATACCCTCCTTTCCTATAGGTTTTCTCTTAAGTGTAAACCGACCAATAATACCAATAATAATACCATTTCTTTCGTGCCATAAAGGCGCATAGGGCTGCCAAGGCAGTTTCATTGGCTGGGAGTACAGTTCTGGGTGGGTCGCCATGCCGACGCAGGTTACCCAGAACCATTATTACCCCAGTACACTGGTACTCATTTTGACGACCTCGGAAGAACAGGGGCTCGAACTCTGAACTGTAAGGTCCCAAGCCAGCCACCTTAATCGCGAAGATAAGACCAGGCTAAAAATGATACATAGCATGATATTTCAACAAGTTGTGGACGAATTATGACAAAATTTAGTGGATGAGTTGGTTAGGTGACAATAAGCAGCCAATATAATTTTGGTTCAGTTCTGGATCCAGAACCAACCTCTTGGTGGGATACAAAATGGAAACCATTCAGCCTGGCGGTGGTGTGTGCCCTACCGAGTGCCGTTGTTGTTATGATATTTTGCATAGATTGCACAATTGCGTTTATTTTGATGCTTTTTTTGTACTGACAAATAGGCCCAGAAAGTGGTGAAAAGTCTTCGGGAGAGAGTGCGTGAGCTCGAAGCCGAGTTGGACAGCGATCGTAGCTGTCGGGAGCGTGTGCAGGCTGACACCCTTGCCCTGCAAGCTGAATTGGATGGGCTGCGCCTGCAGCAAGCCGAACAAGTGCAGCAAGGGCTCACTGAAGCTGAGAGTATGACACATAAATTCATGGCGACTCAAAAAGCAGAGCTAACTTGCATTTTGTGGGGCCATTCTCATGTTTCTTGAAGCCTGACATTTTGCGAGCCAATTTAGCTGCTTTTTCCCACTGTTTTTGTGCTATGTCATGATTAATTTGTCGTAATTATGTCGGAGCTTGCTCGGGCAATGTATAGCAGAGGAAATGCATACCTGCATTCTAAACCAGCCGTGTTATTCTGCGTGTCTATACATGCCTGCAGAGAAGGTGCAGGCAAGTGAACAGCGGTATGGGAAGATGAAAGAGAAACATGCAGAGCTGGTCAAGACACATGCAGAGCTATTGCGAAAGGTCTGTGGCAATATTGTCATGCCAATTCAATGTGTTATGGCTTGTCTCATTTAGTAATACCTGCCTTAAGTGGACAATTTGTATGCAAAGTAAGATTGACCACATACAACAAGCTTGGGTGAGGATTGTTCCAGTGAAAGTTACACTTTTGTTATATGCAATGAATGTATACAACATACTTTCTTCTGAATTGATGCATCGGTGTTGTTGCACTTGCCCATTCGTATACTTTCATGAGGAAATGCCTCCGGTGTGCCGATGTGTACCGAAACAAAGATGATGTTCAAACCAATTTGCTTTATTTGTGAATAGTTTGTACAATTGGCAAAGTGGGATCACTGGCTCACTCGGGTAAAATGATTAGTTCAAGCATAAGTAAAACTTCACAAATGGTACCACTGAATCAGTAATACAGTATAGTAGACTGTTGATAAATTTATTCTTGGTCAATTTGTATTCAATGATTTAAATAGGACCCTATGGAGACTATTCTTACAAATTGGAATACTGACGATTCAAAATCCACCAATTTTGAATCAGCCTCTTTTTTAAGTTGGACTTAGCCACACTTGGAACTTAGTCAAGGTGTTGACAACAGCCTACTTACTCTTTGTGAAGGAGAGTGGGATCTTCAACATCCACCAACTATTGCTATCAGCCGGAACGGCCAGTATAACGTCCATCCGAGGGATGGCACACACTGCTGCCTTGTCCTGCCTGCAAAACACCAAAATGACTGTTTATATCTATATCGAGATTCAAACCCAGTGAGACAACTCAGAGGCGAGTGCGTACACATCTAGGCTACCCTACCAGCCCAACAAACAACTAAACACAATAAAATGCAAAAAAAAATTAAACAAGAAATGGGTCTACCTGCTAAAATTGTGCTGTTCTACTCGAGCCGATCAAGCTGTTAAGAAGGTTGGTGATCGAGAAGCTTTTCCACGATGGAGCTTTTGGAAAGCACACTTTGTCCATTGGACCCAGATTTACTTTTATAGTTTAATGCAATTTCAGCACATCCCATAATGTAGATTGCAGCTATATGGAGTCTTCTCAAGGCAATGCGGTGAATTTGGGGAAATAGACAGAGCTTTTAGCGGTTTCCATATGACAGAGTGCCATTATTTTATTGCCTTTCCAGAATTTTTTTTTTTTTTGAGAAAGTGGCCACATATGACATCTCAAAGGTGCTCACCTTTTCAACGGCAATCAAAAACCCAGTGTGAAGTCCACAGCAATCATGCTGGGTGTGCCAAGTAGGTTGAAAGGTCATGTCGAAACTTGGTTTACTATCGTGCTCATTAGAAATGAATTGTGCACAGGGTGAAGCATCACCTATGCCATCATGCATGAAATCCATCCTCATTTCCACTTTTCCAAAATTTAGTGTGTACATCAAAGATCCTACTCCATTTCTTTGAAAAGTATCAAGACAATAAAAAACGGGATAGTGCAGTACTACATTTTCCCTTGTATACAGTGTTCTACTGCATTACAGTATGTGCACACATAGGCATTGTGGAAAAGTTAACATGATACAGTGTAAATACAATGATACTTTTTTGAATTTGACCCCTGTCTTGCAGAGTGCAGAAGTGTCAAAGATTCTGAATGAGATTCAAAAGGAAAGGGAACAGGAAAAATGCCAACAAAAAGAACAGGAGCAGGCATCTGAGCAGGCATACAGCCAAGTACGGCAGCAGGTGAGGTCCTCCCATGGGTCAACTTTTAATTTTGCATGTGTAAGGGTAATGTGGGACTGACATGATAGCGAAGAGATGGTGTACTTGCCTTTTAGCTCTGAAGTCCCTGTTGGAGTTCTGTGCCGATTATAAACTGTCATCCTGGTGCTTCACAGCATGGGTGTTGCATCAATGAGTACAGCATTCTTTGCAGAAATGTTAAGCTGGGTCTCCCATTTGTTCACATTCATTGGTAGACAGTAAATATCCCATACTGTCTTTCACAAGTGTCGGCTATTGTGTGCTGGCACCTTGGCCACATTTCTAATTCTTGCCCTGACTGCTGCGAGGAAAAGCAATGGCAAATTTCCCAGTGTATTCTCAGCTTAGAGACTAATTCAGCAACACTTTAGCTCTGCAATGAGTGTGAACATTGGAATAGGATCATGTTATACTTGGAGAATATCTTAACACATCTATATAAGATGAAGCTGATCCTTTGAACAGCACAATTTTGTGAATAGGTTTGAGGCATGGAACTTGCTGTCAGAAAATCATTGCCTTCAAAAATTGTAACAAGAAAAAGAGCAATCAGAGATTGCAGACTCTCGTCAGGACTTGTTTTGTGTGGCATTCATGTACTGATGTTACATAATTAATAAGAGACATAACTGCTGACACTTTATAACTGCTGGCAGTGATGACCCGGTGCCAAGACATCCCACTTTGATGCAACCCTGCTTTGATTGGACACCCAACCCTGACACATGACTTTTTAAAAATATTATTATTCAATTGAATTGAGAGTGGGATTAAAATAAATTCAATTCAAATCAAATTGAAGACCAAATAGATACAGTCCTGCATTGGAGTCATCAGAAGGAACTCAAACGAGCAAAAAGCAAGATAAAGTCATCAGGATCGAGGAACCTGGATATGATTCGCATTTCAGCTGTTACTCCTTTACCCTCAAATCCATCCAAGCACAGCCGAGTTGGCCTCATTCCAAAAAAAAAAAAAAAATATCTAGTTGCGAGACCATGCGTCCAATCAAGTTGAAATTTAAAACGTGTATTCCCAATTGCTACGAGATTATAATTGTGAAGTTTCACTTTGTTTGATTCAGCGGTTCCATAGAAAGCATTATTTAATTTTTTTTTCTTATCGGGATGTTATCCCCAATAATCTGTTAAATAGCCGGTACGTACTTGGCAGCTCCGCTCGGCTGCACCTCATCCAGTAGGTAATCTAAATAATGCAAGTATTTACCAAGGGCGTGATTCCCTGATATGGAGGTAACGTGTCCTTAGGTAAACAGTTGTTAGTAGACAGAGGACCCTACGTCACGTGGTCAAGTTATTGACATTTGCAGTCGATTAGCAACCCGCCACGACACGGTTATTCGTGTGTGATGACTTGCGATTCCCGGTGAGTCTGGAGAGGAACCTGAGATGGCTCCTCCATTGTGGTTCCACGGCGATGCTGGCCCCGCAACAATGATGGTCTTCGTTTTCACCCCTGTCTGTTTGTTGCTTTACAAGAAAAAAAATTCCAAGTATCTTGATCGGTTTGATTCGTTTGTTTCTTGGCAATTTTTTTTTTTTTTTTGCCAAGTATGTTGATTGGCTTGGTTTGTTACTTGTGAAAACCAAAGATTTTTCAAATATATTTGTTGGTTTCGTGTGATATTCCGTCTGTCTGTCTGTTTGTTTGTATGCCAATTGCCTGCAGGTCACAATTTTAAACTGATCTTCACGAAACTTCACCACTTGGTAGAGTTCGTCCATAAGCAAGAAGCCTATTGATTTTGAAGTCAACAGGTCAACATAGGCCAAAGGTCAACAACTTCAGTGAAAATTCTAAAATCCTCAATTTTAATCCCATTGACTTAAAATCTGGAGTATTTTCATATTTTGTAATTGAATTCAACCATCAATTATTTTTGAGGTCAAGTTTGTGTTATGGATTTCGTAAGTATTGTGCTATACACATTGCTACTTGTTTGCTGCTTGGCAAAAAAAAAAATTTTTTGATAAGTATGTTCATCACATCTGTTTATCTGTCTGTCCACTCACCTTTAATCGCTGACAGGTCACAATTTTTAACCGATCTTCATGAAATTTCAGCAAATGCATTTGGTGGTTCGACAGAATCCTCTTGATTTTTGAGGTCAAAAGGTCAACAACTTTTTCAAATTTCTAAAATCCTCACTTTTCATTGGATTGACTTCAAATTTAAAGAGGATTTGCATATCATGTCACTGAATTCAACTACCTATTATTTTTAAGGTCAACATAGGCCGAATTTCTAAAATTGTCAATTTTCATTGCATTGACTTTAAATTTGAACATAATTTTCATAGCTCACTGAATACAATCACCAATTATTTTTTGATGTCAACATATGCCAACAGGTCAACATAGACATGATGTCAACAACTTTGGTGCAATTTCTAAAATCCTCAATTTTCATCCAATTGATTTGAAATTTGAACAGGATTTGCATGTCAGGTCAATTAATTCAACCACCAATTATTTTAAGGTGAAAAGGTCAACATCAGCCTAATTTATAAAATTGAGGGAGGGCCAAAAATGTATACATCATAATATCTCAAAAAGTTGTGGACGGATTTGGACAAAACTTGGTGAACCGGTCGGGTGTGTAAAAGGGAAGAATGAATTCAATTTTGGTTAAGATCTGTATCGAGTTATGAGAATCTTTAAATTTTACAATTTTCTTCACCATTGAGAAATATGGCCAAAAACTATATACAGTGTAGCATGACTATGAATGGATAACCCACTACTTTCATTTCAGAGGTCATCTTTTGTGTTACCAAGAACAAGTTTGATAATTATATTTAGGAACTACATTGGCTGTGTCTCTTTCAAAGGGTAGACCACAGAATATGATCATTGGATTTTTGCATGACCTTTTCCACTTCCCATCAGGCTGAGGAACAGGGAATTCGAGCAGAGAAGCTGGAGCAAGAGCGGCACGAGGCCAAAATGCATCTCGACTCACTCAAACTCTCATTGCAGGCAGCTGAGCAGGTACAGTTGCATTGATGGTTGTGCGAATACAGTTGATTCCCAGTTGGCTCAATTTGGCACAGAGATGCAGTAAACTGTCACAATAATGTAACGCTTTGACCACGTGGTTCCATAGATGAGCATAACAGCCCAGGGTCAGATGATGGCGGTGGAGAGTGAGCGAGAGCAACTGCAGAAGGACTTGGCAGAGCTTGAAAAGACTTTGGCGGAAAGAAAGTTGGAGCTTGACAAACAATCACAGCAGAGTGTAGAAGAACTCCAGCTATTGCAGAAACTCTTAGCTGTCAAGGTAAGCTAAAATTAAAGGTATTGCTTAGTCAGCTCTGAGGTTTTTTGTGTACTTTTAATTTGATAAGGGCAAAAGTTAACTTCGTACAATAGGTGCTTTGCCAATTGTATTCCTCCAATTCACCAAACGGAATTTTAATATTAACGCAAATATCAAAGTTAAATGTGAATCTTCAATGGGTTTTGTGAATAAAAAGCTATAAGGTTTTTTTGTTTTATTTATCCCCATGGTTTTTGAAAGAAAAAAAAACCGGGGTTGATATTGTAGTCTGTCTGTCCATCTGTCACACTATCCCCTCCAAAATACTTCAGCAGAAATTCACCAAACTTCGTAGTTATGATCACCACATTGCACGAATCTGCATGAGCAGTATCATTTTTGTACCTATTTCTCTTCCCTCAAAATACATTTCTAAAATGACTTTTGGACCGTAAAATACAAATTTTTTAATGGTCATTGTATTACCCAGCAGGGCATGCGATGTGTGGAAGCACATTGCAACGTACACTACCGGTCAAACGTTTTAGAACACCCACATTTTTCCAGTTTTTATTGAAATTTAAGCAGTTCAAGTCCAGTGAATAACCTGAAATGGTACAAAGCAAAGCTGTAAACTGCCAGAGGTAAAAAAAACAAAGAGTTGAGGTTACCAAAAACTGAAAAATAATGTAAATTTCAGAGTTTTAAAAAAAGGCCCTTTTCAGAGAACAAGTAATGGGTTAGCAACTACAGCTGTTCTACAGCAATGGAAGTCAATTAAGCCTTGAAAGTTGATGCAAACAATTACTACAGGTGTCCCAACTTTTGTTGATTAGTTACAAACCCTCAGTCTGTTCCAACACTGCTTTTATACTGACAGTGTTGCTACACCCTCTGAAGCATTATTTTGACAATATTGTGCTGCAGGAAGTAGTATATTGCTATCATAATGGTGAGAAAAAGACAATTAACAAAGGAAGACAGACAGATCATTATAACCCTTAAAAGTGTAGGTCTTTCCTTTCGAGAAATTGCAAAGAAGCCAAGGTGTCAGTGAGTACAGTTTCCTACACCATCAAAAGGCACTTGGAAACTGGAGGAAACTGACAGGAAGAGGTCTGGCAGACCAAAAGCTACAACACAATCAGAAGACAAGTTTCTGAGAGTCAACAGTTTGCGTAATAGGCGGCTCACAGGACAGCAGCTTCAAGCACAGCTTAACACTGGTCGAAGTAAGGAAGTCTCAGTTTCAACTGTGAAGAGAAAACTTCGAGCTGCAGTTTTGACAGGTCGAGTGGCAGTAAGAAAGCCATTGCTAAGATGGCAAAATAGGAAAAAGAGGCTTACCTGGGCCATGAAGCACCGCCAGTGGAGTACTTATAACTGGAAGAAGGTCTTATGGACCGATGAATCAAAATTTGAAATCTTCGGTTCATCACGCAGGGTTTTTGTACGCCGTCGAGTGGGTGAAAGGATGGTTCCTCAGTGTGTGACACCAACTGTCAAACATGGAGGAGGAAGCGTGATGATCTGGGGCTCTTTTGCTGTATCCAGAGTCGGCGACTTGCACAGAGTGACTGGCACCTTGAACCCAAAGGGCTACCACAGCATTTTGCACCGCCATGCAATACCCTCTGGTCTATGGCTAGTTGGTCAGGGGTTCATCCTACAGCAAGATAACGACCCAAAACATATCTCCAGGCTATGTCAGAACTACCTTAGAAGAAAAAAACAAGACGGTAGGCTTCAAATCACTGAATGGCCAGCACAGTCTCCAGACTTAAACCCCATCGAGCTGGTTTGGGATGAATTGGATAGAAGGGTGAAAGCAAAGCAACCTACAAGTGCAACACATTTGTGGGAACTTCTGTAACAGTGTTGGGAAGAACTTTCAGAACAATATTTGATTTCCATTGTAGAAAGAAGGCCACGAGTATGTTCGGCTATTTTATCTGCAAAAGGTGGCTACTTTGATGAGTCAAAAATTTGGATTAAATTTTGTTCAACAAAACGATTCCATGATTTCTTTTTTATCTGCAATTGTTTATTTATTCTATGCTTTAATTTCAGAGTACATTGAAACATTAAACTGTTTAAATTTCAGTAAAAACTGGAAAAATGGGGGTGTTCTGAAACTTTTGACCAGTAGTGTAAAAGCCAATGGCTTTGTGTACTTTTGCTTTTTGTAATGAACATTTTAACCAGAACATTGCAATGACCATATAATTAATGTTATAAGTTTGAGAGATTATGCCTGGTGTTGGCTTAATGGTTAGGGTGGTGGCTTTGGATCCTGGGATCCTGAGTTCAAATCCCACTTGCTGTTGAATTAATATCAGGTGGGGTTGACTCAGCCTGTCATCGTTCTGAGGTCGGCAAAATGTGTGCCAGCATGCTGGTATCCTGTGTCGGAGTGGAGACCTGTCCAGGATTGTGCCCAATAGCCAAGGAAACTGCTTAGGCAGCACCAACGCTCTGAACAGAGTATAGTCCCAATGGATGGATTGGTTTGAGAGATTATCTTGAAAAGACACAAACAGTTATTGTGATTCAGCTTGGTAAATGTGATGTCGCCAAGACAAATCACATATGCCATGTTTCTGCCAACTAGTTAAGACCCGTTCCATTTGGGAACATGACTCGGTGCGGAAATAAGCTTAGCTGTGCAACAAAGTATTTTTTGTGACATTTGAGTACTGCATGTTTTCTTGAAGAATTTTTTTTTTCACTTCCCGTTTTAAGTCAGGCTTTCTTCACGGACAAGAATGCTGATATGCAGTGTTTTGTGCTTGCCATCAAGAGCCAGGATTTTTATTCCGTTGATGTTACCAACTCAACTTTTAGCTGTGTAGCACTGACCTTGACAAGGCATGGTTCCATGATTTTAATTTGGGGGGGTGGCGAGGGGGTGCAAAAATTTACATTTCACAGAAAAATATAATTTCGCTGAGCAGAGTGTGGGGAATATTTTTTGTGGGTGTCTCTGTGTCATAAATTCTAAAGACTATTCTAAATACAGACAAAGAACGCTCGAATACATTTGAAAAGTACTCCAATTGAAAAACTTTTACTCAAAACTCAACATTCATTTTAATTATTGTCTCACCATACAAATCCAATTGAATGAAATGCAGACATTGTTCAATGCGTCAGAGACTTTGATTTGTTTTGATTATTATGTCATTTATTTCATTATATGCAAAGTTTGACATGGAAGTGACCTTTGATCAGAGTTATGGTTTTTTCATCAGCTGTGAACATTTGCCTTCATCATCTCAACTATTTGAATCACTTGTAACAAAGCTTTCTTCTTATCTCCAACACATATGATGCCTGCTGTATACCCTGGAGAATTTCCCATCGTCATAAACCTCGCATTCCCATCTCTTGGATGAGCATGTTTTTGAATCTTGAAAACAGACTGAGTGCCAAATTGAAACAGAATGATAGGGACTCTGGATTATCTGATACTTGGGATAACATTCCACTTCTTAGTTCATGAATGGTTAGGAGAAAAGAAACGTCTCCGATGACACATGATTCTGGTAATTCATTAATCATCAAGTATCCACCATGGGAACAAACTGAATGGTACAAATCAGTTCCATATTGAACGCTGTGGTCAACATCCCCTGTGGTCTGAGGAATATCAGGTGATCCCACATTCCGAGACCACATCTTCGGTTGTATACACCTTAATAAATATGAAGAAACGATCACTTTGGAGGGGGAGGGGTTAGTGGGTGTGGGGGGGGGGCGTGTGATGGTGGCCCTCCTCCACCCCCGGATCTGCCCGTGATGACTGAAAAAGTCTGATGATATGATAACACCAACCTTGCAAACTGTTTGTCTCTGTAACTTATTGACTCTCATTGCGAAGCATGGCCGTGTCAGGAATCAACTTCGTACTATCTTGAATGAGAAGATGTGGTCTGACAGAGAGATGGGAAAGCAAGATATGAAAAGCTCTTTTCCTCAGAACTTGTATCTGTATCATCTAAATAATAGCCTTGCCTATTCGTCGCTTCGCTGACATGTTTAACTAGAACTACGTTGTCGATGGCACACCATCGCATATTCTTGCGCGCACTGCTTTGTCCCATTAACGCTAGTTTTTTTTTTTTAATAAGCCCCCATGACCCCACCCCCTCTGGCTCGGCCCCTAGGGGTCATATCAAAAATCCGACAATGTTGTGCACTTCCCCATACATATATCTACTATGTCCCAAAGTTTCAAGTTCCTATCTGAAACGGTGTAGGAGGAGCTGTTTTGACCCCTATCCGCTAATCACCCCTACCCCCCCCCCCAAGCACCCTCTGATCATCATGTGTTTAAAAAAAATATGTTGTTAAATGTATAACTCATGAATATATTTTATTTAAAAAGCTATAAACAATTTTTTTTTTAAATCGACCCCCGTGACCCCAACTACTCTGGCCCGGCCCCTTGGGGTCATATCAAAAATCCGAAAGTGTTGTGCACTTCCCCATACATTTATCTACTATATCCCAAAGTTTCAAGTTCCTATTTCAAACGGTGTCGGAGGAGTTACAGGGTAAGACAGACGGATGTATGGACGTACGGACAGACGGACGGACGGCGGAGACTATCACAATATTCCCGGTTTTCTTCAAAATCGTGGGAATAATAAAAAAAACCATGTTGCACTTCGCAAGGATATTGCATATCTATCTGTGATTCTAAATGAGGATATGAAATGAAGTGAAACATGAGAATAAAGGATCCTTTATAACACGTGTTTGTTATTGCTGCTGTGATGGTGGTTGTTGTTGTTTGTGTGCTCCTTCCGTGTACTTTTTAAAAAATATTCCTTCGAGAAGTATTACTTTACTGTATTTTATTTTGTGTGCTCCTCCCATGTTGTAAAGGGTTCCTGCTGTCAGAGAATAATGAATGTTACCATTGGAACCACTGCATTGAGCTCCCATTCCCGCTTCTTCTTCTTCAATCCCGGAAAAGCAGGCTTTTCAAACCGACATCTTTAGGCTTAAATGGATGCAAATTTTTGTTCCAAGTAAATTAATTACAGTAATACCTCGCTTTAATGCTTCTGGAGACGAGTGCTAATAGAAAAGGTGCTAAAAGGGGTCATTGTTTTCTGGGGATGCATTCCCGACAGTATTGTAATCTTACACATGAGTGGTATATGAAGGCTTCATTGGGGTATCGGTAAAGCGCTATCTGTACTAATAAATGTCAGTGTGTGTGTGTGTGTCTCCTCCATAACTCCACAACAATGAAACCTAGCAGCCTGAAACTTTGCATGCATACTAAGAAAACCTCCAAGGAAGTGCATGACTGAAAATTTGGTGTTTGGTTTAATTAAAACACTTATTTTGAAGATGATTAATAGCCTTATTTAATTATATCCTTTATCAGGCGCATTCTCGGTCACCGCTCTCTATGGGGTCTGAAGGCGCATCCGAAGAAACCTCGCTGGGGTCTGAAGCCGCCATGTTTTTTTGTTGCCTGCTCAGCCATGCCTTGACTTGGAACAGGCCGCAACAATTTTTTATGATAAAGTTTTTTTTTTTTCCACTTTCCTCACCCATATTATCGAATGCCTGTTCATGATAGCTAGGAAACGCTGTATACACTGCTTTTTTAAGTGCTGTAGTTTTCAAATTAGGAGCTTGGAGTGATTTCTTGCATGATGATACGATTTTCCATGATCTACTGTCATGGACGAATTGAAGTACATCATCGAAATATTATTTCAGTTTTGTCCGGATAGTGTCTGGACTAAACAAGTGTCGAAATCTGGAGTGAAATCTGATAATTTAAAGAAATAACGAGTCTTATAACTAAGCTGATAGACCTATTTACTTTAAGCAAGCAACGATATGTTCCCTCCTTCTCCATATATACACAAGAAAATGTGAAGTTTACAAAGCATTAAACTTGTCTTTTTCTACTGTTTGTAGAATTATACTGAATGTACAAAAAATTTAGGAACTCAACAAAATTAACTAGCTTCATTGAGCTATATGATTTAATGCATTCACTGTGAGACCTCACACCCTGTCCCTCAGTGGGACTGCTTATCTATAGCTTCTGCCGGATCGGTGTTTATATTTTCGGAGGATTCGTGAGGTGCTATACAGGGAATCAAAGCAAATCTGGTGAAAAATGGACGTTTTAAAATAAAGTTATAACATTTGCATGGACTGTGAACCGATGTACCATATGACATGCGCACAGACAAGCAGGCAACGTGGCAGATTATATGCAATATTTATTTCATGGGCGGTTAAACTTTGCGATGTCTCCAGGATTGTTCTCCATTAAATGGCAACTCTTTTGTGGATATAATCATTATTTGAATGAATTCATTAAATTTCTTTAACTGCTGTGGGTGCAAGTTTCTCTGTATGAAACATTCTATCATGAGAAAGATTGGAAATCTATTGGGATAAAAACGATTAGGCTGAAGCTTACAAGTCTTACCAAAAGGTATGTGAACACAATGGTAATAAAGAACCAATTTTGGATATTGTTGTGTTTAAAAGCCTGCATACAATCTACGCAATTGACCTGAGTTCTCAAAAGGAAACTATAAGGTTTAACAGAGTAGATATTTCCTCATACATTGAAAGAGGAGAGAGTGAAGAAGTTGATACATATTGTTTGTTTTTGGAAGAAACAGAATTGCATATTAATACAGACAATGGTGTTGTTATTAGTCTCTCATAATTTTTTGATAAATAAATGGGTCAGAAAGTGCCATCTGCGATTTATGTTGAACAAATCAATCTTAATAAATTAAAATTATGCATACAAAATCAAAAGCCTTGTATGATTAACGTTAATACAATTCAGAGAAAAGGAGCTGTAAGAATTTATGTCTTGCTCACAAGAGAACAGATTAAAATCTTGAACAATACTGGCTCACTTAAAATTAAAATGTCAAAACGGATGTTGAAGAAGTATTCAGTCAGGTTGACAAGTGGAGGATTTATTATATCTCTCCCTCTTTTATTGGGAGGTCTTGGTGCAGCGGGAGCTTTGACGGGTGGTATTTCCACAGCGGTAAAAACTGCTAATGAAAGGAAGGCTAAACTCCAGGCTCAAAAAGAGATGGAAAGACATAACAAAGAGTTGCAGAAACAAATTAGTGGAAGTGGTGTAATTGTAGATTTTGCTGAAAAACTTGAAAGCCTACCTGATAAAGGAAGATTGTTAGTTTGATATATGCTTTCTTCTATCGCACAAGCTGGTGTAAAATTAACTAAAAGGGGTAATGGATTATATCTTTGTCATAAATAAATGAGTATTGATGAGTGGTTTAAAGAATGCAACATCAAATATAGAACTTGCAAAATATTGTAAAATAAACTAAAAATTGATAATTTGATTATTTGTTTGACAGATGAATTACCAAAGTTGTCTGAAAATACAAAGAATATTATTATAAATTTAGAAGATAATGGGAACGATTCTCATTGGGTTTGTATTAATAATAGTCGAGACAAATTTTTTTGACAGTTATTGTCTTCCACCACCTGTTGAAGTAATGAAATTCGTACGGAATGGCGTTTATCATACATTTCAAGTCCAAGACTTCAATTATAATTGTTGCGGACAATTATGTTTTTACATATTATTTCATCGACAATTATCAGAATTTTTGATATCATTATTATCTAATATATATGACTTATTTTGGAAAAGATGGTTCTACCTTTGGTGTATCCCAAGAACTGGATATTGATTTGTCAAATTATTATACAAAAGGGCAGGTTGAATGATAGAAATACAGCATAACAAAAATATTAATGGATAATTGGTTCATTTAAAATGCTTTTAAATTAACCAATTATCCAAGCGCAATAGATACAAATGACTTGGTGAGATGAAGTGGTTTATCAAAATATATATGCTTGAATAAAATGGCTGTGTATTCCAAAGTTACAGAAATGTTGATTTTTTTTTTTTTTTTTTTTAATATCCGGGTCATACAGAATCCACAGTTCCAATTGAAATTATATTTTATAAAGAACGGCATATAGTTTTTATGTGAATAGAACCTTGGGGATATGATATGAATGATTTTGGGTATAATTGGTCGTTTAAATCCTTTCAGGTATTGTAGATTTATTTTAATCAGTTTTGAAAGGAAGAATATTATCCAGTTGGTGGAGATAATGAGATATGTGGAAGCACTATGATCAAACAACAAATAAAGGAATTTAAAAAGGTTAAAATCAATAACGGTATCACCATAGTTTATGTAATGAAACAAAGAACAGGAATTTACATAGTAAGTGAGGGAATGTAAACTGATTTAACAATATGAAGATGGGGAGGTATTACCTGTCATCATATTAATCTCTTGTATATTTCTGAAACATACATTTTGATACATAAACTATCATTTCTACATTCAAGTAAACCTACAAGAAAAGGGTATTCTGTATTTTAATAAATATGGTGTACAACATAAGAATGGGGGGAGGGGGGGGGTTAAATAAAAGATTGACTTTATATTGATGTTGATAAACCAACAAGTTTGGATTTATCTGAAATGTTAAGTCATGAAAAGGCACTAAAGTTGATGAAATATAAAACTCTTAGAAATTCAGAACAAATATTATTGGTTTCCTGTTATAAAAAGAAATTTTTGGAGACAGCATATCGAGAAATCCAGATGAATATATGCTTGATATTTTATGACGAGATGGTTAAAGGACTGTGAAAGAAACTAGGGCAGTTAAAGAGGAGGATAAGGAAGAAGAAGAAGAAGAAGAAGAAGAAGAAGAAGAAGAAGAGATGAAGGAGATCCCGTGGTTGAGCGGGGGATGGATCACGAGGGCATGAGTCATGCCGGGCGCGGGGGAGGGGGCGGAGAAGGATAAAGAGGAGATCCTTTCTTTGTTCGTGTTGGGAGTGGGAGAGTGGTCGTTCAGCAGGCCGTCGGGTCCTGCTTGGCTTGGGTTAGGGTTGAGGTTTTCGGAAGCTTTTTGCTTCTGCAGTGTGGTTGTTCAGCAGGCCATCGGGTCCTGCTTGGTTCAGTAGAGCTTCGGTCACGGCTTGGCTCGGGTGGAGTCTTTTTGGAGAGCTGCTTTGTTTGGAAGAGAGTTGAGCCGGTTGCTCTACTCAAGCTGCGAGTGGTGGCTTCTTCTTCTTGGTTCGTGGAGCACTTTGTTCTCCGTTTGGTTCCCGGCTTGGTGCGACTCGTCGGCCTCTTCTTGGAGGTGGTTCCTCAGGGAAGAGACGCATCGACGGGAAGGATCGGCGCTTCGTTTCACCAGCACGTGTTGAGAAGCGCGGGAGGACTCACGGGAGCTCGGGAAGGATCGCGGCTCATGGCGATTGGATCCAGCTCGCTATTGCTGCAGCCCGGGTCCGAACAACTTGAAGACCACACGAGGTGGAGAGGTTCGAGATAGGCTCTGGGTTTCAGCTCACCTGTCCTCCGAGCTGGAGCTCGTTATTAAAGGCCTCAGCCACCATTGCGTGCGTGCGTGCGTCCGTGGGCCCGTGTCTACTTAGTAGTAAAAACGGTTAAGTGATTGTGTAGAACGGTTGTCGTTCTCCTGTCATGCGTGTTGGCCTTGTATAATTGCATACGTGTTTTGCATGCTTACGTACTTTATTACAATAAATGTCCTTGTGTGAATGTAAACCTGCTCGTTGCGTCCTCTTCCCTTAATTGAGCTGCCATCTTGCACTCGGAATATAGTTGGTTTTAAAATAGCCGGTAAAGTGATCAGGTCCAACGGGGCTCGCGATAACACCCCGCTCGGTTATCCAAAAACGGAGCGAGCTGCATTAAGCGGCTCGTGTCCCAGCGGCCCCGTTAGGGTACAGTCTCTCGGTAGTCTGCCCACGTGAATAATTAGGTATATCGACAATTCGGTGATTTGACCCTGTCGCGCGCGGGTGAAATACTACTAGGCTGTGGAAGAAAGTGTACTAGGTACTAGAAATACAGCGCGACTAGGCTGTGGTGTGCTTAAAAACACACCCGTGGCTGGTTTTCGGCATTGATCCAGAAAACCACGACTGGATTGTCCGTTCGGTGGGCGAGACGGCCGCCATTGGCTAAACGCAGTCATTCGCATGCTGGCGGGCGAGAATCTACAACACTATATATATATATATATATATATATATATATATGTATATATATATATATATATATATATATATATATGAAAAAAAAGGATATATTTGTGGGGAGGGAGGAAAAAATAGTCTTCAACAGTTAAATTGGATTCGGAATGAAAGGTTTTCTGCCTAATATATTATTCTATCTCACAAATTGAGATGCTTGATCTTAAAAATCAGAGAGTGTTTTGGTAATGTCATAAATCATATGTCATTATTGTTCCAAACTCTTCAGAGTAGAATTGCAGATGGATACAAAAACAGATATGAAAAAGGAGACAAAACAGGTTATATATGTAGTGACTTTGGTAGGAAGAGGTGTCATAAATGTTTTACATTATAAATGAATAAAGTATTCAATGAAGAAGAAATCAAAGAGAATTTATAGAAAATTGATGAGGAGTTTATAAAAAAAAAAGATGTGTTTATTAAAATGAGTGATTTTGACATGAAAGAAAAAAAACCTTGCAAATAGAAAAGTTAAATCTATATATTAATATTTCGGCACGCCCCTCTTTTTGTTCCACCATCAGATTTTTGTTACTGCATGAAATGAAACAAGCTTTGACATGTATAGTAATGATATTATTGTCTTCCTTAAGAAGCCCCTCAAAATTCGTTTTGATGATTATCTATATTAATATTTTGGCACGCCCCTTTTTTTGTTCCACCATCAGATTTTTGTTACTGCATGAAATGAAATTATATTAATATTTCGGCATGCCCCTTTTTTTGTTCCACCATCAGATTTTTGTTACTGCATGAAATGAAACAAGCTTTGACATATTATATAGAAATGATATTATTGTCTTCCTTAAGAGGCTCCTCAAAATTCGTTTTGATGATTATCTACATTAATATTTCGGCATGCCCCTTTTTTTGTTCCACCATCAGATTTTTGTTACTGCATGAAATGAAACAAGCTTTGACATATATAGTAATGATATTATTGTCTTCCTTAAGAGGCCCCTCAAAATTCGTTTTGATGATTATGGTAGTGAAACAGTTCATGTTCATCCGACTTTTTATTATTCCTACTGCACTTCATTAGAACATAGTTTGTGGATGGATGCGCAGATCCCAGAACAACTATAGCTGTACAGAACAATTCATATTATCGATGGATAAAAATGATATTTAATTGATATTATAATAAATTGTTTATTTAAAATATCTTCAAATTTTGTGAGTTTTTAGTTTGTTGTGAAATATTAGGTCCTCGGGTCTCCGCATAGTGGCGTACAGGCTTAAGTTGTACTTCTGTTTACTACCGTAGAAAATCACAGAACCATCCGATCGACATGCTGTTAACAGTTTCAGAATCAGCTAAATTCTACAACATATGAATATGGAGACGAAACTGATCCGGCCAGCTAAAATCTACAAGATATGAATATGTAGACGAAACTGATCCGGCCTTATGGATCATTTTAAAGTAGGGTGCCCTGTAATTTTAATGCGCTCTATGGATCGTCCGGAACTCACGAATGGTACACGTTGTGTAGTCACTAAACTACGTGGTAATGTCATTAAAGTGGAGCTACTGCGGGACAGTCGAAGGGGAAAACCTGAATGATAATCAATGGATAAAAATGATAAAATATATTGTTTAAAATACATTCATGCTATCTGTCTTTTACCATATGTTGCCAGTGACGCCCGTTGAAGACGGGCACCTTTGATTGTAACAAATATTTTGAAAAGGTTGTTGCTGCAAGAAAAGGAAAAGAAGTAGATGGAACATTTTCTGCCGAATAAATGGATGATCGATTGAGGAGTTTTTTTAAGGATGCTTTGTTTTACAAAATAAGATTAAAATATATTTGTTGAAAGTCAGAAAGGCTATCTCGCTCTGCAGGAAAGTTAATAAATAAAGTTTAACTTTTCTAATAAATATGTAAAATGGTTTATTGTCTTCAATGTAAAAAGAAAACTGATACTAAAAATATCTTGCACATTAAAAGTAAAAACAATGATTTATACAAAGGGGGATACATTCATTGTGTGGAAGCAAAAAGTGTGAATTTGTCAAAAAGAGTAAATCTAAACATGATAACCATACAACCAGGGGAGATATAAAAAAGCTTTTATCAGGGAGTAAATTTACAACAACTGGGATATCAGGGGAATTGTATCTACCAGGATATTCTTTCTGTGATCCAGGAACAAACTTGGACAAAAGATTAGATGAATCTGACAATCCTAAGCCATGGAGCAAACCTAAAAAGAGGATTAATGAAGTTTGTATGTAACGGAATATTGATTTTGGAAATAGCACGACATTGGAAGAAAAACATGAAGATGATAGAAAAATGTTGAATAATTTGTGTTTGAAATGAAATCCAACGTTAATATAAAAAATTGATAGATTCATCGTGAGGCAGTTGATAGGTGCTTCATTGAAAATGGGGCTTGGTAATGCAAAAAGACCATGAAGCTCTGATAGTGTCATCAAGACTGAGGAGCAAGCTTACAAACCTTCAGATGAGAAGCTTTTAGCTTATGAATTACATAAACTGATAATCACAAAGTTTAAAAAAAACTTTTTCATATAATTGATGTTTTACATACAGTTCCTTGGACATGTAAATTGTATGATTTACAGGGAGAAGAAATCTTGGGATCATTTTAGTCACAGGGATGATAAACAAGAAAAAATAATAATAAAAACGAAATAATAAAAAAATTCACTTCATCCCTTTGTCTCCACCTACACGCCACACCTACATGCCCTACCCACATGCCGACCCCACACCCCATTTATTCCCCACCCCTCTAGTGTGCCCCCACCCTCATCCCACCCCTCCCCTCCCCAACCCCCCCTACCCCGCACACACACATGAGGAGTGGTGGGATGAGGGTGGGGCACACTTTTTCCCCAATTTTATTTTTTAAATTTGATTCTTTTCTTTTCTTTTTTTTCCAGTTTAGTAAATAGTAATTAAGATTATCAAAAATCCACACCGAACCAACACACATCAAATCACACATTGCTTCACATTTACAATTGCTACAAATTCCCATTCCGTTTGCTCACGTGATTGTGTTTACATTTAAAGATACTATACATCCACCATTCCCACTCTCCACCTCCAATATCTCTCCTTTTGTATTACTACATATTATATATTTGCAAGATCCGTATATATATATATATATATATATATATATATATATATATATATATATATATATATATATATATATATATATATATATATATGAGTATGGATACACACATACATACAGGGTGAGTCAAAAGTAGCGCCCGATTTCTGTTTTTTCGGCTGTCAGATTCTTTCTGGGAAGTCATGTTGTTAATAATTGTCTTGCAGATTATTAATTTTCGTAATTTATTTATTTTTGATTTTGTTTTGCAGGTTATTGCTACGAGTTTGGAAAGTTACTGAATTTGCACCAAATTGAACCATGAATTACCTTTCGATGAATCAACGCATTGCAGCCGTGAAACATTACTACAAATTTAATGAACAACCAACGATGGCGGCACGTCGTTTGGCACAGGAATTCGATATTAACCCACCTCAGGGAAGAAACATACGATTGATTGTCGAGAAATTTGAAGCAACAGGGTCGGTAGCCACTGCAAAGAAGTCCGATCGTGCGAAAACGGCAACGAATATAGCTAAGGCTGAAGAAGCCATCAGAAGACTGGAACAAAGTCCGCAAAAGTCAACTCGCCGTTTATCTACAGAGTTGGAAGTGAGCCAATCAAGTGTTATCCGTATCCTTCACCAGAAAAAATGGAAACCTTACATTCCACGCTTACTGCATGCCCTTCATGATGGAGATGACGACCGCCATCTTCAATTTTACGAAGAGGACACAATGCTAGACAACATCTGGTGGTCAGATGAGGCATGATTTAAGCTTAATGGCACAATTAACAGACACAATTGTGTCTACTGGGCTGCGAATAACCCAAAAGTGACAGTTGAGAAGGAGGTAAATTTACCTGGAGTGACAGTTTGGGCAGCCATATCTCCATTAGGGATAATTGGACCCTTTTCTTTGAGGGATCTGTCACTGCAGAAATTTACCTGGATATGCTGCAAACCTTCTTTTGGCCCAGGGTACAAGATCAGGACTGTTATTTCCAGCATGATGGAGCTCCACCTCATTATGGACGTTATGTTCGTCAGTGGCTTGATGAAAACTTTCCCAGAAAGTGGATCGGCCGCCGCGGTCCGATCGAGTGACCGACATGCTCCCCGGACCTTACACCTCCAGATTTCTTATTTTGGGGCTCATGAAAGACCTTGTTTATCGTGAAAAGCCTCGTACCATTCAGGAATTGAAGGCTCAAATCACTGCAAAGTTTGAGGAAATTGATACCGAACTCTGCAGACGTGTGTGCCGCTCTGTGCCTGCTCGGCTGCAATTGTGCATCGATCACGAGGGAGGGCACTTTGAAAATTGCAAGTAAAACAGCTTGGTACAGTTCCGTAATAATTTTTTCTTGAATAAATGGTTAGATAAACATGTCATTCATTTATTTCTACCTTCTTGTACACTGCAATAAAAATGGCAAACAAACAATCAACTGACAGAAATCGGGCACTACTTCTGACTCACCCTGTATATGTATATATATATATATATATATATATATATATATATATATATATATATATATATATATATATATATATATATATATGTATATGTATATGTATATGTATATGTATATGTATATATATATATATATATATATATATATATATATATATTGATATGCTTTCACATACACCAATCCACACTGGTACAGTGTGCACCAGGATGAGTCCAGCTTGCTAGTTTGGAGAGAAGATAGCTCATGAAGAGCTTTTGTGAATGTGAGCAAAGAAAGTGTGTTGCCAAATGGTTCACTGCTTTTCTCAAACACTGGAATGCAGTCAATTGAGTTTGTACACATGCTGTCTGCTGGCATGGGTGCAAGATGGTGCAGCAAGCAGAGTGAAACAGTTGCCTCAGGGCAAACTTGCTAATGTGTGCAATTGAAGGTTGTCTCATGTGTGAAGCTTGTCTGATTTCTGCGAATGGAACACATAAATGGTTAAGATGTCATATTTATTGGTTGGATTGTATATTAAATGACAACTCCTGGAACTATGATTTAATGAGACAAAACTCTTACTTTTTACATAACTGCTTGAGCAACATATCCAAGTCAACGCTTTCCACAACTCTCCACTCCGTCAAAGGTGTGAATGTGTTATTCTGAAGTTCTTTAAAGCAGTCTATAAAGTTGAGATGAACTATTTCTTTCATCACTGAGTCAAAGCTAGGAAGGAAAAATATTGAATTAACTTTGGTTGCAATGCCAAACCGACCAGTATAACCAAGTAACTGCACATAGATATCACTCACCTGTCATTGGTTCTCATATGTTGGTTATTTGAGATGGGTGGGAGGTAGTCTTGAACCGCAGTGCAAAGTGACGCCTGTTTGAATGTCCGTCTTTCTCCAGCTGGAAATGCATACAAGTTGCTTTTACGAGCACAATTCTTACCAAAGCCATGACGAATATTAATATCCATCACATCATTTAATAGCCCCCCCCCCCACCATATGATAGCTTTGAATATCACTAATTAATTCAAATAGGTCGCACCTGTTGGATGGCAGTTCTTCGAGTGGGACCAAAAACTCTGACATGAATGGTGAAAACATACCAGTTTTTGTGTCAGGGCTGTTCAAAAAGTCCTCAACCAAATCCATGAACTCACTCCGAATTTCACGAAGAACATCATTTTCATTCATTAATTCTGCAAGGGTTTGCTGTGAAAAGAAGGAGATGCATTACTTGATCTTCACACAACAGAGCCATTTGTATAGCATTGTATTTTAAAAATGAAATTTTTCCTCGACTTTGTTGATCTCCGAGTCCACTTGATCCAGTTTAAAATGTACATGAGCATAGCATATATTGTGTGTCGATTCAAATCCAAAGTCACCCAATGATAGCAAGTCATCCCCAATGGAAAACTCATCTAAAATGTCATTGGATGAGACTGGAATATTCTATCTCCGAGTCAAAGCTCGGAGGGGAAAATAATAGTTTTTCAATTTGAGGTGCAATGACAAACAGACCAGTATCGTAGGAGGACCGGGGAAAGCATGTTGACTTCCCTCTCAGGTGGAATATCTTCGTAAAGCAACATCACAGCAGATGCGACGAGTTGTTGAGTCAATGAGGGTTTGGGAAATGCTTTGGTGTGCTTATATGTAGTACTGAGGCGTGTGGACCTTTGTAGAGTAATTATAATCTGTTCAGACAAAGGAGCTGATGTCATCTTATTGTTGAAGTGTCTTGCAGAATAATTATCTGCTCAAAGCAGCTGATTGTATCTTGTTGAAGAGACACGCAGTTAAAAAGCAGGTGCAGGTGAGAAATTGTTGCCAAATAGGTTTTCTTTTGATTGCCGTATAATGTAAATAAAAAGACATTGGAAGTTTTTGATGATAAAAAAAATACATTTTAGAAAATAGGATTGACACCCTCCCTTATGGATATAACATTTGAGTGCTAAGATAGGTTTTAGACATTGCAAAAATCAAAAAGAAATATTTCATTCATAGTCAAGGCTCATGGAAGAGCTTGGTCCCAGAAACAATTTCATGTGGTGAAGCTGGTGCAGGATGAGTGGAAGAAGTGGGGGAGAAGAAGGAGAAGTTGGTGCTGGAGGAGATCTGTTTATGAGGAAAACAATTCACTCCTTTTTATTGAAAGGGTCAAATAGTTTTTTTCCTGAGTTAACATTAAAGTCAATGAGGGAAATGGGATAGTTCCAGAACCAATAAAATTCCCCTACTACTGGCTTTCCTTCTTCTTTGACAAACTGCTCCTTGTACAAGTTAACTTTGTTTAGTTACCGAAGTGACAGACGAGGCAGAAGCTTTTATCTTGTCTGCATTGTTACCTCCACCGCCGAAGGTGGTTTGCCTGTGAACAGATATCTCAAAAAGTGGATGGATTCGAACGAAACTTGGTGGACAAGGAAGAATTTATTCAGTTTTGGTGAATATCCAGATCTGAATCCTGATCCAATAATTTTTTTAACTGATTCTTCACCATCGAGAGATGGGGCCAAAAACGATATGTAGCATATTTCAAAAAGTCATGGATGAATTATGACAAAACTTGGTGGATGACTTGGTTCGATGGAAAGAGCAAGCCAAATGGAATTTTGTTCAGGTCGGCAGATCCAGCCTAGCAGTGGGATACAAAATGTAAACTGTTCAGCCTGGTGGAGGTATGTGCTTTACCGAGTGCAGTTTGAGTTTAGACTTGTTCTAATGGTCAACGAAGCCAAGTCTAACACACGACCCACTTCCACCTGACACTCACCCGCCTCAATCTCCCTCAACACTTGCATGTGAGAAGGTGGAGTCGGAAAGGGAGAGGAGACTGCTTGAATGAAGAGAGAGGAGCGAACACCATTTGGAGACGTACACCACCCAGAGACGTACACCATTGATCTATTGGGACTATACTCTGTACAGAGCGTTGGTGCTGCTGAAGCAGTCTCCTGGGCTATTGAGCACAATCCTGGATGGGTCACAACTCCGATGCAGGATACTCAAATGGCTCAATCATCCCAGCAAGCTGGTATTCACCGCTCCCGCAGCAGTTAAAGGAATTAAATGAATTCGTTCAAATAATTACTTTATCCACAAAGGAGTTGCTGTTTAACGTAGAACAATGCTGGAGACATCGCAAAGTTTAATCACCGGTTAAATAAACGTTGCATATAATCCACCACGTTGCCTGCTCATCTGTGCACGCGTCATGTGGTACATTGGTTCGCGGTCCATGCAAACATTTTAACTTTATTTTAAAACGTCTTTATCACCAGATTTGCTATGACTCCCTGTAGAGCACCTCGTGAAACCTCCGAAAATATAGTCACGTATCTGGCAGACACTATGGATAAGCAGTCCCTCTGGGGGATAGGGCACGATGTCAAGCAGTGAATGCTTTTAATCATATAGCTCAATGAAGCTGGTTAATTTTAGCACGTTATTAAATATTTTGCTTACTCAATATAATTCTCCAAACAGCAGAAAATGAAAAGTTTAATGCTTTGGAAATTTCACATTTTCTTGTGTATATATGGAGAACGAGGGACCTCAGTCTTGCTTGCTTAAAGTAAATTGGAATGCAGTATAGGCTTAGGTTATATGACTCGTTCTTTAAATGATCAGATTTCACTCCAGATTTCGACACTTATTTAGTCCGGATGATATCCGATCCTCAAAGCCAAAATAATTTCGATGATATACTTTAATTAGTCCGTGAGAGCACATCGTGGAAAATTGCATTATGTAATGAATGAAATCGTTCCAAGCTCCTAATTTGAAAACTATAGCACTTTCAAAAGCGACGTATACAGTGATTCAGAGATATGATGACCAGGCATTCGATAGTATGAGTGAGGAAAGTGAGAAAAAAAAACTTTATCGTGAAGAAATCGTTACGGGCTGTTCCAAGTTAAGGCGTGGTAGAGCAGTCCAAAAAATGTGGCGGCTTCAGACCCCAGCGAGGCAACCCAGGATACTCCTTCAGGCCGCAGAGAGCGAGGTGGCCGAGGATGGTGCTTGATAAAGGATATAATTAAATAAGGCCGTTAATTATTTTCAAAAGGGGTGTTTTAATTCACCTAAGATTGGCCTTGCTGTTTTTAATTTTATAATCATCAGATATCCATACATACTGTATATACATACATACTGTTGTGTTAATGGCTTTTAGGGGGAAACTTTGCATGGTAATGGTGATAGTTATTTCCCACACTGCATGTATTAGCATAAGAGTGAGGTAATTTAATTGTGAGATCAGATAGGCTTTGTTACATGTGCAGAATCTCGCTGTTGTCTTACTCCACACGTGTGTGTCTAAAACCGCTATCGCTTCACATCCTTTTTCTGTTTTATGCCTTTGTAATCTGTATTTTATGTTTAAGCAACCCAACAGGCTGTCGGCGCATGTTTATGCAGGAAAATGCCACCATCACTGCAGAATGCACACCATTAAATTAGGTGAATTGTCATGTCTAGTTGCACGACCCATGGACTAGGACACCATTCAAAGGCAGCCAAGTATGGTGGGTCTCGAGGCATTGCGGCTGAATGGGGGCAGAGGTTATTAAAGAGAGTGCTGCCAATCACATGAAGAGAATCATGGAAGCTTTGCTGGAGAGCCTGCATGCGGACTGCTGGGATTTTCTCCGTGCCATGGCACACATCGACCCTCAGCCTCCCGACATGCCCCCACTGCAAGCCTTATCCACTTTCCCCTCACGTCAACTTATGTTTGCAGCACGAACTGTGGCCATATATCCACTGGGGACTCGCTGTATCCCACTGTATACAGCCCCGGGGTTTTTGTCTCCTCATTTTCTTCTGTTTTTTAAATTTTGTGGTGTGCTTGAGGCCCTAATAATTAAATACATAAGGACGTTCAGATCGCTCATTTACTCAGAGGAATGTGTGGGGTTTTATTATTGTTCAGGAATTGTATTGCTTCTATTTGTCTTCCTGCCATTCTTGTTGTTATAATACACATTACAAATCCACTTGGTCTCTGAGTGTATGAGTTATAAACATCTGTTAAAGGACAGATTGGATTTGAGCAATTAGTGCTCAGAAACGTGTCTGCGTCAGTGCAACCACCACTCGAATTGCGAATTTGGGTAATTGATGCGAAGGCACCAATAAGCAAGTCTGCTGACTGGCTCGGGCGTTCCATTTAAGCACGTTAATGTGGCAAACAGGCCCAGGAACTTGCTCGGAGTGCCAGAATCAGTTGGCCAGCATGACCTCTTTGACACGGTTCATCGGGATTCGAACTGGGCAACTGGGATGAGTCCGATGACTACATGACGATTCCATACATACATACATACATACAGACATACATACATTTGCCTTATTGTAGTAAGATTCGGGGATTTTTAACTTTGTACCTTGGGATTGTCATGACAAACCTGAATCGTTGAACGAGATGCAGTATTGTAATTAACTCCTGCCTTTTGCTGCTGGAATGCAGACACAGGATGAAGAGAACTTACTCGAGAAGCTAACCCGCCAGCGGTTGGCTCTGCTCAAAGCCGCAGTCACGGAAGCCGAAGGGCGAGTCCGTGAGGCAATGGACACACTGTCTGATCCACTTCACCTCTCCTGCAAGGCTTCACCGGGTGAAAACAAAACGTGTCTGCAGCAATGCAGTCACTGTTTGCATTTGAAACAATTAACTTATTATTTATCCAAAAACTGACAGCATTTTAACTTCCCTCCCTTTCCCCACCTTCTGTATTTCCAACAGAATTTCTTGAGGGTCGTGCCCAGGCTGCTCTTGAGGCCACAGACAAGGTCATGGAAGGCCATGCCCGTTTCTTGAGTGACCCAGAAGGTGTCTAAAGTATATAATTTTGTTTGCATGCTTTGATTTCCACTTGGTTTAACATATTTTAGTTGCTCAAGCAGTTCAAAGTTCTCATTTTTGCACAATGGCAATATTTGTTCTCACATCGGCATCGATATCCAAATCGGGTGTGGATCCATGATTTTCCGTTTGGGGGGAGGGGGATGGCACAAACATTTACATTTCACTGAAAAAAATATAATTTTACCGAGCAGAGCGAGAGGAACATTATTTGTTTTTTTGTGGGACTATTTCCAAAAAAAAAAATTCCAAAGACTTTTAAATATAGACAAAGAACACTCAAATACACTTTAAAATAAGTACTCGAATTAATTTTTTTTGCTCAAAACATTTATTTTAATTATTGTTTCATCATAAACAATCCAATTGAATGAAAAGTAATCATTGCATATAATGAAACAAATGACGTAATGATCAAAACAAATCAATATCTCTGACGTATTGAACAAGGATTGACATGGAAGTGACCTTCGATCAAAATTACAGTTTTCCATCAGTTCAACATTTGCCTTCATCATCTCTCGATGATGTGAATCACTCATCACAAAACTTTCTTCTACAACACATGTGATGCCTATTGTATATCCTGGATAATTTCCCACGGTCAAAAATCATGTTCTTGAGTCTTGAAAACACAGACTGAGTGCCGAGTTCAAACAGAATGATAGGGCTCTGGATTATCTGATACTTGGGATACCATTCCACTTCTTGGTTCATGAATGGTTAAGTGAAAAGAAGCATCTCCGATGACAAATCCGTCCATTGGGGGCCATACTCTGCGCAGAGCATTGGTGCTGCCTCAGCAGTCTCCTTGGCTATTGTGCGCAATCCAGGATGGGTCGCCACTCCGACACAGAATACCAACAAGCTGGCACTCATTTTGCCAACCTCGGAAGGATGACAGGCAGAGTCAACCCCACCTGGTATTAATGCAACAGCTGAGTGGGATTTTAACTCAGGATCCTTGGATCCAAAGCTCACCACCCAAACCATTATGCCACCACCAGGCATGATCACAAATTATTCTGGTAATTCTTGAATTATCAAGTATCCACCATGGTAAGAAACTGAATGGTACAATTCAGTTCCATGTTTAACGCTGCAGTCAACATCACCTGTGATCTGAGGAATATCGGGTAATCCCACATTCCGAGATCACATCTTCATTTATATATATACACCTTTTTTTTTTTTTTTTTTTTTTTTTTTTTTTTTTTTGTATACCTTGGTCGAGGCTCGTATGAGAGCTAACACACAACTCACAGCAAGGAGGCATGAGACAAGAGGGGCGGGAGTGGAAGGGACAAAACATTGGGGAACAGACACAGGTGAACTGTGGAAGGGAGAGGGATGGGGATGGGACGGGGAACATGGCGAGGGGAAGATGGACATTAAAGGGACTTTCAGGAAGGAAAGCAGGAGAATTGAAGGAAGTGGGCTTGGGTGGATTATCGGGGGTAGAAAAGTTCGAGGATTTGGATGGGGGAAGATAAGAGGTGGTGGTGAACAGCTGTTTTGAAAGCCTGGAGGGAAGAATGGGAAAGAATAGAGTGAGGAAGTTTATTCCAAAGGCGGGAAAAAAGAGGAATGAAAGAGTGAAGATGAGCAGTGATTCGTGATTTTGGTAATTTTACCAGAAGGGGGTTGTTGGTGGACCTTGAGCGCCCTGTGGAAATGTGGTGGGGACAAATCACAGAGAGAGCAGGGGGGGCAAGGCTGGAGAGGAGTCGGTAGAAGACAGAAAGACCACCGACCAACCTGTGGTGATTGAGTGAGAGGCCCAAAGACTCAGCTTCATTGCGGGAGATGCCAATGATCTTAAAAGCCCTGGTTTCGACAGCGTGAAGTCGAGAAAGGTGGGAGGCAGGAGCACCAGCCCAGAGGGGAGAGCAGTACTCCATCAGGCTACGGACAAAAGCTTTGTAAGTGGTCAGGAGCTCAAGAGGGCCGAGGAAGGACTTTGCACGACGGAGGATTCCCAGTCGGCGACTGGCTTTTGAGGCAAGGTTGGAAATGTGACTTTCCCAGGAAAGGTCATGGCAGATAGTGAGACCCAGAAGCTTGAAAGAAAAGACTTCTTCCAGAGGATTGTTGAGAAAGTGGATGGGGGGTTTTGTAAACGGTCCTTTCGAAGAGACATAGTGAGAGTGTGAGATTTGTCTGGATTGAAAGACATGTTCCACGTGTTGGACCAGTTTGTGATTTTATCCAGATCTGCAGTGAGCGAAGAAGCTGCTGCTTGCCGGTCTGAGGGATGACAGATGGTACGGCAGAGGGTGGAGTCATCGGCAAAGAGAAATAGAGGATTTTCCAGAGAGTCCGAGAGATCATTGATGAAAACCAGAAAAAGAACAGGGCCCAGAACGCTACCTTCAGGAACTCCAGCCTGCACAGGAAGAGGGGATGAAAGAACTCCATTTAGGGCCACACGTTGACTGCGACAGGAGAGGAAGTCTGCGAGCCATGAGTGGAGATGGCCTTGAATACCATGGGAAGAGAGTTTGGTGAGTAGGGCAGGGTGCCAGACTGTGTCAAAAAATACATCCTTCCTGTCAGTTACTATATTTTATGTTATCTTTATCTCTATATCAACCTCTTAGCCTCACAACTGTGCTCCCAACAATGTTGCAAACCAGCAGCCACAGGCTGCATACAAAATGATAATAATATCAACCTTTTTGCTTTCTTGCCCAGATGCTGTGGACCTGCTACAAGGGGTGTCTGCATTTGGTTACCTCCTCAGTGATGCAATGGTTCATGGCAGTGCCACATCGCATCAGGCTGGAGGAGATTCTGCCGAGGGTATGGCATTTGATGAACATCCATTTTTGCAAATCAGCCTTGATGATAAGCTAAAAATGTTGATTTTGCTTTTGTAATGAAAAATCGCATAAAACAAGGAGAAAAAGATGTAAAATGTCATAGCCTCCCTGGTTTTAGTAATTTTGCTGCATAAGAGTTAAAGGGCTAGCCCATATTTACAAGATTTATGTGTATGCGCAACTGACTTGAGTGGTCATGTGAAATACAAGAACATTTGTGACATGTGACATTTGCCAAGTTTGAACAAAATCGCACCATGCATGTCCGAGAAATGGTTGGGGACACTTTTGTAGCAAAATAGCTGCCAGTTGGCCATCTTGGATCTTATCTCATAAAACAATGATGTGCATATATAAACCATAATTCATTATCTGTGTGCCAAGTATGAACAGGATCGGTAAACGCATGTCCAAGAAATATTTGAGGACGTTTTCAGCACTGGCTTTTTTGTCTTTTTTTTTTACAACTAAAATGGCCGCCGATCTACCAGTCGGCCATCTTCAATCAGATTGCAAAATAAAGTGAGGTGCATGTGTATACCATCGTGTACTGTGGTTGTGCCAAGTTTGAACAAAATTGGACCATGCATGTCCGAGAAATGGTTTGGGACACGTTTAAGTAACAAAATGGCCACCAGTCGGCCATATTGGATCTGATCTCAAAAAAACAAATGACGTGCATATGTAATGCATCATTTATTAACTGTGCGCCAAGTTTGAACAAGATCGGTAGATGCATGTCCGAGAAATGGTTGAGAACGTGTTCAACATCGGGTTTCTTTTACAACTAAAATGGCACCAGTCAGCCATCTTTGATCACATCGTGAAACAAAATGATGCGCTTATGTATACCGTCATGTGTTATCTCTGTGCCAAGTATGAATATAATCGGTCCATGCGTCTCGGAGATATGGTTGCGGACGCACGCACGCACACAAAAATTGAAACCAAATGCATAAGCTCCCTTTCGGACTAAGTACAACAGGGGCTAATAATAGATTGGAGGTTATAATGTCCTTATTTTGTGTAAAAACAGTTTTATGCATACCTGACTGTATATGGCTTAATTACTCGTTTTAAGAAAAAATGTTGAAAAGATATCAGTGTTGTTGAAGTGGGTTGATGTAGAGCCGATTGTATTATTCCATGACTTAAAGTTTCGGTGTGAATACAGAAAGTCTGACATTCAGCATATTGTTTGGTCAGTCAAGGTGCCTGATGTTGGCACATACAAAACTAGAAAGGCACTCGGTAGAGCGCATCCCTCTGCCATGCAATGCCTGATCCAGGAAAACGTGTCAAGTCCAATACATTTTTGAAATATCATGTTCTGTATCGTTTTTGGCCCTCTCTTACAACGGTGAAGAATCACTTTAAAAATTAATTCTCATATCAGGATCCGGATTCGGATCTTCACCAACATCGAATCGATTTGTGCTTGTCAACATGCCCATGCTGTCCACCAAGTTTCATCCGAATCCGTCCACAACGTTTTGAGATATCGTGATATCAGTGAAGCCCGATCTCTCAATGGTGAAGAATTGCTGAAAAAATTATAGTAGCTGGATCCAGATTTGGATCTTTACCAAATTCTAATGAGTTAGTCCGTGTCACACACCCAATCTGCCCGCCAAATTTCATCCAAATCCGTCCACAACCTTTTGAGATATCTTGCATACAAACGAACAGTTCTTGCGGTTCTGGTTTTTGAAGTGATGGTTGGTTCTCTCCAGGGGTCTCTGCTGACTTTCTCAAAGTTAAGTTTCCAATTGTTGTCTGTCGTGTTTTGACTTTATTCTGTTGCCTCCATGTGTACTGTGTTCCTAGTTTGGTTTTGTTTCAAAACTTGTGTTATTTGGTGAGTTTTCATTGGTCTTGTCATGTCGTGCTTACCTGAGGCCTACCCGTCTTCCCGTCTGTGCACGATCGTGTTTATTTGTATTTTCTCCTTATTACCATCAGTTTTTATTTTCTCCAGTTTTCCCTCCACCCTCCTTCTATCCCTCCCAAGTACACCCTCTTGTTTTGTTGTATTTTTAAAATATATTTTAAGACATGAAACAAATCTTTTCCATTCTTTCCTTTTACCCCCACGAAACCACGTGACTTCCTGTGTACCGACTCTTCTTCCTCTTTCTCTACCCTCTTACCTGCCAATCCCACTCTGATCGTCAAGGCTTTCACCACACACCTTCACGACCTTTTCTTCACTTTTCCTTTACTCTTCCTCCCTCTTCCCTAATCTTCAAAAAAAAAAAAAAACATCTCTCACAATGCTTCAACTTCCCCTCTTCGCCCGGTTCTTCTTCTTCAAAAGCTTCAATCCATCCCTCTTCCAGTCTATTTAAATGAATCTCTGACCGACAAATGTTTAAAATCCCATCTTACAATGCTTGTTCGTCTTCCATTATTAATAGTTCTCTTTTTACCAACTTCAGTGCAAATTCATCCCACCTCCTTAAATGTAACTCCTTCCCTGTTACACCTCCTCCTTACTCTTCCCATCTTGCCCCCATCTGAGCATCTCTCCACTGTCCTCTGCCTTACTAACAGTTCCCCCTCTGATATCACAAACTGTATGGTTTTCAAATGTCTCGCACTCTTTCAGCACACTCCTCAATGTCTCTATCACGCTCTCTCTTCGCTCTCATATCTCCCTCTTCCCACTCCCTCAAATCTTGTCCCCCCCCCCCTGCCTGCTTCCACCTATACCATATCACTACCCAGTCTCATCCTCCCCATCTCCCCACTCCCCACTCCTCCCTTCTCCCTCCCTCCCCCCCCCATGACCATGCCTGCTGTCATCGTCTCCCCTTCCTCTCAAAGCTTCCCTCTCACCCCTCCCTCTTAATTCAGCCACCTCTCCCTCTTCCTCTTCAAAACAAACTTCGCTCTCTTCTCCCCCAAGCTTCCCCCTCACCCTTCTCAAATGCTCCCCTCACATCTTTCTCCCTCAATTCTCCCCTCTCACTCCTTCTCCGGTAAATGTCCCCCCTCACCCCTCCCCCTTAAAATCTCCCTCCATGCCCCTCCCCTTCAAATCCCTCCCCGTTGCACTCCCCCTTCTCAAAGCTGCCTCCCCCTCTTCCCATCCCCTAAATTTTTGTTCCTCCCCCACCCGCTCCCATCTCCACAATACCTCTACCAGTTTCATTCTTCTCCTCTCCCTACCCCTCCTTTCTCCCTCCTTTACATGGCCATGCCTGCTCTCATCATTTCCCCCTCTCCCTCAAAGCTTTCCTATCACCCCTCCCTCCCAAATCAACTGCCTCCTTCCTCTTCAAAGCAAACTTCTCTCTCCCCCCTCCAAGCTTCCCCTCACCTTTCTCAAAAGCTCCCCCCACACCTTTCTCCCTCGATTCTTCCCCCTCACTCCTCCGTTTCAAATCTCCCCCCTTATTCCCCCTTCTCAAAGGTGGCCCCCTTCACGTCCATGAAGCTGCCTCCTTCCCCCACCTCCTCCAATCTCCCACTTCCCTTTGCCCCCTCTCTTATTACTCCCCACTGTTACTCATTCCTTCAGCACATAGTCCTTTGTCTTCCTCCCCATCTGACCCTCTCCCCTAGCTCTTCTACAATTTGTCATCAACTGTCAACAACTCTCACTACCTCCACCTCTCCCACCTCACACTACCCTCCCACTCCCTTCCCCTGCACCCAAAGCCTTCTCCCCTCCCTCTTCTTTAACAGTGTGGACCTCAAGCATCCGGGGCCTTCGCTCTAATCTCACTGATCTCTCCATACAGGTTGCCACTGACAAACCAGACATAATCTGCTTAACAGAAACTTTCCTCAGTACCTCTCCCTGGTTACTCCCTCCTCCAGAATGATAGACCTGAGCCTCGTCCTGGTGGCGGAGTTGCTCTCTTTATCAAAAACTCTATTCCTCACTTGCCATGCACTGCCCTCACTCCTCCACACCCCCAGGAATACCTCTGGCTTTGGCATCCCTTCCTCTCCCACCTCATGTTCATCTTTGTGTTGTACTGTCTACCAAACGGTGATGACTCCAGTTACAAGTTGCTCACCAAAAACATGGACCAACTACGATCCTCTCATCCCAACTCTCTCTTCCTCATATGTGGTGACTTCAACTGTCATCATGCCAGTTGGCTGGGTGTGGGTAACTCCCTCACCTGCCATGGCACTTCAGCAAAAGACTTCTGTGACTCATTGGGACTGACTCAATCTGTCATCTTCCTGACCCGGATGTCAAGCAACGCTACTCCATCTCTTCTGGATTTGATTTTGACCAATTTCCCATAAAATGTCTGCTGTTCGTCTTCTCCAAACGGTTCATCTGATCATATGCTTGTTAAAGCAGTCATCTCGCAGGCTGTTATTTGAGAACCACCTCGGCGCCGATGAGTCTGGCATTTCACTCAGGCCGGCTGGAAGGGTCTTCAAGCAGCCATCGAACTGCTGCACTGGTCTCCCATTTCTACTCTCTCTGACATTAACTCATCCTGGGAATTCTTTCAAAGAAATTTGCTCTCTCTCATGCACAGATTGATCCCATGTGACATCCAGTTTAATGTCCATCCGAGAGACTGCACACACATTGATGAATCACCCTACTTTTGAAACACCAGGATTACAGCTGCATCAGGATTTGAACACAGGCTAGACAGCTGAGAGTGAGCGTGTGTACCTCTCGGCTATCCTGCCGTGATGCGGCAATTCATTGCTTTGTAACAACTGAAAACATTTTTTACTCATTGTAATAATCTAATTATCCTCGCCAAAGGAGTGGGTATTGCATTTGTGTCCGTTTGTTTGTCTGTCTCGTTGTCTTTCTTTGTCCGCACAGAACTTTAGTGTTTTTCTCCACAACCGCTCGTCGGATTGAGACGAAATTCTCACCATTAGTGCAACTACTCATGTGGAATGTTTTAATGATAATTATGACATCATAGGTCATGTGATGTGGCAGCCATATTGGAAAAACGGAAAAACTTTGGACCGCTCTGTATCTCTGAAACCGCACCAAGGAAAAAATTAAAACTTGGCGCATAGCAAGTACTCATGGGGAATGAGTGATTTTTTTTTCATGATGTCATAGGTGCCTTCATTATGACATCATAATTCCATATGTAGAATGGCACACCTGATCAGTATGAAACATTTTGAGGGTCATCTCACGAAAAAATAGTCCACAGAAAAAAATATTGATGATGTCATCTGTCACGTGATTATGCAGCCCTATTGTTAAAAAATAAAAATAAATCTTCTGAAATGGCTGAACAGAACGAGACAAAACTTTACACGTATGACCGCCTGTCCATGAGGAACAAAAAGTTCAGACATATGATGTCATAGGTCACATGGTTTGGCAGCCATATTGGATTTACCCTAAAACCTATAAAATACACCACTCAAAAGAAGTCATGGTAAGGGTCTGCAATCTCTGATTGCTCTTTATCTTGTTTATTTTGCCTTCCTAACTGCGGAGATGTCCCCTCCGAGAACCACATTGCAGTATCACCATGGAAGCTTGTGGAGATCAAAGCGTGAAGAGCACTCCAAGCAAGCACTCCAACAAAACGGTTGAAGAAACTTTTAAAAATGAAGCGTTTAATTATTTTATATATGTATCTGTCTATGTCAAAGTGATGTGTCATCATGAAAGAAGACTGTACAAAAAGGAGCAATGTCGAAATAGAATTGTACATTCTCATCAAGCGAGCCACTGACTGAGGCACTATACAACAATGTGGGGCCAAATGCAGGCGAGTCTGGCCAGACCTTTATTCAAGTCGATCGATATATTTAGTGAATACTTTTGTGATAATGTGAATACTTTTGCCATGTAAGGCTATGGCTTGGAAACGAACAACCAAGCATTTTGCATAGCACTCACCAAGTGGCTTAAGTACTCAAGCAAGTACTCCAACAAAATGCTCAATAAGGAATGGCCAGCTTGACAAGCGAATAGCCATCGCCGATTGGTCGTATAAACAATATGCACCTGGAGTTGCCTCAAATATCAAGCAATGTCCCTATTGGACAAATGAACACTTTTTTTTTTCTTTAAATTAATTTTTTTTTATTAGCAGTTGGAACCGCTGCTGATGTCAATTAAGACGTTTAAATTTTGAAATTCAGCTCAGTTTAAGAGATTCTAATGGTTATGGCATGTGCGGAACTGAAATACAGCCACAAACGCTTGCGTCTCCATGTGCTTATAAGCATTGCAATGTATCCAGGAATTTGAAGGTATAACGATCAGGCATTCAATGATGTGAGTGAGGAAAGGTAAAAAACAAGAAAACAAAATTTATCATGAAGAAATTTAAGAAGCAGTTGTGGCCTGTTCCAAGTCGAGGCATTATTGTGCAGGCCCAAAACAAATGGTGCACCAAGACCCCAGCGAGGTGACCAAGGATGAGCCTTCATAAATGATAATTAAATGTGACCATTAATTATCTTCCAAAGGGGTGTTTAAATTAACCCAAGCACCCAATTTTCATTCATGCACTCCTTTGGAGTTTCCGTAGTAGGCATGTGAAGTTTCAGGCCACTAGGTTTCATGAATTTGGAGTTATGAAGGAGACACACTGACACACTGACATTTATTATTATAGATGTAACTAAAAATCTCTGTGAAAAATCAAAATATTATAAATAAACCGTTTTGTGCAGAATTTTACAGAGTTTAGTCATTCATGTTAATACCAATCATGAGATTCCTTCCTCATTATGGGTGGCTTCATTGTTGATCTCATTCTTATAGATGCCAATAAGTGAATGGAGAAGTAAAAGAAGCATGTTGGACATTTGTACAGGGATACACACTGTTGTTCCAAACTAGATAAAACTTGATTATATTGGCCTCCTGAAAGACAGGGAGCTATTCAACTTCGAGGATAAAATAAACATGAAGAGTTAACACGATCCTGTGTTGGAAGCAAACAAACTTTGATGATTGTAAGGTAATGACAGATACAAATAGGAATACTCTCAATTACTACTTTGATGATGATCACAGTTTACACTTTAGTACACACCGGAAAGTAGGATTCTAACATGTACAGAGCTTCATATGTATTTAATACAAATCTGATGGGTTTTTTGTGGACTTGTGCTTGTAATTGTGTTATCTCAGATACTGTTTTGAATGACAGATTACAGGAAAAGTACAATTATCTAGGCCCTTACTGCTTTTCCCTTCGCTACCTTTCCCCTCGCTACCTTCCCCCTCGTTTCTTTTTCCCTTCGCTACTTTCCCCTCGCTAACTTTCCCCTCGCTAACTTTCCCCTCGCTGCCTTTCCCCTCGCTAATTTTCCCCTCGCTAACTTTCCCCTCGCTAACTTTCCCCTCGCTGCCTTTCCCCTCGCTGCCTTTCCCCTCGCTGCCTTTCCCCTCGCTGCCTTTCCCCTCGCTGCCTTTCCCCTCGCTGCCTTTCCCCTCGCTGCCTTTTCCCTCGCTGCCTTTCCCCTCGCTGCCTTTCCCCTCGCTGCCTTTCCCCTCGCTGCCTTTCCCCTCGCTGCCTTTCCCCTCGCTGCCTTTCCCCTCGCTGCCTTTCCCCTCGCTGCCTTTCCCCTCGCTGCCTTTCCCCTCGCTGCCTTTCCCCTCGCTGCCTTTCCCCTCGCTGCCTTTCCCCTCGCTGCCTTTCCCCTCGCTGCCTTTCCCCTCGCTGCCTTTCCCCTCGCTGCCTTTCCCCGCACTGCCTTTCCCCTCGCTGCCTTTCCCCTCGCTGCCTTTTCCCTCGCTACCTTTCCCCTCGCTACTTTTACCAGTCCTGTACCTGAAACGCATCGAGCAGAGGGGTAAGGACCTAAGCAAGAATTACCGCTTATAAAATGTCGGTGAAAATATCCATTCCCAGTGGAAAGCTTTGTTCTAGAACTTTTCAACGACCTTCTTTTATAACGATAAAAAAACGTTTTATGGTGTCAGTGTGTAAACACCCGGTGTATAAATTTGTGTTACATTAGGTCAACAATTGAGGACTTTGGTTACACCACTTCTCAACTCAGTGACTGTATTTGGATCGGTTACTTTGGATGTTATTGATTTCTAAATGATCTTCTTGAAATGTTTTGGGTAAAGATTTTTGTTTTTTGATTCAATGATGGAATCAAGGAGACTGTTTGAAATTGTATTTTGACCTTGTCCCCTGCCCCCTTCCCCTCTCCCTTCCCCTTCCATCCATATAAATTAGATGACTTTCATCGATGGTTTTGCAAAGCACACATTTGTTTTTGAATTTTGCTTGTGCCTCTGTCTATTTGTATGGTTCCCTATTTATACTTGTCTTTGTTTGTTAAAAGGGAGTAAAATAAAAACAAAATGATGGTTGATACAAGTTTTTTTCTGTTTAAAATAAATAAATAAATAACAAAAGCAGGATGTTTGAAGCTTTCAGATGTCTACTGAATGTCCTTGTCTCCATTGTCTACTAAATGTCCTTGTCTCTATTGTCTACTGAATGTCCTTGTCTCCATTGTCTACTGAATGTCCTTGTCTCCATTGTCTACTGAATGTCCTTGTCTCCATTGTCTACTGAATGTCCTTGTCTCCATTGTCTACTGAATGTCCTTGTCTCCATTGTCTACTGAATGTCCTTGTCTCCATTGTCTACTGAATGTCCTTGTCTCCATTGTCTACTGAATGTCCTTGTCTCCATTGTCTACTGAATGTCCTTGTCTCCATTGTCTACTGAATGTCCTTGTCTCCATTGTCTACTGAATGTCCTTGTCCCCATTGTCTACTGAATGTCCTTGTCCCCATTGTCTACTGAATGTCCTTGTCCTCATTGTCTACTGAATGTCCTTGTCCCCATTGTCTGCTAAATGTCCTTGTCCCCATTGTCCGCTAAATGTCCTCGTCTCCAGTGTCTGCTGAATGTCCTTGTCTCCATTGTCTACTGAATGTCCTTGTCTCCATTGTCTACTGAATGTCCTTGTCTCCATTGTCTACTGAATGTCCTTGTCTCCATTGTCTACTGAATGTCCTCGTCTCCATTGTCTACTGAATGTCCTTGTCTCCATTGTCCGCTAAATGTCCTCGTCTCCATTGTCCGCTCAATGTCCTCGTTTCCATTGTCCGCTAAATGTCCTCGTCTCCAGTGCTGCTAAATGTCCTTGTCTCCATTGTCTACTGAATGTCCTTGTCTCCATTGACCACTAAATGTCTTCGTCTCCAGTGTCTGCTAAATGTCCTCGTCTCCATTGTCTACTCGATGTCCTTGTGAATTATTTTAAAACTAGTATAAAAGCCCGCCAAAAATGATGGGTTGGAATTTTTTTTTTCGAAATATTCAAGGAGACTGAAAGATATGATCTTTTGTCGCAAGAAGCGTAATTTAAAAAAAACACTTGTACAGTCGTGACCAAAAATATTGACACCCTTGCTATAACTCACAATTAAAAATATCTCACAAAAATATAACTCACAATTTACTCTAAAAATAAGTTGAAATTGACAAAAGTATTTTGTCTCCACAATTCTTTATTTCACTGTTAATATTACACAACCTTTGTTTTTGATTCAGAACTTAATATATCCTTTTAAATCAGAAAATAAAAAGAAATGGCATTGAGAAAATTATTGACACCCTTGACTTAAGATTTGGTAGCACTTCCTTTGAACAAAATAACTGCAGTAAAGCACTTCCTGTAGCCATTATTGAGCTTCCTACACCTCTCTACTGGCAGTTTGTCCCACTCTTCTTGTGCAAACTCCTCCACTTCTCCCAGATTTGAAGGGTGCCTTCTTCCTATTGCTGTTTTCAGATCTCACCACAGGTGTTCAATGGGATTTAGATCTGGACTCATTCCTGGTCACTTCAGAACAGTCCATTGTTTTGGCTTGAACCATTCCTGGGTGCTTTTTGAAGTGTGTTTGGGATCATTGTCCTGCTGCAAGACCCATGACCTTTGACGGAGACCCAGCTTTCTGACACTGGGTTGAACATTGCGCTCCAAATGCCTTGGTAATCTCCTGATTTCATGATGCCATGCACACATTCAAGGCACCCAGTGCCAGAGGCAGCACAGCAACCCCAAAACATCACTTAACCTCCTCCATGTTTGAATGTTGGGAAGGTGTTCTTTACTTTGAAGGCTTCATTTTGTTTTCTGGAAACATAGAGATGATGTGCTTTACCAAAAAGCTCTAATTTGCTCTCATCTATCCACAGGACATTCTCCCAGAAGGATTTTGGCTTGTTCAGGTGTGTTTTGGCAAACTCCAGTCGGGCTTTCTTCTGTCTCTCTCTCGCAGTGGGGTCCTCCTGGGTCTCCTCCCATAGAAGCCCCTCTCATTGAGTTGACGACGGGTGGTGCAAGTTGAAACTGTCATACCTTGTGTCTGAAGGTCAGCTTGAATCTGTTTGGCAGTTGATCGAGTTGCTTTTTCCACCATTCAAACAATCATTCACTGCAATCTTTGATCAAGTTTTCTCCTGCGGCCACATCTAGGGAGGTTGGTTACAGTGTCATGGGCCTTAAACTTCCTGGTAACATTGAATACGGTAGACACAGGAACATCAAGGTCTCCAGAGATGGACTTGTAGCCTTGAGATTGTCCATGCTTGGTTACAATCTTGTCTAACCTCCTCAGACAATTCTCTGGTTTTCTTTCTGTTCTCCATGCTCATTGCGGCACATACAGTGACACCAAACAGCAGAATGACTCCTTTTCTCCATGCTCATTGCGGTGCACACAGTGACACAAAACAGCAGAATGATTCCTTTTCTCTATTCAAACTGGTTGAATGAGTGATTTTTATATTGTAGGCACAGGTGAGTTCAATTCCAAAGTAAAGGAGAATCACCTGCTTGAAATCCATTCATTTCAACCGATTTACAAAAGGTGCTCTCGGATGAATAATATTGTCGAGGTCATTTTAGGATTTTTGTGTGGAATAAGCTTAGATTTCGTAATTTTTTTTCATCTTTTTTTTGTTTTGCTCCACTGCAAACCAAAGAAATCCATTTGTGGACATGACAAGATTTTTAAATTTAAACAATTTTCTGGAAGAAATGGTGCATTATTTGAAGAAAAACTGCAAGAGTGCCAACATTTTTGTTCACGACTGTACCAATGTGACCATGTTTTCTTTATCTTCTGGGACGTTTAATTTTGACGGAACAGCCTCGTGAGCGTACCGAAGTCCGAAGCCTCCGCCTCGCGTCAGGTGTGCTTACATCTTCTTCATTTATTTGACATTCTATGGACGGAAACTAACACTCATTTTACCTTGCGCGTGTTGCACGTCATGTGCAGCAAATTTCACCTCCCTACGCCTTGTATTTATTGTTATTTAAAAAAAAAAAAAACAGTCTGTACATCGTCTTTAAGGCCCGGTTGCAAGGCACCATCTATATTTCTAATAGAAGAGACGTAGTTACTTTTTTTTAAAGAAAAAATGTTTGTCGAGGTTTTTTTTTTTTCTCTCTTTTAATATATCCTGAAAAATAGACCACAGTGAACACACAGTCATGTTAAAAGACTGGCCTCCAAAGGCCTTCTTAAATCGTCCTTATGAAAGGAGACAGACAAATGCACAAACACAATTAATACACACTGTGTTTTATATAGGTAGATATGCTGATGTCTCCGTATGTTCTTCCCTATTCATGATGTGTACAAGCTCCTCCATGATCTTTAGATCGCTGTGTGGGAAAAAAATGAATTGTTTGAGAGTATTCTGGGTATTAAATATTCAGACTGCAGATTTCGTGAAGGTTTCCATCTTCGCGTGCCAATAACGTGACGGGAACAGGTGCTGGCTGCATTTCTAAGTGCCTGTGTCGCTCATGGTCATTGCAGACCTGGTTGAAACTTGCCGTGTTTCTGGGGAGGAAGCACTGAGATTCCTGTCTACATTAGCTGATGATGACTGCCGTGCTCAGGCTTCGGCTCATGATGTAGAAACACAGCTGAAACATTTGCTGGAGCTTGCGCAGGTATCTGCAGTCTCCTCTTTTTCCTCCATGATTTTTCTCAGCCCTCTGTGACTTTCCTAGACACTCTTCCCCCCCACCCCACCTCCATGTACCATATTCTCCTCTTGAACACATCTTGCATGTTGTACCTTTTTGTGTTCTTTTTGCTTGATTCTCTAAGAGATATCTCTTAAACAAACATGGTTGTTTTTGTACATTCATATTTATGATGAGTTGAGAGATCGATGTTGATGCAGAAAACTACCAGTGGTCAATGACATAGCTATGTAAAGAAGGCTTTTGTTTTCTGAAAGCAAAAAGTTAATTTGCTCCACACACGAGTAGTCTATGTCACCATTTTTTAATTTTGAGGAATCGTCCATGTTCATATTATTTTGCCAAATTGTCACTAGAAATTCTTGACCTTCCATTATGAACAGCCGATCTTTGTGATAGATGTGAGAGTTGAGTTGCTCTCGGATGAAGGATGTTCCCAACACTCTTGCACTCATCTTGACTTGGATGAACTCTCATTCACTTTGCCTGAAAACCTTGGAGGAACTGTCATTTGCTCTGCTGCCCCAACCCTCCCAAGACTCCACTTTTTACTTGAAATTTTATTCTTGTTCCTCATCAAAAATGCATGTTTGTTCTGGACTAACCAACCATCCATCCATTGGGACCATACTCTGTGCAGAGAGTTGGGGCTGCCTCAGCAGTCTCCTTAGCTATTGGACACAATCCTGGGTGGGTCGCCACTCCGACACAGTACACCAGCAAGCTGGCACTCATTTTGCCGACCTCAGAAGGATGACGGGCAGAGTCAACCACACCTGGTATTAATTCAACAGCCGAGTGGGATTTGAACTCAGGATCCTAGGATCCCAAGCCCACCACCAAAACCATTAAGCCAACCCCAGGCATTCCAGACTGACACTACTGCAATTACTACTAGTCTGCATGCCAAGCTCAGGGGCAAAGCGACCCCCTTCGGGGGTTGACCCCTTTTTTCACTTCCTTTCGGACAGTGGGAATGTGAGGTTGGGGCAGTAATTTGTTCATGGTGCCGGCAATAGCTTGCCCACTCTTCGCGAAGGATACCGTAGGATCTTTAACGTCCACCAACTAATTCCGGCAGATGGGCTGCCCAGTTTAACGTCCATCCGAGGGGCAATGCACACTGATGAATCACCCTCCCTGTGAAACACCGAGATGACAGTTTATAGCTGGGCCGAGATTTAAACCCAATTAGACAGCTAAGAGGTGAGTGTGTGTACGCTAAGCTATTCTGCCAGCCACAAATTTGTTGCAGACACTCTTATTCAATAAAGAGCTGAATAACTTGATGGTAATTGGTGGTCTTCATTGATTAGAATTCAAAGGTCTCTGCTAATAAAATCACCAATGACCAGCTCCCTCTCTTTTAACTATCAATTTTCTCCAAAATTTGACAGCCTTAATTGGGGAATTGTGTTTTGTGGCCTAACACTAGTTCCTCCACAGGCCTTGCGTCCATGTGGCCGTGATGTGCAACAGCAGGAGCTGGGAGACTTGGTGGAGCAGGAGATGGCTGCCACGAGCTCAGCAGTGGAGGATGCGGCAGCACGAATCGAGGTGTGGTAGGGTTTTAGAGAGATGCATGCTATGCAGTGGAAAAAGGAGAGGCTGTGGAAATTCTGCCTATTTGCTAAGTTAAACCAAATAATGAAATTTACAATGACTTAAGTTTACTACATCCATTGTTGCAGTGTAAAGTTGTAAATTCATGTGAGGGTATCCTGCTGACCGTTCAGCTAATTACCGTTATTGTCTTGGCCACAGAAAATCCTTCACCTAAGGGTGTCTGAAGGTCCAATTTGCTTTGGGTTTAACATGAGTTCCCTGAAAAAGAACTTCAATACAGGAGGAGGCCTATTAGGCCCGTCAAAACCTGCATTGATTGCCAACCTATGGTTGTTTCCATCCATCCATCGGGACCATACCCTGTACAGAACGTCGGTGCTGCCAAAGTAGGCTCTTGGGCGATTGGGCACAATACTTGACAGGTCGCCACTCCGACGCAGGACACTCGAATGGCTCAATCATCCCAGCAAGCTGGTACTCATTTTGCCGAACTCGGAAGGATGACAGACTGAGTCAACCCCACATGGTATTTATTCAATTGCCGAGCTGGATTTGAACTCGGCACCTTAGGATCCCAAGCCTGCCACCCTAACCATTAAGCCAACACCAGGCATCTGGTTGTTTGTCAATACCCTATCCCTTTTAAATGCCAGCCGTCGAGCAAGAAGGCAGCACGTTCCATTTCTGCAGTTATTTTTCTTTTCCAGATATCTGTCCACTGTGTTGTATTATATGTATGATGTAAAAGTGACTAGAGAGGTGTCATGCAGTATGAAAATTAGCAGTGATGTAGCCCAAAATGTGAAAACTGGCACTGATCCATTTCCCATCCATCCTTCCTCCATATAGATGGCCAACAGCTTTACACGTCATGCAAATTAATCTCTCAACACAAGCCTTAGAGTTGTCGAATTTTATGGTTTTGCATTGAATGAGGGGATTCTGAAAATGACAAACAGGGAGCCAGCTTACACATTTACCATCATTTTTGCTCATTCCATAAGTTTTTGACAAGGTATTCAACAATGTTTTCTACATTTATGACAAACTAAAGAACACTGCCTGCTATTTTTAAAAACAACATTTTAATTTATTTTTGTTTTTTTTTAATTTTTTTAAAGACATTCGAGGCTCGTGGAAGAGTTAATACACTGAATGGGATTGGGATATAACAGCCAAAAACAGGATGTAAAACACTCGTGCATGGAGAAGGAAACTACAAGGAGGAGAAACTGGAAAAGGGCGAGGGATTTGGGTGGAGTTAATGAGGGTAGAAAAGACCATGGTTTTGGATTTGGGACAATCTGAGATGTTGATGAATGGCTGTCCTGAAGACCTGGAGAGAAGAATGAGATTGAAGATAATATGGAAGTTGATTCCACAGGTGGGGAAAAAGAGGAACGATGAGTGGATGTGAGCAGTAATCCTGGATTTAGGTAATTTTACCAGAAGAGGGTTGATAGTGGACCATGTGAACCCTGCAGTAACCTTGGGGGGGGGGGGGAACAAAGCACGAAAAGAGCAGAGGATGAAAAACCAGAAAGGAGGCGGTAGAAGACAGAGACCACTGACCTGTCTGCGATGGTAAAGTGATGCACCCATTGACTCAGTTTCAGTGTGGGAGATTCTAATTATCTCAAAGGCCTTGATTTCCACAGCGTCAAGCTGAGCAAGATGTGAGGCAGGGGGAGCTCAGAAGGGAGAGCAGTACTCCATCAAGCTGTGGATGAAGGCCTTGAGGGTGGTTAGGAATTCAGATGTGCCAAGCAAGAACTTTGTACGACTGAGGATGCCCAGTCGGTGGTTGGATTTGGAGGCCAATTTTGAAATGTGGTTTGCCCAAGAAAGATCATGGTTGAAAGTGAGACAGGAGTTTGAATGACAACCTCCTCAAGAGGATTGTTGAAGTGGATAGTAAGGTTTGCCAGACTGTCCTTTCAGATAGAGATAGTGAGAGTGAGGTATGGCAGGATTGAAAGACATATTCCAACTGTTTGATCAGCTTGTGATTTATTTTCAAGATCTGAAGAGAGGGTAGAGGCTGCAGCCTGCCTGTCTGAAAGATGATGGATGTCACAGCAGAGGGTGGAGTCATCAGATAATAAATAAAGAGGGTTTTCCAGAGTCGGTGAGATCATTGATGAAGATCAGGAATCGGACTGGGCCCAGGACACTGCCTTTGGGCACTGCAGCCTTGACAGGAAGAGAAGATGAAAGTATTCCTTTGAGGGCCACACAATGGTTCCGAGTAAAGGAAGTCAGTAAGCCATGTGTGGATTTTGCCTTTGCCAAAGGCAGACAGTTTGGGGAGTAAGGCAGGATGCCAGACTGTATCGAAAGCATGAGATATGTCCTGAGGGATGGCCCTGATCTCATATCTGACATTGAGGGCCTCCATCCATTGTTGAGTGAGTGGAAGCAGCATGTCCAAGGTGGAGTGACCTGGTCTGAAACCAAATTGGTGATCTGAGATGTGGTTGCGAGAGAAAAGTAAGGATTTCATATTGATTACGATTATTGATCCCATGACCTTTGCTGATGATTGGCGATAAGCTGATAGGTCTGTAGTTGAGGAGATCAGTTTTGCACCTTTTTATCATGATCATGCTGTGCAGTGATGTGATGTTAGCAGATTTTCAAGCAGATAAAAGATGACCGAGCACAAATGACATGTTGAAAAGGGTGGAAAGGATGTGCAAGACCAGCAGAGCGGGTTTTCTGGCACGTGAGCTGATGCCATCCGGTCCAGTAGCAGAGTCAGAATCGAGGGCTGAAGGTTGAAAGAACCTTCTCCACCTTCTTCGGTGCAAAAAGACACAATCTAGGAGCAGCTGGGTATGACAGGGAAGGATGGGTACCGAGAGTGAAGTGTTTTGGACACAAGATTTGGGAGGAAACACAGAATTGAGGCATTCAGCCTTCTCACAAGCGGGTCGACTGTGGTGCCATTTAAAGAGAGGAAGGGACAGAAGAGGATCATATTCCAGAGACAGACTTAACAAGGTGCTACCAGGTTTTAGAGCAGGGAAACAAGTTTGAAAATTCATTCTTAAGTTGGACAGATGCTGTTTTCTGGCTCTTCTGAGAGCAGACACACACTTGTTGCAGACTTTTTGGAAAGCACTGAGTTGCCTTCAGTCAGATTTGCCTTCCAGGAAGAGAAGCGAAGGGAAGTTTGTTTAGAGCAAATGCCTCACCACAGGATTCAGTGTACCATGGGTGGGAAGAACAACAGGATAATTGAAGACAAGAAGGGATGAGAGAGAGACAGAGACAGAGACAGAGACAGACAGAATTTCCAGGCTGAGTTAACATCAAGGGCAGTAGATATGGGAGACCAGTCCTGAAGGGAGATGGCTGCTTGCAGTCCCTGCCAATCTGCTTGAGTGATGTGCCAGACTCACTGGCATTGAGGCAGCTCTCTGAGAATAGCCAGAGAGATGTTGATTTTTCACATGCACATGATCAGATGAACCAATTGGAGCAGTTTGGCCATGAGCCAGACCTGGTAATTTTTGGCCACCGGTACCATCTGAAGGGAATACAGTCAACCCCCGCTTCATCGCGGTTCACCTATCGCGCCCCCGGTTCATCGCGGGTTTTCCCTTGGAACGTAACTAATTTTTTTCTGCGGATTCCCCCGGTACATCGTGGTAATAATATATAAAATATAAATTATTTAAGCAATAAATTATAACGCGTGGTGCTCGACCAGTCACACAACGCACGAGACAAAGTTTCACTTGTGAACTTCGAATATTTTCCACGTTTTTTCTCCAAGCCCCACGATGCCGCCCAAACGCCCTGCACCTTCTCAGGCTTCTGGCAAGGAACCAAAGTACCAGAGGAAGATCCTGGGACGCTCCAGGAGAAGGTTAAGGTAAAGGTGCTCGATATATGCTTCGGGAAGGAAAAAGGTTTGCCGCCGTTGGACGAGCACTGCTCATACCCAGCACCTCAAAACCGACCAGACCAGACTCGTCGATCTCCGGCACCTCAAACCCAATCACTGCCAAACCGACCAGACCAGACTAGTCGTTCTCAGGTACCTCAAACCCAATCACTCCCAAACCGACCAGACCAGACGAATCGATTTTTTGGGGAGGCATCCATTCATCGCAGATTTTCACTTAGCGCGTGGAGGTTTGGAACGTAACCCCCGCGAGAAATGGGGGATTACTGTAATGCTCATCATAATTTTTGGCAGGGTATACATCTCTACAGTCAGAAACGATGTGATAGCATTGCATTGGTGGTAGCCGTTTGTGTGTTATTAGCCGTTTAGTAACCCCATTCCAAACTTTTCTGAAACCGGCGTAAGACAGAAGAAGACATTCTATTTAAAACTAATGGTTCTCTGTTATTATAGGCTCTATCTTCTTGAAAATTGTTAGGCATGTCGCTCATGTTATTTGCTTTTCAAAGCAGCTGTTAAAACTAGCCTAGCATTTAGTGTTTGCAATTTCAGGCACTGATGGTCCAGTGCTGATACATTGCAGAACATATGATTTTGTTTTCATAAGAAGTGGTACGGAAGTTTTTTGCCCATACCCTAATTGATGGATACCATGTTTAAATTTGTGGATTTGAAGAAAATGTAGTCATAAACTAAAATAACAAAATTTATTTTAAGTTAGATGTACATTATAAATGTTATTATTGTTACCCCACCCCACAAAACGAAAAATACCACAAATCAAGGGAAATTTGTTACTTTTATAAGACAATATGTTTATCAGCAACACATTGGGCCAAGGTAATGGCCTTGTTGGTGTGGAACACCACATTTGTGTTTATATTCTGTAATTTTATGCCCTACAACAAAAGATTGTTTCATTTTCACCTTTGACTCGTGCATCAGATTGCACATGATTAACCATCTTGCTACTGTCTTATTGGTTTCTATTGTGTAATACGGGTGTTTGATACCTTCATATGTGCATTATTGAGTTTCTAAATCCCTGAAATTCTGTATTTTTTAAGAAATTACAGCAAAAAACACATTAATCTTGTTCATGAACATGCTATCATTTACCTTTGTTTGATTCTTGGAAAGTATCCTTCAATAACAACAGGAAAAATATCATGACATTGACCAAACTACATAAATCCATCCAAATTAGGTATTTTTTTCATTTGGGGGGGGGGGGGTGGGGTAACATTGTCTGCTACATTGATCTTAATATACAACATACAAAAAAGAAATTTAGATTTTTGGATTTCTAAATAAATTTGCTAAACACCCATGTAATTATATTGTTCCAGAACTTTTATTTACTTTCCACAGTAAATGATAGACATACTTTTCTAAAGGTGGTTTGATTTATCACACAGGAAATAGGCACTGATATATAAGTGTCACCAATGACATACCTTTCAACCTCAGCATGTTTAGCACTTTTTGTTGAGAAGCAAATGATCCGAGTAAAAGGTGAGACAAATTTCAATGTTAATGTTTGACTGATTAAAAAAAAATGTTGTAAAGTTGAAGTAGGATGTCTTACCTTGTACTGGCCATTTTGCACAAAAGCTTATTTAAGGGTAGGAATATAAACAGGGTGACAACACACAAAAAGCTACCACCGATGCAATGCTATCACATATTTTCTAACTCTCGGGTTGTATACCTTGCCAAAAATCACTGAAAATTATTCCCTCATGATGGTACCAACCAACCCGACTGGCTCGTGGACCAAGTGGAATAGCAGGAGAAATTTGTAGGAAAGTTAGTCATTACCAAGTCCAGAAGGGAGAATTTGCCATTGAGAGAAATCTGGGTAGGAAAGTTTATAGATTGTGTTAATCTGTTGGAGTCACAGAAGTCCTTTGCTAAACTAAGACCTGGTTTGGCCCAAGCAGATAAAAATACACAAGCCTGCTTTGGTCACAAAGGCAAAATAACTGTTCTGTTTTGACCACAGTGGCTCAATAATTTGGACTGAAGCATCTAAAAGTGAATTGCAAAAACCTAATATCATTGTAGGCATTCAACCTCTCCCTTCACTCCCACCCCCCTCCCCACTCCACCCACCAATTCCATCAGGAAATGCTCAACAAGTCTCGTGCTGCAGATACTGGAGTAAAGTTGGAAGTAAATGAGCGGTGAGTTTGTATTTTCTTCATCCCTCACTAATTCCCCCCCCCCCCACCCTTGTCATTTACGGTTCATGGCCATGTTGATATACTTTCCATCTTCACCTAATCTAGACCATTTCCCTCACAGTCCTCTTGATTTGGGGTCGACATTTACGGTAAAATTTATTTGTCGGAGGAGATGATGACATGAAGGGCTCTTAGGGGCGTTGATGTCTGTCACTGTCTGGGTTTATCTGGTCAACGATGTCTGAAAAATTTGGACTTTCTAGGTTTTCATCCATTTTTCACAGAGGCACAAGTTGGGAAGTCAACTAAGGATTGCACTTTGAGCTTTGTTGAACCAATGAGCTTCCTACATAGAGTATTATGGTCATCAAGTGAATGATAATGGAATTCCATGGATGATAGTTGTTCTGGTGAACATATGAATGATAACCATGGTGCTGTATTTGCAGAATCTTGGCATCATGCACAGAGCTTATGCAGGTGAGTTTAAGGAATTGTTGGTGATACTTGATCATATAATGGAGTTTTGAATAATCTTATAAAGATTGTCTCAAGTGGGGAATGATTGTCAGCAAGGCACAAGAAGTAAAATCGTATCCAAGTGAAACACTTAAGTGATGAGACTTATGTTTATGACTATATGATTGGTTGTTAAAGATTTCACATCACATACGTTATAGCCAGTCATAGGGCACTTTGGACACTTATGAAATGATGTAATCTGCCCCAGATTGCTCGACACATATGCGTAGGAAACCCGAGTAACGAAGTCCTTTGGGGTAGCCTGAACATATTTAATGCCTGCCATATAAGGATTATACAGCAGAATGAAATGAGAAAGAAACTTTGAAAGAAGCCCAAAATGCTTGTAAACGTACTTCCAAAAAACGATGTGGCTCTGCACAGCGACACAGTTGGAGAACTTTCTGATCAACTCGTCCAAAAGTTGATATATTGCAGTACTTTCACGGGCCCACATCATCAGGAGTTATTGCAAAAACTCCTGGGAATATGGGCCTGCGAAAGGCCGAAAGTTCATAGATGGGCGCGTTTTAATCAAACCTTTGTGCTTCTGAACACCGATGGGAAGGTCATATCTGGGGATTATCAATGCACAGGGTAAGTTTAAAATTATATTTACGATTAATCATGCTTGGAACGAAGGAGAAGGTTGGTAGGAGGAGTCGTACGGGCTTGTGAGCTATGATATAGTATTGTTGTAGATTTCCCGCCCGTCGGCGTGCGAACAACCGCGTCTAACCAACAGCAGTCACTTCGCCCACCGAACGGACAATCCAGTCGCGGATTTCCGGATCAATGCCGGAAACCAGCCACGGGTGTGTTTTTAACCACACCACAACCTTGTCCAAACTCGACCCACGCGCTTCAGGGTCCGATCGCCAAATCTTCAATTTACCTCATTATTCGCGTGGGTCGGTTACCGAGAAGTTGTACTTCAACGGGACCGCTTGGAAACGAGCGGCTTAAGCAGCTCGCTTCCTTTTGAGATAACCGAGTGGGGTATTATCGCGCAGTCCTGTTGGACCCGATCACTTTACCGGCTATTTAAAAACCAACTATATTCCGAGTGCAAGATGCGGCAGTTCAATGAGGGAATGGACGCAACGAACAGGTTTACATTCACACAAGGACATTTATTATAATAAAGCACGTATGCAATTAGACAAGGCAAAACATGCATGCAATTATGCAAGCAACAAAAGCACGACAAAAGAACTATGACCGTCTATACGAAATGCGATGCAAACATTTACAGCACACAAAGCACTTAACAATTTCCTACTTATTAGACGGGCCCACGGACACATGTACGCACACACACACACCCAAGAAATGATGGCAGAGGCCTTTAATAACGAGCTCCAGCTCGAAGGACAGGTGAGCTGAAACCCAGAACCTATCTCGAACCTTTCCACCTCGTGTGGTCTTCAAGTTGCTCGGACCCGGGCTCCAGCGAGAGCGAGCTGGATCTAATCGCCGTGAGCCGCGATCCTTCCCGAGCTCCCGCGAATCCTCCCGCGCTTCTCAACACGTGCTGGTGAGATGAAGTTCCGATCCTTCCCGTCGATGCGTCGCTTCCCCGAGGAACCACCTCCCGTGCTTCTCAAGACGTGCTGGTGAGACGAGGCGCCGATCCTTCCCGTTGATGCGTCGCTTCCCCGAGGAACCGCCTCCAAGATGGGGGTCGATGAGTCGCACCAAGCCGGGAACCAAAATGGAGAACAAGGAGCTCCACGAACCAAGAAGAAGAAGAAGCCACCATTCACAGCTCGAGCCGAGCAACTGGCTCAACTTCCTTCCAAAACAAAGCAGCTCGAAGCAAAAAGCTCTCCCAAGCCAAGCAGAAGCCGAAGCTCACTGAACCACCAAAGCAAAAAGCCTCCTCCCGCGCCAGGCCTCAGCCGAAGCTCACTGAGCCGGCTGAAGAAAAAAAGCTTCCGAAAGCCTCAACCCTAACCCAAGCCAAAGAGAACCCGAAGGTCTGTTGAGCGACTACTCTCTGCCGAAACAAAAAGCTTACTACTCAACTCCCCCAACACGAACAAAGAAAAGATCTCCTCTTATCCTTCTCCCGCCCTTCCCCCGCTCCCAGCGTGACTCATGACTCATGCCCTCGTGCTCCATCCCCCGCTCAGCCACGGGTGGGAGGGAGTTGTTGACATCATGAGTCACGGGACGGCAGGGTTCTTCTTGCTCTTCACAGAAGAGGGGGAGGGATGTCTCCATTGTTCGTTCCCGAAATATTAAATCGATCCGCAGCGCATCTAATCGATTTCTGAACATTTAAACAATGGAAGTTGAGCTATCTAGGGAAGAAGCACTTATCGACATAGCTGACTAAAGGAACCTGAATGTTGTGTGCAATCAAATTCCAAAATTCGTAAGACTACCCCCTACCCTTTTTACAGACTGGTCCAGAGTCGTCAAATTTTCGTGTGATCAGCATGTGTAAGTTTTCCCCAAGTACGTTCTACCTTCGGATCCCTGAGTGCGACATTTCTTTATACGTGTCCCAAAAATAAATAACCTAATGCACTGCATAACTAACTAAACAAACTCTCAGACTCATTCGGACAACTTAACTAAAATTGCCGGTGCTAAAACAAACATGCAGGTGGGGTTCCACGTATTTACAATTTCCACTCAACTTATCCATTACTTAACCATGGCCCAGGACTTGTGATCTGTGAAAGGGGAGAAGGTAAAAGTCATTTCAAAGTCCATTGATGCAGTGGAATGGATGGAGATGGTCGCAAAACACAAATGAGCATGAGGGATGCACGGGCTGCCTACAGGGCAGTCCTTGCAAAACTGGATGATCCTGGCGCACATGGTGATGGATGGACACAGGAGCAAACACAAACAAGGGCTAGCAGGCATGGGGTCATGGCAGAGGCAGGCAATCTAGGCATGGCAAGGCAAGCCCATGCAGAACAGGCGGCTGCAGCACAATAGGCCGGCAGGTGAAGCTGGCCGGCCTCTGGTGTGGTTCCATCAGGTCTGGAGGGAGGACGGTGGTGCCGGCTACTCTGAAGGCGAGCTCGGACCTAGCCTACTGTCTCCCCCCACTCTATCGCCTTTGCCTGTCTCTGTCCATACCCACTCCCTTAATTTGCCACAAAACACAACAAAATTTCGCCCCTCTTTATTTTTATTTCCCTTTTTTAATTGTCTCCCTAACCCCCTTTATCGTCTTTGTCTGCCTAACCTATCCTGTCAACTGAGCCGACTCCCAACAGCTACGTTCCCTCTCTGGTGGGGAATAGGGAGAGACGAGCTTCCTGTCTCGAGGCCCAACAAAGCCTCAGAATGGCCTCCTCAGAGTTCAGCGATCTACCAAGGTGAGTCCAGTGGCCTACAACGAGCGAAGGGATGGATGGTGTGAAGGGGTACATCTCCTAACTACCCTAACATTTATTACACCTGAAACTACCCCGGGGCTTTCCAAAAACGCCTTACACTTTAAAACTATTGGTTCTAAAAACCATGATTCCCGTTGCCTGTGTTGGTGTCCATTATAAATTTGGGCCTTGCCCTCAAATTTTCATTTGTGCCCTCACACAATTTCCTGGCTGGGCAGCGTGGCTCAACTGGCAGGAACTCCCCCTCTGCCAAACTCTAACCATGGCACCCCCAGGCCCGAAGGCTGCCTCCTAGCTGAGCTGCTTCCTACAACGCGGGGGGTTGCCCTCTCTAGCATTGCCCCCCCCTCCGATGCCCACGTGGCGTGTTGAAGCCCCGGGTCCCTTTCCGAGGGTCGCCCGTGCCCACTACACTGCCCCCGTGGAATTTTGGCGCTACGGGTCCCGTTTATGACGGGTCTCCCGTGCCCACTACACTATCCCGGCCCCTCTTGGGCCCTTGGCCTACTCTGGCCGACTAGTCCGGTGCCCGGGGTGCCCACTAAACAAATCCTCTACTTTCCACAGCCACGCTCCCAGCCGGTCCATGAACTCTTGCACCCCTCCAAATGGGTTTCGTGCCTTCTCTTGACACCAACAACAAAACGACCTCCTGTTAGTAAATTTAACTACCCATTAAATATCATTAAACGGACCCCGGGGTCACTTGGGTGGGAATCACTCCTCCCCCCCAATCAGTCATCGCACCATGCATACCACATTCGCTCCACTCGCACACTTGGGCCCACTGTCCCACACTCATTCCTCACACTTTCCATTTCGCAACTCACACCAACACTCCACACTGCCATCCTTCTAACTAAATCCCCTGACTAACTCATGCTCCCTCGTCATCCCTTAAAACTCATGCACGTTCCATTTACTCTACGTAGCTAAGCTATGTCCCCTCTACACATTTCCAGTCTGTCCATGTCTCCAAAGATCCAAAAATTCCCATTTCCTAAATCTAAACTGAAATCCCTCTAACTAATCAATTCCACGGGCTGCATGAGGCCTTGTCCCTGCCCCATGAAGCCGGTCTAACTATCGCTAACCCATCCCCCTAACTAGTTCTTCCTGTGCCCCCCAGCAAGGGGG
>NC_140964.1:66177432-66179932 GCF_056783735.1 Eptatretus burgeri
TTCTGGACCCATTTCTTCGCTCACCATTAAAGATTGACTTGGGTAAACGCAAGTCATTCATTCTGACTAAATGACCAGACCATTGCAGATGACGCTTTCGGATGATGCTTTCGATGCTACAGCACTTTGTTTTTGCCAAAATTTCGATATTCGAAACTTTTTCTTCCCAATTTGTTTTCAGGATGTTTCTCAAGCATCTTTGCTGAAAAGTTTCAAGCTGTCGGATGTGTCTACTGTATACCGTCCACGTTTCCGCTCCTTATAGCAGTGTGCTAATAACTACTGCCCGATAGACTGCTATTTTGGTAGCAAGTTTTTATTGTCATGGCTATTCCAAACCCGTTCTCTGAGCCTGCCAAAAGAAGAGCTGGCTTTGGAGATTCTACTGACAATTTCATGATCAAGCTGTCCATCATCAGACAAAATACTTCCGAGATAAGGGAAAGTTTTGGTCGTCTTCAACTCTTCTCCATTGACAAGGATCATGGGCGAGTGATGTGTAACACCTGTGGGTGGTTGATACATGACTTCCGTTTTCTTTGTGCTGATCGTTAGACTGAAATTGGAAGATGCGACTACAAAAGCATTCATGAGCCATTGTAAGCCCTCCTCGGTATGGGAAAATAATCCGCAATCATCGGCAAACAGGAGATCTCTGACAAGCAGGTCAATGGTTTTGGTTTTAGCCTGGAGTCGACGCAGATTGAAAAACCATCCGTTCTAAATTTTATGTGAACACCGTTGTCATTTGTTTTCAAGGCTTCTCCTTGAGCATGGTTGCAAACAACAGCACAAATAAGATAGGTGCCCCAACACATCCTTGCTTCACCCCTTTGCTGATGTTGAACGCCTCGGAGAACTTACCATCAGCGCACACTCCAGCTTGCATTCCATCATGCAGCTGTTGTAGCACTCTTACAAATTTCTGTGGGCAGCCAATTTTGAGAAGAATTTGCCTTAGAGCAACATGTGAGACTGGATTGAAACCTTTAGTTAGGTCAACAAAAACCGCATATAACCCAATATTCTGCTCGATGCACTTCTCCTGAAGTTGGCGAGCTGAGAACACCATATCCGTGGTATCACAGTAACCTCGAAAACCACACTGCGATTCCGAAACATTTTCATCTAGAATTGAATTTACGAGACGTATCTGAAGAATTTTAGTTAGTATTTAGGAGCATGAACTTAGGAGGGAAATTACTCTATGATTTCCACATTCTGAACGGCTGCCCTTCCGTTTGAAAATAGTAACAATGAGAGCATCCTTCAGTTGTTGGGGCACTTCGTCTCGCCAAATATGACAATAGAGGCTGTGCAGACGTATGATTAGAGCTTCGCCACCATGTTTGAAAATCTCAGCTGGAATCCCATCCTCACCAGGTGACTTACCGTTTGATAACAAATTGATAGCCTGACGAATTTCTTGTTCAGTTGGTTCATTCGCAAGATGCTGAATCACAGGTTTTTGAGGCAGTTGGTCGATGCTGCGCTGATCAACATGCGATGGTCTGTTGAGGAGCTCGTTAAAATGTTGCTGCCAGCGACCTCGTATCTCTGCCTGGTTGGTTAACAATTTTCTGCTGTCTTGAGATAGCAGGGTGGCACCATCATGTTTAGAAGGGCCATACAGTTATTTTATGGCATCATAGAAATTCTTTAAATCATTTTGATCCGCCAATTGTTGTATTTCCTGAGCTTTTCGGGACAGCCACTGGTCTTTCAACTTGCGCGCTTCACTTTGTAGCCACCTTTGACAAATTTGGAGCTTCAATTTCGATGATCGTGTGTTACTGGATAGCCATGCTTTAACTGCTTCGTTTTTGTTATCAATTATCCTCTGAATAATTACCAAATTATCTGAGAACCAGTCAGGTTGTTTCCTGGTTTTCAGTCCAAGCATCATCTTAGATGTGTTGTCGATCGTGTCACGCAGGATATTCCATTCGTTGGTCACTGTGCCATTTGGATCTATTGCGTTTGCAGTAAGCTCACCATTTATTTTTTCTGCCAGCTGGTGTTGGGTTTCTGCTGACCTTAGAGTTGAAACATTCAACTTTCTTACTGCCTTAAAACTGGACTTTTTGATCTTTGGGTGAATGACCATCTTTAATTTCATTCGAATCATTTTGTGATCGGTCTGACACTCAGCACCACGCATAACTTTTGTGATAGTTGGTTCACGAAAAAATATTTTCATGAAAACGTAAGCGACCACAATATTCGTTATTGGTGTGTGTCTGTCTGTCTGTCTGTCCCGAGCATAGCTCTGTGGGTTTTGATCCGATCCTGATAAAATTTTTGTGGGAGGTTTATATCATGATCGAGTTGTGTTTTCCTGAGAATGGGCATGGTGCGCCCATTATGGGTGAAGCCACGCCCAAAAAACATGTTTTTAGGGGGTAGCCGATTTCAATTTGCATCTTCTCCTAGGGGGTTTGTCGAATCTGGCAGGGGTTTCGGTATTTGGTTAGCCCAATGGCACCTGCATAGCCCCATG
>NC_140964.1:66182432-66293231 GCF_056783735.1 Eptatretus burgeri
CAAACCGATCGTGATGCATTTTAAGGCTTTCCGAGAGCTTTGGAGAGATTACCTACACTCCAGCACGGTGCTGTTTTTATTATTCCTACTGCATTTCATTAGAACATAGATTGTGGATGGATGCACAGATCCCAGGAGAACAACTATAGCTGTACAGAACAATTCATATTATCGATGGATAAAAATAATATTTAATTAATATTATAATAAATTGTTTATTTAAAATATCTTCAAATTTTGTGAGTTTTTAGTTTGTTGTGAAATATTAGGTCCTCGGGTCTCCGCATAGTGGCGTACAGGCTTAAGTCATACTTCTGTTTACTACCGGAGAAAATCACAGAACCATCCGATCGACATGCTGTTAACAGTTTCAGAATCAGCTAAAATCTACAAGATATGAATATGGAGACGAAATTGATCCGGCCATCTAAAATCTACAAGATATGAATATGTACACGAAACTGATCCGGCCTTTTGGATCACTTTAAAGTAGGGTGCCCTGTAATTTTAATGTGCTCTATGGATCCTCTGGAACTCACGAATGGTACACGTTGTGTAGTCACTAAACTACGTGGTAATGTCATCAAAGTGGAGCTACTGCTGGACAGTCGAAGGGGAAAACCTGAATGATAATCAATGGATAAAAATGATAAAATATATTGTTTAAAATACATTCATGCCATCTGTCTTTTACCATATGTTGCCAGTGACGCCCGTTGAAGACGGGCACCTTTACTAGTACATACATATATGTTTGGTTCCGGTGTCACAAGACGAATTATACGCGATTTTTGCCGACGAAGTGTCTGTGTATGTATGTTTTAACCACGGCCGCTGCTAGCTGTTTGTATTAACAAGAAATGATAGGAGCCCGATTCCTGTCGTCTCTGGATTTCTCCCTCGAATCCAATTTCAATTCAGGAACAGAAAAATTTTGATCAACTGTTTTGAAATTGCCACTTTTTCTTCTAAATGCTGAATATTATGTTTAAAAGACGATCTGAATAAGTTTTCATGCTAGCAAAAGTTAAAAGTGCCCAATGATCAGAGGATAATGACCAATGAGCGGAGGAGCTCCTTGTGAGCCAACGGCCATCCATATCCAGTGCCCAACTGTGTCTGCGGACGTCCTCCTGCAGTTGGGTCACTTCTTTTTAGGAGGTTGGTGGCAGGATTTGCACTCCGGCCACCGTAAAACCCTTCATTCCGCAAAACGCAAAAACGCAAAAAAAATCTGAAAACCCACTCCGTGGGAGTACCTCCTGTGCAGCTTCCCTTCGCAGGGCAGCTCACCGGATGACGGGATTGGGGCAAAGCCTTCGGGACCCCCAATCTTTGATGATAGGAGGGAAACCACGGGGTAACATCCCTGGGTCAGATTGCGGGAGAGTGTGTCGGAGTGGTGCTGAGGTGTCGTCCACCAGACGGCGGTCTCCTTGGGTTAACCTGAGGCGGTCCCTTTGGGTGGGTGCCTGGAATGTCCTATCCCTAAGAGAGGATGATCACCTGTCTCTGTTATCATCTGAGCTCAAGCGTTTGGACATCGGGATTGCAGCTCTCTCTGAGGTTCGGAGACCGGATTGCGGCGAGATAATGGTGGGTGGTTACACCTGCTATTGGTCTGGTCGCTCTGATGGTTACCATACCCAAGGAGTTGCTGTAGCTGTGTCCAATAAGCTGACCCCAATGATAATTGAGGTAACACCGGTCAACGAGCGTATTATGAGATTAAGGATTCGTCACTCCTTAGGTGTCATTTCCCTGGTCTCTGTTTATGCTCCGACTGAGGCGAGTGATCTCACCGTGAAGGATGCATTCTACGCCACACTCGAGTCTGTGGTTGATCAGTGCCCCAGACGAGATACACTTCTAGTCTTGGGGGATTTCAATGCATCGACTGGAACTGATAGGGATGGTTATGAGGTGTGTGTTGGTCCCCATGGGTCAGGAACTATGAACCAGAATAGCACTAAGTTCCTTGACTTTGCAAGAAGTCATGGACTTAGGGTGGCTGGTTCATGGTTTCAGCGCCCACAAGCTCATCGCTGGACTTGGTATTCCAACGCTGGCGGTGTGGCAAAGGAGATTGACCATGTCCTCATTGACGGTCGTTGGAGGATGATCCAGAACTGCAGGGTCTACCGGAGTGCTCAGTTCCTCAATACTGACCACAGGCTTGTTGTAGCAACTCTAAAGCTGCAACTTAAGTCCTGGAGAATGGTACCATCCCAGCCTAGGCTGGATGTTGCCAAGCTCAGGGATGAGAGAGTAGCTGAGGAGTTTGCGAACAGGCTGAGTGGACACTTGGGGGGTCTGGGTGCTTTGGGGGGTCCTGAAGAGTTGTGGAACGCCTTCAAGACCACCGTCCTTGATGTTGCCGGTGGATGCCTTGGAGCTCACCGCAGGGCAAAGAAGAATTTTGTCTCTCAAGGGACACTGGATACCATTGAACAGAGTCGCAGGGCCAGGCTGAATGGCAGAGCTGAGCTGTTCAGGGAGCTGAGGCGTAAAACTGTACGTGCACTGAGGGTGGACAAGGAGGCCTATGTGCGAGGAATCTGTGAGGGGGTAGAGCATCACCTGTGGACAGGTGATTCTCGTCCCGCTTACAGGGGAATTCGCGCATTACGTTCATCCAAGCCCATCCCTCGGAGCACTACAGTTCGAGCAGAGAGTGGTAGGCTCATGACAGAGGAGTCTGGAGTGAAGGCCCGCTGGGCCGGTTACTTTGAGCGGTTGTACCGGGCTGATCCCCCAGCTGTCGAGTTGGACGTCAAGGGTGTTACAATCCCTGTTGCTGACCCTCGAATCAACTGTGGTCCACCTACGCTTGTGGAAACACGGGCTGCGGTGAACCAGTTGAAACGGGGCAAAGCTCCAGGGATCTGTGGCATCCATGCTGAACTTCTCAAGGCTGGTGGAAATGCTGCACTCATGTCATTGCATGCAGTTTTGTGCTCTGCCTGGAACACTGGCATCATCCCAACTGACTGGAAGAGGGGCCTTGTTGTCCCTCTCTGGAAAGGGAAGGGTGATCGCCAAGACTGCAACAACTACCGAGGGGTGACGCTGCTCTCAGTGCCGGGCAAGGTCTTTGCTCGGATAATTCTCGATAGGGTTCGCCACCATCTGCTTGAGCACCAGCGTCCAGAGCAGTCAGGCTTTACACCAAAGAGGTCAACGATTGACCGTATCCTTGCACTTCGTGTCCTCACCGAACGCAGACGAGAGTTTCGGCAGAGGCTGCTTGCAGCCTATGTTGATCTCTGTAAAGCGTTTGATTCAGTGAATCGGGATGTCCTCTGGAGGATTCTTGGTCTTCGTGGGGTGCCACCAAAACTGATCGATCTGATGTCTGAACTCTACTCTGGTACTGAGAGTGCTGTGAAGTGTGGTGGTACCATCTCTGACTTATTTCCAGTTGTTACTGGAGTTCGTCAGGGATGTGTACTTGCCCCCACACTTTTCAGCACTTGTATGGACTGGATTTTAGGGAGGATGTCGGAGAGATCAAGTTGCGGTGCATCGTTTGGGAATGTCAAGATCTCGGACCTTGATTTTGCAGATGATGCAGTCATCTTTGCGGAGACTTTAGACATCCTCTTGGGGGCCCTCGAGGTGCTGAATGAGGAGTCGGAGCCGTTGGGATTACGGGTTTCTTGGGTCAAAACTAAGATCCAGGCTTTCGGTGACATCTTGGATGCTGCTGTCCTGTCTGTGTCTGTTTGTGGTGAGGATGTTGAGGTCGTGGAGAGATTCACTTACCTTGGCAGTGATATTCATGTCTCTGCTGGCTGCGAGTCAGAGGTCAATAGACGTCTGGGTCGGGCCTGGGGAGTCATGGATTCACTGGATCATGGGGTGTGGCGCTGCCGGTACCTGTGCGGGAGGACAAAAGTCCGAGTCTTCAGGTCCTTGGTACTTCCAGTCTTGCTCTATGGGTGCGAGACTTGGACTTTGACCAAGGATCTGAGACGGAGACTTAATTCCTTTGGTACCAGGTCTCTTCGGAGAATCCTTGGCTATCGCTGGTCGGATTTTGTGTCCAACGAGCGGTTGCTGAGAGAGACTCGGATGAGATTTTGTTACCTGCATAGTCCGTGAGCGTCAGTTGCGGCTGTATGGACATGTGGCTCGTTTTCCTGACGCTGATCCTGCTCACCAGATTCTCTCAGCGAGGGAGTCTCATGAGTGGAGGAGGCCAGTGGGCCGACCACGTGCCTCATGGTTGCAACAGGTTGACCATCATCTCAAGGAGATGGGGATGGGCCTGGCATCTGTCTGGGGGATGGCCAGACGGAGGCCCCTGGAGTACCGGCGGAAAGTGGACGCAGCGACGCGCTGTTCTGGCGCATGCTCCCATACCTGACCTGAATGTTCAGAACCGAGCCAGTGTAAAAACGCACACACACACACACACACACACACACACACACACACACACACACACACACACCTCATGTGCAAAAGGCCTCGTTCAGCATTAATACGTCAGTTTGAAAGTTTCGTATTCACTGAAGGAGCACTTACTGCTTCATGTTTTATTTAGTTCACATGAGGATGTAAAATGAAAAGCTGAACAACTGTTTGCTTTCCTGATTCTCATTTTTTAAATTTGCCTTTTCTTCCACTTTAAGATTGATATTGAATATGGTATAAACTTTTCATTTGTTTGTTTTTCTTTTAATTTGAAAATGTTTTTCTGTTACAATTATTTTCTTGTGTCATGGAATATCAATAATGCAGACAGATTAATTACGATGTGAAATGCCATTTATTTTGACAAAATATTTTCTATTTGTCACAGTCTTTGATAGTTATCTCCTTTGTTTCATATATGTATATGTGTGTATATATATATATATATATATATATATATATATATATATATATATATATATATATATATATATATATATATATATATATATATAATTCCATAAACAACAACCAGAAAATCATACCTTCATGGTCTCTGTGCTTGTCTCTTTTTTCAGGCTATTAAAATACTCATTAAAGCGTCGAAGGAGCTGCAGCGAGAGATTGTGGAGAGTGGACGGGTGAGACTGGAGAATGGGTTTAAAGGACACTGGTTTTATTTTATTTTTATTTTTCATAGTCTAAGACTCATAAATAAGCTGTCACACACATACAGACAAGCACATTAGACAACAATGGACTTGACCTTTTTAAACTTCAGACAAACACAGTCAGTGACCTTGGGGTGGGGGGGAAATGGAACATCACTTTTCTTTCTGCAGTCAGCAAAGCAATTAAGGAGAAATCCCACCCCCTATCCTAATCCCTCACCCCAACCCACGGGGTGCTGAGCATCAAGCAAGGTAGCAGCACATTCCATTTTTAAGTCTGGTATGACTCGGCCAACATCATAATCAAACCTCCGACCTCCCAGACTAGCAGCGGATGTTCTAACACGAGAATATTATCATCCATTGATTATAACTCTTGAAATAATTTGATTGCTATAATCTGATCAACCTTGAGTAGGGGGGCAGAGGGAGGGGGCAGAGCAATGAAATCCCAAACTTGTTCTGAAAGTTAAACATTTTATTCTTTGATTTTATTCTCTTCCCACGATATTTCTCCCTATTACTCAGAGGTTGCAACCAGATTATCTTCTTGATTATCATTATAACTCTGATCCCTCCTTTTGACTCGTATATTCTTTTCTCTCGAGGTTTTCTGTCAATGGGAAAATGCACACTGTAAATTCAACTGCTGGAATGCCAAGAGTGCATTCTTCCTGACTTCTCGCTCAGCTATGGTTCCTATTTTCTTGGTCACTGATAGTTTAACTCGTCGGTTAAAACATATTGAATATTAAAAATCTTAACAAGGAGAAATTATAAGAAGTTTTTTTCTGCAACACTTTAAAAAAACACAACACAAGCTGCTCAAAAACCTCAATCAATATTTGATTTTTCCGACACATGCTTGTCATTGACAAACCCAAGGTGTTATCCTTTCTTAAAAATGTAATAAATTTCCTCGTTAAGTAAGCTAAGAAATGTTCTCTCACAGGGCGCAGCATCGCCAAAGGAATTTTATGCGAGAAATTCTCGCTGGACAGAGGGACTCATTTCTGCTGCTAAGGCAGTTGGCTGGGGGGCCACAGCACTTGTGTAAGTTTTTATTTATTTATTTATTTTTGGAGGGGGGAGGGTGGGGGGCATAGATTGGAGTAATTTCCTTACCCAAATAAGTTTTGAATAGATTTCCACTTTGAGAAAAACATTGTTGCAATGAGATTTATAATGTGTCTCCAACTTGAGATGTGCGAGACACAATGCACGGGTTTCCCTCAAGGAAAATGTGATTACATTTATTGCGAGTAAATCGGTGTCAAAAAGTGAATTTGAGCTTCCTCCACTCCTTAAGCTTCCTTCTGAGTAGTTAAGCCACTCTTTATGTGAATGCTATGCAGGAGATGGAAAATATGTTTATCTTTGATGGCTTTCTAACTTTTGTATTTCTACTTTCATTTCAATCTTTGATTCTTTCTGGCCTTGTCAGTTGGGGTTGTTGTGTTTTTGAGATTCTTAGGTATTCATGGTGTTGTTTGACTTTTTTAGTCAGGGGTATTACTTCACAAGTTTTTTAATGACAGTTTTGTCCTGCTGATGAAGCCATTAGGGCAGAAACGAGTAACATGAAGGTGGAAAGGTTTCTGGCAACCCTCGACTCCAATTCTGCAATAGGTCTTGATGGTTTCAGCACACGTGTCCTAAAAACTGCTCTGCTGCTCTTGTTCATCCTTCTTTCTGTTCTGTTCACCCTATCATTTGTCTCAGACTCCAAGGTCACCTGCCTTCTACTTGTAAGTCAGCCAATATCACCGTATTACATAAACATGGTGCAAAAACACATCCTCCTCAGGGCCGGATTAACAAAGGAGCACATGGGTTGCACATGCCTTGGGATCCCCTAGCCCCCTGAAAACCCAAGGTGTTATCGATGCTTAATAATGTAATAGCCCCAAGGAGGCCCCCTGAAATGCCAAAAAAAATTTCTTTCGGAAATTTTTCATGTGTTTTCATACACACACTAATCACGTGTAACCAGGCTGGTGCAATAACTAGCAGGCCACCGAAGGCAAACTTGTCCACACAAACTTAGATATCAAGGATTTTGCAACTTATTGATTTGGCCGTTTTAGCTCATCCCTGCACTTCCTCTGCACATCTATTTATTTTTATTATCGTTTTTGTACATGACCATAAATCATAAATTTTACAATCGTTGCTAAAGCTTAATTAGTGTTGCCACTTAAAAAAAAAAAACAGTTTTGGTCAGTTCGGGGGGGGGGGGGGATGTAAGGGTTGCAAACTTCAATTGCTCTTGATACCCACTTGGTTTTGCCATGTGTTTTTTCATGTACACAATATTTACACTCGTGTAAATATTCAGAACTCTGTGATGCAATCAGACCAGCAAGCGACTGTCGGCGAACTTGTCCACAGAAACCTCGTGATATAAAGGATTTTGCCGCCTTGTGATTTGGCCATTTATGGTAGACCCTGCACTTCACTTCTATTTTTTTTAAATCATTTTTGTCCAAGACAAAGCTGTTCAAATTCAAAAACGGCACAAAGAATGCTGCAATCTGCCGCTCACAAGTGATGAACGGCAAAGGAGAAATAGAACCAGATGATGGAAATTCTTGCAAAAACTCCAAGACTGACAGCTTGTTTTAAAGACTCAACCTAGCAGGTCAGCAGATGCAGCATCATGTATGTCATTTGATCCCAATCATGAAACTGACATAGTGGATGAAGGGAAAGATTGTTGTGAGTCCAACCCTTCTCATGTCGCTGAGAATAATGAATCGGTCTTGAACGCCTCTTGTAAAGAGAAGGCTGAGACCCAATCGACAGATCTGGGGGAATGGTTCCCTTTGGAGGAATCTTGCATTGATTACTGGTCAAAGTTAGGCCCTGAGATGTGCTGAAATTAAACATATGGGTAAGTACTTTGAATCAAAACAATTTTACCCTTCAATCCAAGATAAGCCCAAGATGCATGATCGTTTTATTCAAAACATTTGTTTTATAGCTTTCAACAAAATGGAAAAAGTCCCAAACGAAATTGGCTGCTGTTTAGCCAATGAAATGGTTTTGTACTGTTGAACCCCACTATTTGCAGGGGAAACATTCCTGAAAAAAATGCCACAAATGTCAGGGCATTGTTTTAAAATAGATTAATAAAATACGCTTGTGGAAGAGCGATTACACAAAACAAATCTGAACGCAACATAACAAAGGGAACAGCAAGAGAAAGGGGAAACAACAACAGCAGGGCGGAAGGAGAAAGTAGTCAGAGGTTGCTGCCTGTCTGTCAGAAGGATGAGAGATGTCATGGCAGAGAGTGGAGTCATCAGCAAAGAGATAAAGAGGATTTTCCAGAGTCAGTGAGATCATTGATGAAGATTATAAATACAAATGGGGCCGAGAACACTACTTCGGGGTACTCCAGCCTTGACAGGGAGAGGAGATGTCATGGTTCCGTTGAAAGCCACACGTTGGTTACGAGAATGGAGGAAGTCAGTAATCCAAGAGTGGAGTTGGCCTTGGATTCCATAGGCAGACAGTTTGGAGAGCAGGACAGGATACCAGACTGTATCAAAAGCTCGAGATATGTCCAGAGAGACAGCCCTGATCTCATGTCTGATATTGAGGGACTCCATCAATTGTTGGGAGAGTATAAGCAGCACGTCCAAGGTAGAGTGACCAGGTGTGAATCCAAATTGATGACCTGAGATGAGGCTGTTGGAGAAAATGAATGATTTTTATGTCAATTGGATTCCATGACCTTGATGATGATTGGAAGTACAGTAAGCTAATTGGGCTGTAGTTAAGGGGATCCATTTTTTCACCTTTTTATGTAATACTCTGATGTTGGCTGATTTCCAATTTCCCAAGTAGATATAGGAGACCAGTCCCATAGTGTTGGGAAAAAAAACCCAAACAAAAACATAAATACGTGAAGCGTGAATGTCGAAGCAGGTCACACTTTATGACCTGCAAATACACGGGGTCCATGAATAGCGAATCCGCGAATAGTGGGGTCTGACAATGTATGTATATATATATATATATATATATATATATATATATATATATATATATATATATATATTATTTTTTTTTGAATTGCACTTTGATGTCATCAAACAATTAAGTTCTCCAGTTCCGAAGGCTTGTGCGACTCAAGAAAACAGTCCGTGAGGAAGTGATAAGAATCATGTTCAAAAAAAAAATGAGGCCCCATATCGATGAAGAAATTGAAAGAGCGAAGTATTTTCCATTTCTGTCGACTTAACCGCTGAGCTCACCCATGCCGATCAACTAGCAATCATCATACGATATGTCATAAATTGGGACTCTGTTGAATGATTCCTTGTATTTCTGCAACGTGGCAGCCAGAGAGCCTTGACTTTTGCTCAAGCTTTACTTCAGTTCCTTAAAAATCAGTCTCTCAACTTCTCCGATTGTTGTGGTCAGTCATGGCAATGCCAGCAATGTGTCAGGACAGTATTCTGTCTGCCCTGCAAGCTCGACTCAAAACACTTAACCCTCTTGCACAGTACTTGTCCTGTGCCAGTCATTCACTGAACCTTGTTGGTGTTTCTGCTGCTTCTACCTGCACAGAAGCTGTCAGGTTTTTTGGGGGGGGTTCATCCAAAAGTTCTATTACATATTTCTCAGATTCAACTCATCGATGGCAGGTGTTGTATTCATGTCTGAATTAACATGTTGGTGGATTAACAATCAAGTCTTTGTCTGAGACCCGATGGTCATCACAAGCAGATGCAACAAAAGCACAGACTGGTGGCTGGAATAGAATTCAAGCAGCTTTGACAGATATTGCAAGAGACGCAGAGCAGAAGCCCAACACCAGACACGAAGCGAAGAACTTTGCTACCACAATGGATAATCTCGATAAAGCATTCCTTTGTCATCTGTGGAATACAATTCTAGTCCATTTCACCAATTACGAGTAAGGTACTGCAAGCTTCAGATACAGATGCGAAAACAGTTGTCAATCTTATGTCTTCTCTGAAAGCATTTCGTGTATCATAATGTGACTGCTTTGAGGACTTTGAGAACGAAGCAAATATATATTTCAGACAAATCAGAATACAAACCAAGCAGGTGCCATGTCGTTCAGAGGAGCAGATAATATGACAACAATGAGTCTTGAGAGACAGTCTTGTCGGTTAGAGAACACTTCCACTGCGAGACATTGGTCATAATAGACGGGCTTGCCACATATTTGGCAGCCAGATGTTCTGCATATGAAACAGTCTGCAATAACTTTCAAGGTTGTTACAGATTCCTGTAACCTTAAGCAGGAGGTGCTCAAATGCGAGGCTGGAAAACTGGTACTGGAATACTCCACATATCTCAGTCTGGAGGTTTTCCAGGTGAGATGGTGCAATTTGTGAGATTTGCTGAGCAGAGAGACTGCACTTCTCCAAGAAGGACTTGCAGACACTTTCCCAAATGTATCGGTGGGCTGTATGATACCTTTGTGTGACGGTTACAAACTGCAGTGGATATATATATATTTCGGTAAGCTTGCTCTGATCAAGAACAAACTGCATACTATGATGCAACATGACAGGCTCAGTGCATTATGCCTCATCAGCAATGAATGCGAACTACTGCGCCAGCTGGACTTTGAAGATGCAATACACGAATTTACAGCTTTAAAGTCTCGCAGACATGGCAAGATCAAACATCCTCAAGGGATTACACACATCCGAGGAGAAAAGGCGACCAATGGCCGAACGGCTTACAGAAGGAAACACCTTCCTCATCCCAATATGTGAAGGGAAAACACCTGCCTCAGATGTACAGAACATCTCCACCAACAACACACAAACTCCAAACAGGAATCAAACCCCACATAATGTAATACGTGTATAAAATGTACATCACTACGAGATCCATTCTCAAGTTGTGTGATAATTCCATGAGGATGTGCTTTTCTGCTCATTTACATTCCATTTCGTGAACAAAAATATCTCCCAGACTCGTCGACATTGTGGTTCGAGCGTTGACGTTGTGGAAGGTTGGCGGTTCAATTCCAACCCTGAGTGAATCAAACCGAAGACTTTATAAATGTTATGCGCCACTTCCTCACATGGTCCTCAGCATCAGCATTTATAGGATAGAGTACGACAAGCCCCGTGGGTTCTGCTCTTGTTCCGAGCTGGAAAAACTGATCGGCTCTTGTTATTTGTGCCCTCTTTTTGAATAAATAATATAACGTGCATATTCAACCTGTTTTTTATCTTGCCAAAACGAAGTTTTTGCAAGATATGTTAGTCAGCTTGTATGTTTTTTTTTTTTTGTTTTTTTTTTTTGTTTGTTTGTCTGTAATCACATATAAAAAATTCTGCAGAGCACAGTTATCATTGGAAATTTTTGTAACTTCGCATATCAGAGGACTATAGAGGCCGTTTTCAGTGCACAAAATTTTGAAGGTCAAGGTCAAAGGTCAAGGTCACTTTGTCGCAAATCAGGGGAGTCGACGAAACCCTTATTTTTTGAGTAATTTTGATCGGATCGTCTTCAAACTTCATGGGAATATAATTCATGGTCTGGTGCTCGGCTGATTAATTTTTGGTGGCGATTGGCCTTGACCTTAGTATGTTTTCTTTTGTTGTTTTTTTTTGGTCTGTAATCACGTATAAATCACTCTGCAGAGCACAGTTATCATTGGAAATTTTTCTAACTTCGCATATCGGAGGCCTTTTGAGGTCCCTTTCAACGCATAAAATTTTGAAGGTCAAAGGTCAAGGTCACTTTGTCGCAAATCAGGGGAGTCGACGAAACCCTTATTTTAATGAGTAATTTTGATCGGATCGTCTTCAAACTTCATGGGAATATAGTTCATGGTCTGGCGCTCAGCTGATTAATTTTTGGTAGCGATTGGCCTTGACCTTCATGGTTAGCGCCTCAGGTCAAACAAATTTGACCCCAAGGTCAAATTTTCAAGTTTTCGGAACCATATCGTGTAGTACCTCAAATTGAACACCTCGATGAGTGCTTTCTAGATATGTCAAGCTTGAGACATTATGACGTCATTTGGTGACGTTATGAGGCAAAAGCATATTTTTCATGGTTACTCTGTAGAACGATTCTCATCGGAATCTCTCGTAGGCAGATATTCCTCAAGGAGTCGCTCCTGGTGGGTAGCAGCTCTGTTCACCTCAGTGTGACCTTAAAGAAGTCACACGTGGTCACCTTTTGGCAAGATACGGGTCACCCTGCGGGTGACATTGGTTTTATATTTATTTTATTTTTCATTCTGATTCTTTAATCCTAAATACTTTATTTGCAAGGCAAATCGTTCAACAATGCAACTCATGATGAATCTTTGAGAATACAATTGTTTTTCTGATTCTGATAATGTGTCCATCTCTATTGAATATTCAAGTTTAATGATACCTGTAATGTCCTAAATTTCTGATAAATTTCATTGCATCCTGCAAGGGCCCCCTGCATGGGGTGAGTGCCCCCTCCCCACCCCGAAAGCTTAATCCGGCCCTGATCCTCCTAACTATAGGCCTATTAGCTTACTTACAATTATCAGCAAAGTTATGTTGATATGAAATTGACATACAATTTATATTAAATCCTTCCTTTTCTCCAACCGCCTGATCTCAGGCCATCAGTTCAGATTCAAACCAGTCGCTCTGCCTTGGACATGCTGTTTCTGCTCTCTCAAAAATGAATGGAGGCCCTTTATCTCAGACATGAGATACGGGCCATCTCTCTTGACGTATCTCGAGCTTTCGATATGGTCTGTCATCCCGCGTTGCTCTTAAAAGTCTCTGCCTATGCCATCGAAGACCAACTCCACTTTTGGATTACTACTACTCCTACAGTACTACACTTCCCACAGAAGACCAACTCCACTTCCTACACTCTCATAACCAACACGTGACTCTCAACGGAATCCTTTCATTTGCTCTCCTGTTAAGGCTGGAGTCCTCCAAAGCAGCCTTCTGGGTCCAGTCCTCTTCCTAATCTTCATCAATGATCTCTCTGACTCTGGAAAATCCCCTTTATCTATTTTCTGATGACTACACCCTCTGCTGTGACATCCTTCGTTCTTCTGATAGGCAGGCAGCAGCCTCTTCTCTTTATTCAGACCTTGACAAAATCACAAGCTGGTCAAACACTTAGAATATGTCCTTCAATCCTGACAAATCTTACATTCACTCCCTCTTTCCAAAAGGACCAAATGACAAACACCCCTCATCTACTTTCTTAACAATCCTCTTGAGCAAGTTCAGTCATTTTCAAGTTGACCTTCTTAAACCAGCAACTGACCAGGCATCCTCTGGCATGCAAGGTAATTCCTTGGCACATCTAACCTTTTATCAACTTGCAAGAGCTTCCTTTGCAGCTCATTGGAGTACTCCTCTCCTCTTTGGGATGGCATCCTTGCCTCATGGCTTGCACTTCTTGATGCCATAGAAACCAAGGCCCTCAAAATCATTGGTATCTCCCACGATGAAGCTGAGTGTCTGGACCTGTTAATCTCGTATCACAAACAGGTTGGTGGCCTCCCTGTCTTCTATCGCTGGGTGCACACCGCACACGTCTGCCCATAATCCACTTCTGGTGAAACTCTCAAAATCCAGCCTCACTGCTCACCTCCACCCTTTCTTCTTATTTTCTCTTTCCTTTGGAACCCACTTCTTATCCCGCTTTTCCTCCAGGGCTTAAATATGAACCACCACCTTTCGTGAATCATCAATGATTAACCCCCTTCATTAACCCTCCCCAAGCCATCCTCTTCCTTTCCAGATTATTGTATTGTCTCCCTTCTCCCTTACCCTCATTTTCATTTTTTTCTCTTCCATTTCTGTTTTGTTTCTGGTTTCCCCTTCCTTTTCTCACTGTTTTGAGCTTGTAAACCACTTGTTCACCTCCCTCCCCTCCCCACCCCCCCAATACCCCCTCCCATACTCACCCTCCTGTACCCTCCTCCCATTCTTACCCACACTCATTCTTTCTCAAAATATACCCCTATTGTGTCCCTCTACCCTGATGTTGGTGTCTTTCACCTCTTTCCACCATGTTGTTCTGTTATTTCCTGGTTACCTCCACCACCAAAGGTGCAAGAGGTTATGTCTGTTTGTTTTTGTTAGTTTTGTCTGTCTGTTTGTTTGTGTGCTGGATATCTCAAAAAGTTGTGGACGGATCCGGATGAAATTTTGTGGACAGGTTGGGTGTGTGGCAAGGACGAAATGTTTCGATTTTGGTGAAGATCCAAATCCGGATCTGGATACGAGAATTATTTAATTTTTAAAGTGATTCTTCACCATTGAGAGATTGAGCCAAAAACAATATAGTACTGTAGAGCATGATATTTCAAAAATGTATTGGGCCCGATATGTTCTCGTGGATCAGGCATTATGTGGGGAAGGTATGCGCTCTACCAAGTGCCCTTCTGGTTCATTCTGTGTTCTATCTCTCCCACGAGGCAGGGTTTTTTTTGTTTGTTTTTTTTTTGTCATACAAAAAAGTGCATTTCTATTGTTTTGACAAGTTGTACCATGTAGTTTGGTCTTTAGGAGGCTAACGTTCATGTATTTAGCTTTGTTGTAGTGTTTGGAATATTTTTGCCTTTTTATTTAAAAAATGAACTTGTGAACGTCCATGTGTCCATTGGACACTCCACAATATGGGTGGTGATCCATGGGAATGCTTGCTGAGGATGTTTTTATAACGAGACCTAATATAGAATGTGTTTTCCAAAGGCTCAAACTGTATCAAAGACTTGCAGAACTTGCTTTAAGTGTAACTAATGTAAGGCAGAACACTTTAATAGGCAACATCAGTTGGGACAGCAGAGACAATGTCATGCATCAGCATGACTCGGACAGAAGCTGTGGTTATCCCACAACGCGTGGGAAGGGTATGGGGAGAGTTGTCCTTTGGCCTTATTGTTATGTGAACTTAGCCACGTTTTACTTTCATGTTGGAACCTGAGCAAGTGAAGCTGAAGATATGTATATCTGCTTAATTGCTATTGTGTGTACGCATAGACAAAAAGGAAATGAGGACATTGTTTTTGTACATCCTGTCGTGCAGAAAAAGGCAGCAGCTTATTCGGATTGCCAAATAGACTTGAGGAGCATAATTATGGACAGCAGAAATGTCATGAAAACTCGGGGAATGCGAGAGCATTTTTAGCACATTCTGTAGCTTGTGGAGCCACTTCTCTGAAAGCAATAATAATCTACACAACAGCTACTAATGTGTTATAAACATGGAGAGATTATTTGGAACCTTTTTATTTGGGGAAAATAATTCCACCACAAATCATAGTTCGCATATGAGATTGAACGACTATATGGACACAATGCAAGTGGGTTGTAGGTGCTCAAGTTGTGAGTGGTCAGGTATGAAGTGCACCGTATCATATGACCATGACGCCTTGTCTTGTAGGGAAGCAGCTGACAAAGCGGTGAGTGCTGATGGAAAGTTTGAGGAGCTGGTGGTGTGTTCTCATGAAATTGCTGCCAGCACTGCCCAACTCGTAGCTGCTTCAAAGGTTGGGCTCTTTAACCCACTGCAATGATTTTTTTTTTACAACAGGAATTATCACTTTATATCATGAAGCTTTATTTGTTATTGGCTGTGGCACACTACGCTGTCAACAAACAAGAAATAGTTTTATGGCACACTGCTTTGGTAATTAGAGAGTTCATAGAACCCCTTTGCCTGAGCAGTGTTTATGTTTATTATTCAACTGAAATAAAAGAATGATTTTAAAACTCGTATAAAATAAATTCCGGACATTTAGTGCCCCTGATGCAGTCTTGCATATCTCTTTATATAACATGTCCAACTACTGCAAAACGGAAGGGTTCTGAAAGTGGGGAAAAAGGTGATTAGTGTTCTACAGCATTGAAATATATCATTAAATAGAAATACAATAATGGCTTTAAAGGTCGTATAAAAAAGAAATCTGGAAGTTTACCACTGTAGCTGCAGTGTTTTATACACCACCTTATTTAATATGTTACATTAGCTCTTTGTGCCTGTTGTTTGTGTCCTTTATGACGTCCTTAAAAACAGTAAGTTTCCTGTGTGGAATGATCTTTAAATTTGATTGACTACCAGACAGGCAGAGAGAGTAAAATTAATCATCTCACTCCTCTCTACGCACATGCGCAGTGATAAACTGATGTTTGCGGACAGACGGACAGACAAAGTGAACAAATTTCTTGACTCCGCTTTTTGCTTCACGTGCATCGGGTAACAACAGGTATAGCTTGATGGGGGAGAGGGAGGGTGAAAGAGAATTTACGACTCAGAGAAAGAAGCTACAGAGTTCCATTCCGATGGTGCAGTGTGTTTTTTTATGTTTAATTTTGTATACCTTGTTGAGGTTCTTATGAGAGATAACACACAACGCACAGCAAGGGGGACATGAAACAAGAGGGGTAGGAGAGGGGAGACCAAAACAGTGGGGAACAGACACATTAGGAGATCTGTGGAAGGGAGAGGGATGGGGCGGGGTACATGGGGTATACAATATGGGCATTGCAGGTACTTTCAGGAAGGAAAGCAGGGAATTTGAAGGAGGTGGGTTTGGGGTGGATTAGCGGGGGTAGAAAAAATTGAGGACTTGGATGGGGGACGATAATAGGGGGTGGTGAACAGCTGTTTTGAAGGCCTGGAGGGAAGAATGGGATTGAACAGAGTGAGGGAGCTTATTCCAAAGGTGGGAAAAAGAGGAATGAAAGAGTGAAGATGAGCAGTGATTCGTGATTTTGGTAGTTTTACCAGAATGGGGTTGTTTGTGGACGTTGAGCGCCTTGTGGAAATATGGTGGGGACAAATCGCAGACAGAGACCTCTCACTCTGGGGGGCGAGACCAGAGATGATACGGTAGAAGACAGAAAGACCACTGACCTTCCTCTGGTGAGAGAGTGAGAGGCCCAAAGACTCAACCTCATCGTGGGAGATACCAGTGATCTGAAATGCCTTGGTTTCCACAGCGTGAAGCTGAGAAAGGTGGGAGGCAGGAGCACCAGCCCAGAGGGGGAGAGCAGTACTCCATCAGACTGTGGACAAAAGCCTTGTATGTGGTCAGGAGCTCAGGTGGGTCGAGGAAGGACTTTGCACGATAGAGGATTCCCTGTCGGTGACTGACTTTGAAGGCCAGGTTGGAAATGTGGCTTTCCCAGGAAAGGTCATAGCAAATAGTGAGACCCAGAAGCTTGAATGAAAGGACTTCTTCCAGAGGATTGTTGAGAACGTCGATGGGGGGAGGTGGGTGGGGGGGGGGTTCTAAATGATCCTTTCGGAGAGACATAGTGAGAGTGTAAGATTTGTCAGGATTGAAAGACATGTTCCATGTGTTGGACCAGTTTGTGATTTTATCCATATCTGCAGAGAGTGAAAAAGCTGCTGCTTGCTGGTCTGAGGGATGAGAGATGGTACGACAGAGCGTGGAGTCATCAGCAAAGGGATAAAGAGGATTTTCCAGAGAGTCGGAGAGATCATTGATGAAGACCAGAAAAAGAACAGGGTCCAGAACGCTGCCTTGAAGAACTCCAGCCTGGACAGGAAGAGGGGATTGGAGAACTTAATTTAGGGCCACACGTTGACTGTGACAGGAGAGGAAGTCTGCGAGCCATGAGTGGGGATGGCCTTGGATACCATAGGAAGAGAGTTTGGTGAGCAGGGCAGGGTGCCAGACCGTGTCAAAAGCAAGTGATATGTCGAGGATTATCGCTCTGATTTCATGTCCGGCATTGAGGACCTCCATCCATTGTTGGGAGAGCAGAAGCAGCATATCCAGGGTGGAGTGACCTGGTCTTAATCCAAATTGATGATTGGAAATCAAGCCATTGGAGAAGAGGAAGGATTTAATGTCTGAAGCGATGATGGATTCCATAACCTTGCTGATGATTGGGAGAAGGCCGATTGGTCTATCGTTGCAGGGATCTGTTTTTGCACCTTTTTTTATGCAGGGCAGTGATATTTGCTGATGTGTGAAATGAGAGAGGTGTGTGAAATTTCCCCATTGCAAAATAAGTCCTCAACATCTTTTTTTTTTTCTTTTGTCCAACACTTTTGGACCTTGAAATTTAACAATCACTGATTTCATTCTTGTACCATTTCTTCAAGCTGAAAACTTCTCCTGTACGCCCATTCTATCTTTCACTCCCTCTTATCCTTTTTTCTTATCTCTTATCTTTCTTATCTTTATATTTCCTTTTTTCCTTGCTTATCAATCTCCCTCCCCACCCCTACCCCCCCCCACCCCACCTATGACATTCCTTCAACCCCATCCCTTTGCTTCCAAAATATTGTGATGGCTCCAGAAATATACTCTAATGTTGTCGTCATTACTTTCCATTCCAAAGCATCCTTGGGTTGCTCTGACCACTCTCACAAGGCCCAGAGTTTGACAGATCAATGCTCCTCCTTGACAGTGATTGGTTTACAAAAAAAAAGATGGCTGACAACAGCAACATTATTTCCGGTGTACGTTTGCTTTCGTTGTCGTTCATGTCTGTTATTGCACTTCCTGTACGTATACTCTGAGCCTACTGCAATGTTTCAAAAAAATGTGTCACTGACCCCATGTATCTGTTATCTCTCATGGGGGGTTTTTGTTGTCATCACCTGACTAAAACAGATCATCTGAGTTTCCCCAGCTAAAAATCTCAGGCTGTTGGATTAATTTTATGAAGTCAAACTACAGTTCCCACCTAGATTTGGTCTTTTCTATTTCTATATTCACAGGTGAAGGCTGAAAGCAACAGCAAAAAGCTTTCCCAGCTGAAGGAAGCCTCAAAACATGTCAACGAGGCAACGGCGAAAGTCGTTGCTTCCACAAAGGATGGAAAAGCCCAGGTTGAAGAGGGAGGTGAGGAAAATTTAAATCATTTCCTCTTGGATGGCCTACCACCTCTGCTTCTTCTGATTTTCACCCCTGTTTTCCTTTGACTATTTCACCGAACTCCTTTCATCCCGCAGAACCTCTTACCTTCACAGGAGTTTCACTGACCCAAATCAAGCGGCAGGAGATGGACTGTCAGGTGGGTCCTGCTCTTTCAACCTATTATACTGTTCACTCTCATCCAAGATTTCCACACCATATTCCCCGACAGCTCACACATGATCTCACTCAATGCACTGGTACCTTAGTAACTTCACCATTCACAATTTAATAATTGTAAGCATAGGCACCTGGGTCTAACGTCGTACTTTTCTTCGCTGGTTTCTTTCAGTAATGTGTGTATGAAAAGCATTGGTTCATTGAAAACGCCAGAGCCCATGTTGTGGTTGTTGTAGGCAGCTGGACCAACTAAACACGATGACCACAGTTTTTCTCAATCAAGTCATACAGATGATTGTCTTACACAATATACAGCTATTAGACCACCACTTGATCATGTGGTTGCATTGCACTGGACCTTTGCAGGAAGGTACAAGATGGCATCCTCTTCCAAAATAATCCCATCTCTTTGGCGTAAAACACCTGCTGTGGCATAAATCCCTTTGCCTCGATTAGTTCCATGAGCTGTGGTGAGTCGTTTTTCGCAGCATCATGGTCTGCCATGGTTGAGCTGGTGCCTCATGGATACATTGGTAAAGCTGCAATGATTTGTCCCGTATCACCGGTCCACTCAAAGGAGTAAATCCACAATGGTTTCTCCCATATACCGGTCCACTTAGAAGCACTTTTTCTGTTAGCACTGAAAGCACTGAAATGAAATACCACGATAACCAAATTGGAACACAACAGGTTGCCTATGAATGGTCGAAACCCATGATATTCGAACCCACAATATTTGAGAGTATACTGGACGTAGTTTTTGGCCCTATCTCTCAATGGTGAAGAATGGCTTTAAAAATTCTGGTATCCGGTTCCAGATCTTCACCAAAATCAAAAACCCTCTTCTTTGCCTGTCTCCATCTCCACACTTTAGCTTATCCTCTCATCCAGAACCCTCTCCAGTGCTTTCATGACATGACTAGGGAGCGGAATGCCTCTGTACCTCACCGGATCCTGGACATATCCCTTCCTCTTCCATATTGGCACAGTTAGGCCTGTCCTCCAATCCTCCAGAATTGAACCCTCTCACATGCGTGCATGCATGCCTACATACAACAACCTCTTTGTCCAATTGATGATGACGACTCCTGCTGTAATTAGCATTTTCAAACACACTTCATCAATGGCTGGCAATCTTCTCTTCTTCATTCTCTTTAATACTGTCCACACCTCCTCCTCCTCCTCCTCCTCCTCCTCCTCCATTATATCCACTAATTCCACTTTACCCTCTACATAACATGGGAGCTCCAGGTCACCATTGCTTCCTCCCAGATTCAACATCTCCTTGAAATAGCCTTCCCATACCCACCAATCCTGCCCCCTCTCTGTCACTAGTCTCCCGCCAACATCCTTAATCAACCCACACCCCACCCTCCCCTTCACGTTTTTATCATCCCCATTCTTGTCACGAGCCAATTTTTAAATCATCTTCTTCACCATTCTCTTCCAACTTATAAATCACCGTCCTCTTCCAACTCGCTGTACACATCTGCTTGCATATGATTCCTTGCCTTATTCACAGCTCTCCATGATACTTTCTTCTTTTGCCCACACAAGTGCATCAACCCTGCATCTGATTTTCGCCCTATATCCTTGATCTTCTCTATTCTCTTCCATTCCTCCTCACTGACTACCTTCGCTACTTCATGCGTTCACCATTCCTGGTTTTTATTCCTTGACGATATACCCTTTCCTAATGTTCTTCCACACAAAACTTTGCCAATTCCCATAACCATCCCAGCTGCAAGATATGCAGAAGGAAGCATGAGGGGATCTTAATGCCTCTCTGTACCTCTTCTGAAATTTCCATAAACACCTCTTGGTACTTCTTCCACTCCTCCTCCAAACGATTGGCATTTTTCGCTAAGTTCCTCGATCATACTTGGTCCTAACCCTGTCCTTGTACTCTTCACCCTCTTCCTGTGCCCTGCACTTCCCCCACTTTATCATCTTCCAACCACTGCTCTTAACTGCATGCCTTCCTTTTCTGAATGTACACAACAAACATCACAGGCTTGTACTGGTTGGTGACATGCTCTCCCACCACCACCTTAGTCCTTGATACTCCACAACTGGTGCTCCCTTCCTTCCAATAAATACAGTTCCATTTTGTGTTGCCCACTCCTGAAAGTAATCTTGTGGCTACACCAGCTCTCGCCCCTTCCTCGTTCCCCATCTGAATTTACCAACACATTCCTGTTCCCCCGGCTCCGCTACTCCCACATATGTATTGAAGTCTCCCGCAATGCACAGCATCACCTTCAGCTCAACCATTCCCGTCATCCTGTCCAGTGTGTCCCTGAACACCTGCTTGTCTGCTTTCCAACTTTTTGAACATAATAGATATTTAGCCCCGAAGAGTGAAATACATTCCTCGTTATCTCCAGTACTGACATTGCTGCTTATTATTCCAGTTTGTTCTCCTTTCTTTTATCATGAACTCGTGTCTTTAAAAAGCAGTGTGCCTGTAAATGGATAATACGTGAGCTATTTGGAGGTCTTCCAAAATTTATCTTCTCTCTTTCCCCCCCCCCCCCCCCCACTTCCTTCTGCCTCTTTACGTTTATCAATAGCAACTTATGTCTAAACAAGTAGGGACCCATGGAAATTTGACAAAATGTAAAATGTGACTTCAAGTCCTCCACTCTCCTCCCCCCTCACCCCCACCCACCCCCACTCCCTCACAAACACCAACTCCTCAACCTCTACCTCCCAACCCTAAGGCGTCAATTCTCTGCCCACTCTAAGCCTTCAAACACCCATCACTGTTGCCTATCCAACTCTCAATCCCGCAAGATATGCAGTAAAGATATGGGACAACAAACAACCCGAAACCAATGATATTTTTCCTGGTGCACAGAAACACTGTTGAAAGTAAATAAATAAAAAGTAAATAATAAATGACATGGGTCTAAGTCCTGCTTGAGAGAATGCAAATTCCCTCCCCACTTCAAGCCTTCAAACCCCCTTCCAATCCATCATGGTCGTCTGTCCAACTCACAATTCCATGAAATTGGAGGAAAAGATAGATATGTGACCACGAGCAGGTCATGTCCTGTCGTGCTCACCTGTCAAGCTCACAATCCAACGAGATATACAGAAAAGACCAGTGGCAATAAACCACACGAAACAAATGATCTTCTTGATGCATATGTGCACACTGTGAAAAGTAAAGAATGACCTCGGACAAAGACCTTTTAGATGACGTGTTTAATCTCTGCTTGAGAAAATGCCACATAGTTATTTTGCTGTTGCATAAGTTAACAGACCACTGTCTCGATCACTAAGGTGGATCTTCACAAGGCCCATGACACCTATCAACTCAAAATACTTCAACTGTCGCTTTAGTAGTCTTACAATGAAGGGAAAACTTTTCGTGTGGTTATGTATATAGCAATTGTGCATAAAAATAACAATTGTGCATATGACAGCTCCGACCGGGTCATTGTCTTTGCATAGCTGGAGCACCAACATGGCAGCCAGAAGATTTTCCATCAGGATGAAATTTTGGGTGGGTGGAGTCAGGTAAACCGTCCAACCAATCGGTGGGATGGATTGTTACAGGCACACCGACGGACACACAAACAAACCTATTATTATTATATTTTAGCAAATACCACCTGTCGATTCACTGACAGGACTACTAAAGGGGGGATAAAAAGAGTGAGGGTGGGGAGGGGGAGAGAGATAGAGAGAGATCGAGAGGTGAGGAGTGAGGGAGAGTGCGGAGGGTGGGGGGAAGGGAAGGCAGAAAGAGGTGAGAGGAAGGGAAGGCAGATGTGCCGTGGAGCGTCAATTACGATTCATACTGTTTCATCAAAATTATTCTGCATAGAATAACAGTGAAGGTAGAAATATAATAAAATCTGAAATGCATTTTCTACAGGTGGTCATACTATAAATACCGCCCAGAGACAAACACCACCCCGACATGTCAGGAGTCAAGCCGTCCAGAGATAAACACGGCCAGGACAGGTTCGGAGAGAAACACTGCCCAGACATAATCACTGCACAGACAGAGACAGAGTATATGGGTAATTTTTTCAGGAATCGGCAGGCTGGAGTCGGTGTGATTACCGACTACAGTACATACTGTATACAACCCAAAAACCTTGAGTAGCTTTAATCCTTTTTGGGGGGATTTCAATAAACAAATTAATAAAAACAACATTGAATTATAGATGTTTCAGGGAGATGTGCATAAACACATTAATCTGGATAAACATTAAGCAACTGACAATCGTCGTGGAAACAATTTGGCTCGGTCATTTGGAAAACATGTTTATATGGCAAACGGTTTGAAAATCAGGTGTTATCGAATATAATTTGCTTTGAAACTCACAAAGAGAAATCATATAACCTTTGTAAAGCACACCTTTGTAACCTTTGTAAAGTAAAGGGAGAAAGGAGGGGTGGGGGAGAGAGGAGGGGTGGGGAGAGAGGAGGGGTGGGGGAGAAAGGAGGGGTGGGGGAGAGAGGAGTGGTGGGGGAAGGGAAGGCAGGGTGAAGGGAGGGGAACAGAACAATATATATATATATATATATATATATATATATATATATATATATATATATATATATATATATATATATATATATATATATATATATATATTGTTACGAATTCGCGCCGCCGGCGTGCGAACGACCGCTTTTCACTAATAGTAGCCGCTCGCCCACCGGACGGACAATTCAGTTGTGACCTTCCGGAACAATGCCGGAACCCTGTCACGGGTGGATCTTCAACCCCACCATGGCCTAGCCAATTTTCTACCCGCGCAGAATAGGGTCAATCGCCGAATATCGATATACCTAAGTACCTGCGTGGGTAGCCTACCGGGAGACCGTACCTCGGCGCAGGTTGGCTGAGACACGAACCGCTCAAGCGGTCCGTTCCGTTCTGCAGTGATAACCGAGCGGGTATTATCGCCCGACCTCGCCGAATCCGATTCTATTTAACGGGTATTTAAAACCCAACTAATATTCCGAGATGCAATATGGCGTTCCAATAGGGGAAAAGGACATGACGAACGGGTTACATTCACACAACACATTTAATTACACATGCACATATACAGTCAATCATGCAGGTATGGAAGCAAATAAAGCGAAAGCACTACAACCGACTGCTATTAGCAATTTATGTTCAGCCACTTAACAGTTTTGCTTCACAAGACACGGCGCCACCAACATTCATTCGAAAGCATAAGAAAAGGCCACCCTCAAAAGACAAGGGCGCCAGACAGGGCCCGTGGGCCTTTATGGCATGGGACTTGGCAGACCGAACGAATCCCATGAGACCGTTGCAGGTTACCTGCACCATCGTGGTGCGATGGTGGGCGAGCTCTCTCCGGCGCTCCTTGCATGAACGCGCAGGTCCGCTCGACACAGCTGGCAGAGCGCGCCTCCAGTCCGCGTCCCCTCCGCGACGCCCGGACTCTCCACAGACTGCAAGCTCCAACGAGCGGGTCGTTCTACGGACCGCTTCTCCAAGACCCAGACGGGCAGAAGACCACGAACCGCCGACTGACACTGACACTCTGACCGACCGTCCTGACCTGACCTGACCTCCCGAAGACCAAGACGACGCCTCCGTGCGCCCTTTTATTTCCCCGGCGCCCCGCCCTCCCTTCGCGGCGCGTGGGGGGGGGGAGAGGGGGGAACATTCCAACCGAGATCAGCTGGATCAGTTGTTGTTTCCCAACCGTCATTCTTGTTTACCAGAGAAATTGGGGTGGGAGTTGTTTTCCAACCGTCATTCTTGTTTACCAGAGAAATCGGGGCGGGAGTTGTTTTCGTTCCCCTTTTGTGTTCGTGGAGATGTTGACGGTTGCTGGCGGAGTGGTGAGGATGGCGTGGTTGTTGAGAGGCAGGTGTGGTTGTGGTTGTTGTGAAGCGGCGTTGTGGTTGGTGGTTGGTCCAAAATAACGATAGGAAAAGAAAAACACTATCTCAAAGAATTACAGCCCTGTGACATGAATAATGCCCATTAAACAACGGTGGGGAAATCTAACTGAACACGGACTTATCGGCATAACTAACTAAGGACCGATATGGTGTTCTGCGAATTTCCACAGCCGTAACAATATATTCATATTAGTCCAGCGGGTTAGCAAACCAATTGTTCATTTTTTGATAAAAGCATCAAAATTGTCACAGACACAGATAATTACATAGTAAACTATTTCAGATATGGAGGCACTTGAAATTGTACCTCTGTTGGCCAGAGCAGCCATTTTCCAATATGGCCGCCATGCTGCATTAGTTGTATAGATAATGCCTACGAGATGTCTTTGTGTCTAATAGCCACTTTAGAGCTGCCAATTGCTCATGATCTTATGCCAGAATATTAACCAGGTGCTGGCCTGAATATTTATGGCCGCCATTTTTCAAAATGGATGCCATGTTCACAAAATGGGATCATATCTGAGAATATTGCTTTAAAACAGTTCAGCTTATGTAAAAATTGACGTACTGTTTGGTATATTAGTTTCTTGGACATTCTCCTTCACACCAGCAGAGAGTTGTGCATTTAAGTGCAGCCTTTTTGCACTTGCAGCGGTTACGGCATCCTTTCTTGCAGCCACAGGAGATCAACTCATAGCAGGTCTTGGATGCTTCAGGAAGTGTCGTCCAATTTGGTTGATAAAGTCCATCATCAGTCTTTATCCAACCCCAGCTACATGGAGAAGGAAGTGCAGGCTGTGGAAGCAGTGTCTGGCCCCAGATATGGCCACCCTGGAAAACGGCCCTCAACATGTTGTTCTGGAGCAGCCTGTGTTGGCGGAATTCGCTTAATAGAGTTATTTTTTGCAAACAGCTTCTTCCTAGCCTTGTTAACATCAGTGCAAGTACTTGTTCGATCAAAGAGGAGTATGACAAACCTCTCAATGACACTCATGATTTGTTCTGAGATCCCACTGGGAGCACGTGCCAGTCGCAAAAGTGCATCAGTGAGCTCCGGCAGTGAGTTCCAAGTAGCCCATGCAGTTTTCTTTCCATGTCCAACAAAGGCTGACACCGTATCACACCCTGTTGGGGCATGAAACATTGGAAGTGCACGTGATTTCTCTGGACCCAGACAGGCTGCAATTTTGTGGGTTGGTATGTAGCGAAAACTCTTTCCTGTTCCAAAAGCTAGCCACAGTTTATCTTTATCTGGTAGTGTATGAGCTACCATCACAGCCAACACCACAACATAGGTGTCAACAGTACGAACTAGTATCAACAGTACGAACTGGTGATGTCCGTGCTTTGCGACGTGTGCTACATGCAGCAACATTCGACTGTCTGCCTCTTCATGGTTGCATGGTGCAAGTGAGTCAATGTCCTGTTGTGGTGGCACACAGAGTACCCGGTCCCCATCTGTGACTACCAGCTCCTTGTTTTCAGTATCGAATGAATGGATGAGTTATTTTGACAGGAAACTGAACAGTTCTGTCTTCTTGATATCCACATGCAAGAAGTCCTGCCAGTTTTTTGGTATGGGCGCAGACTCAACAACACATCTGCGAAACCCCCTTTCGACGTTTTGCCCTGGCTGTTGCTGTTAGAGAATCAATTACATAGCTGTCCCAGACCAGATCTAGACATGATGCATATTGAAATTGTCCTAAGATGTATGGGATGAACACCTGACTGGCATATTCAAGAAATGTCTTTGAATTCCTGGCTTCAGCATTTGAATGATGGCTGCTCCATCTAATACTATATTGGTGACACTAGGAGCTTCTGATTGCGCATTGGAAAGGCCTTCCAGACATGTCAACAAGTCACTCTTGGTGCCTAGGTGAAGTCTCCCTGCCTCAGAGAGTGCTGGTGGGCATCCTTGGTTCTCGTGTCGAAAGAATTCATCAAGATTTCCATCCCGAGTCTGACAGCCGATATACAACCGAGAAAATAATTCCATGTCACTCTTCAGGGAGGCAAACTGTTGCTTTCCCTTAGGTGCTTTGTCTATAGGGGTGCCTAAAAGTGGTAGCTTATTATGGTGAAGTACATCATCGATTGACTTGGTCCTGTCTCGGAGACGTTCCTTTGTGAATTGATCAAACTGTTCTTGGCTAAGATTCTTGGCAGTACGGACTGTCTTCAATTTCTTAGGTATCAAGGACAAGTAAGTCTTGGCTCTCCTCATCAAAAGGGTTGCCCATTTCCTCGATTACACTCACAAGTGAACGAACATCTTTTGCAAAGGATTTCTGTACACTCGATGTTTGATCATGGTGACATAAGTCGACTCGTTTTCCCCAGTGAAGCTCCACATTCTCGAATTCCTGAATAACTCTGGCAACCTCTGGGCCAGCAATCATCCACCGCCGCAGAGCACTTGGGTTCTCCGTGAGGCCAATCGCCCCTCAGTCACCATTGATGCAAGCATTATTCTCTTCATGTGCTTGATCAATAGTGATGGCTGAGAATACCCGTTTGGTCTTCTGCACCGTAAAGTGACCAGCACTAAATTCTCTGTAAACGTCTGGGTGTTGCTTTGACAGTTGAGCCATATCTCTCAGATGCACTGGTATCCAGCGCACATAGTTTGTGTGATCTAGTGCATAGAACCATGGAGTCAGTTCCGTCAATGCATCCAGATACTTAGTAAAATTGGCTTCTCGTACGGAGTGCACATAGATTAGAATGCAAATTTCCAGTGCCATTGTTGTTGCCCAGTACTGAAACTGTGGGCAATTCTGTTGTCTGTCATTACACCAGGCATCAAAGTCCACTGGGGTCTCTCCATCTTCTGTATTAGCAACACTGTAGTGGTTATCGGCTCAATGTTGCAGAATATATAAGGCAGCAGCTGTGATTTGGTGTGCCCTTCTTGTACGTGTAACATGTGCTTCCTGGAGGAAGGAGTCTGCTGTTCCTGCTGTAGTAATCTCTGCTTGTACCGGTGCTTGTAACCATCCACTTCCACGTAGCCAGTCACCCACAGTCTTCAGAGCTGCCATCTCGATGTGGAGACCACCGAATATCACCACAAATTGATCTTCTCCATATTTCTCAGGCCACTTCCACTGGATCTGTTTGGCGAGAGCATATAGCGGCTGGTCAAATGTCAGCACTGGAGTTTGGCCTGTGTTCAGATGTTCGACACCATTCTTCACTACATCCATTGATTGTTTCATCATAGCCACAGGGTGGGCACACTCCTGGAAAAGGGGGAGTAAGGCAGTGGGTGTGATGATTCGATCACCAGGGGTTTGATGGCTTGCATGGTATGCAGCCCATGATATGTTCTCAAAGTCCTTCTCTTCGTCATCATCAAGGACATGTCTCGTGTTTTCCAACCACCTGTATTGTTGTTCGGTATAGGTCTTGAAATTACTCCTTCGCAGGGAGGTGACATGGGTAGCTGGAACAGTAGATTCCTTGATGCTGGATGTAGCAGGAGGTACCAACATAGATATAGACCAACATAGACCAACATCAGCATAGAAATGTAGTAGATCACCAACCGTCTTCGAGCCACCATTGCCTCCAATTATGACAATACCACGGTCTACTCCAGCATCTGCGCAAGTGGGATGTTGCAGCAATAAGACTCCTGTTCCATGGAATGAGTCTTTGGCTGTGGTTGCACTCGGATTGTGGTCAATATTGTCCACAGCAGCATTTGTGAATATGTTGCCACACATGGTGGTTGGACAAACCACTTGCTCCATGCGAAAGTGTTGGCAGACATTGTTCCCTATCTCAGCAGAGAGGCACATCACGTGGTCATATGAGATGCTGAGGCCGAGATTGAATAGCCTGTCTACCAGTTCTTTCTTACGAGTTTTTGCATGCAGCATTAGCCCAAGGTATGTTGGAAGAGGTGTTTTCTGGGAGGTATCATGTCTGACTGATGGAGTAGTGTTTTTCTGGGCTCGCCTGTGGTTAACACAGTTATATTTCAGAAGCTGGGCAATAGCCAGTGTTGCTGGTGTCAAAGAAACCAGGCTTTGGTCCTTGATGCTGGGGCCCTCCAGCACCATGCTTACTAAGGAAAGAAAAAGTTTTGGCACAGAGTTCTCCTGGCACCTTTCATCAAATTCCCCATTGAAAGGCGCTGAGTCTTCGAACATGTGTTGACGTACAATGTGTGCAGCACGTGCAAGGTGAACAGCGTCACTGTCAATGTCCCCATCACAGGCTTTGCCTAATGCAGCACCGATATCTTCATCAAATACCAGCACAACATCTCTCCCCTTACTCTAAGCACGCAGGTCTGGGAACTGGGCCAAGAGTCTTTGCTTCAGTCGTGTGGTATTTACTCTTTTGTCGTGTGCAACTCCCAACTGTTCCATTCTTGACATGTAGATATGTGCCAGATCAGCAAGCTTAAAGACTGGTGCAGTTCCTGATTCCAGGCGAGTTTCTTCAATGTACATCACAAGTTCACCAAAGGCGATTCCGGAAATTACACGTTCGCTATCTGTCCCTTGCTGTGTATCTGTCTTGACTTTTCTTGCGCGATTGTATAGGGCCAGCAAACACTTTGTATGGTATTTGGCTTCCAATGCCACCATGTCACCCATACTGAGCCTGGCCAATAGCTCAGTATCCTCAACAACTGCTGCACTTGCCCGTACATTGCGGTCACTCTGAAATGTTGAAGTCTCATGAAGGCCATCATTACCAGCCAAATGTCCACAGAAGAAGCATGAAGGCTCACTTGCAATTGTTTCTGTGCTAGCAGGTCACGATCTAGTCCGTTTGCATGGAGTATCACCACTTCCACTCGACGTAGCTGCTACACTTGGCATCGTTCTTTTCTCTGCTCTTTGCAGCATTGTACTGTTGTAGCGGAGCATGTGTGATGCCACTTAGCCTCGTTGGCAACCATAGCAGCTTCAGTACCAGAACCACCATCTATTTTGTCCGACTGCAATGTTCTTGGTAATTATCTTCGTTCATTGAATTTGACAAGGTTATCAGCAAGTGACTTGTACCCTCTTCCAATGTCTGACCGTTTCGACAGTGCCCGACATCGAAGTGACTCCATTGTTTGCTCCTGGCATATAACACAAAGTTCCCAGTTTGTATGAGCTGGCTGTTGATATGCAGGCGATGCCCATGTGTCCACAAGTTTGAACCATTTTGACATGCTTAATTAAGTGTCTTCATCGCTATTATGTGCTATCGGGTCACCTATTACTGCAACCGCCACCTCTGTGTCATAATATCCACCATCCACCATCCACCACCATACTCTGCAAAGACATGTAACACATTATTAGGTTGATTGTGGTGGCTATTAAATTCATTAACCTCCGCCATCGAAGATGGATGGAGGTTACTGTTTTCACCCCTTTCTGTTTGTTTGTTTGTTTGTTTGCTTGTTTGTTTGTGAACAGTATTACGGAAAAACTCCTCGACGGATTTCTACGAAACTTGGTGGGGGGGGTGGTTAGGTCATGCCATTAGATTTTGGACTTGGGCCAAAATACAATATGGCCGCGATGGTGGCCAATTTGAAAAAATATTTGAATTTTTTTTTTTGCATTTCTACATGTATTAAGTGATTTCTAACCTCCTCCCCCCCCCCAAAAAAAAATTGTTAGAGAAAAAAAATTTTTTTGCAATTTTTTTTTCAACAAAATTTCGATTTTTTTTTTTTGCATTTGTACATGTTTTAAGTGATTTCCAACCTCCCCCCCCCCAAAAAAAAAGTTGTTAGAGAAAAAAAAAGCTGCAAATTTTTTTTAAACAAAATTTCGATTTTTTTTTTTTTTGCATTTCTACATGTTATAAGTGATTTCCAACAAAAAAAAAACATGCCAAAATTATAATTGCGGCTGATTTTGGAACTTCAGGTGGATATACCCACGTAAAATCAATTTCTGTCTCAAGGAATCTAGTTATGACGAATGAATTGAGTATGTAAAAGGGAAAGTTGCAAACTATAACTCTGTGAGCACTGTTGACGTCAAATTGAATGAATAGGATATCAGGTTCACTTGAGTGACCTAGCAGTATTGGCGGCGGAGGTTTTGCACTCTACCGAGTGCTCCCCCTCTAGTGTGTAATGTGATTGAGTTAGCACTGAAATTTTCAATAAATCGCCACCATTTTCATAAAATGGTGAATATAAGTTTCACACGAGCAGTGAATATAAGTTTGTTCATTTTCATAAAATGGTGGCCATATCTATTTTATGTAACCCTCTGTTTGATATTCTGGTGCAATAGTATTACAAACTTAAACCATTAAAACGACTTTTAGAATCATAAAGTGGCATCTACAGCGACATATCTATATTGCGAATGCCATATGGCCACCATTTTGGAAAATGGCTGCCCTGCCCGACAGAGGTAAAATTTCAAGTGCCTCCATATCTGAAATTGTTTAGTATATAATATTCTATGCTTGTGCCAATTTTGGTGCTTTTATCAAAAAATTAACAATTGGTTTGATATGTTTGATATGTTGAGCTAATCCGCTGGACTAATTAGATTTTGGTGATATTTCGATTTTGGTGAGATGTTGGTGAAGATTCGTATTCGGATCCGGAGACTAGAATTGTTCAAATGATTCTTCACCATCTATATATTACTGAAACTCTCATCTTGTAGGTATGGATGTATGTTCCCGAAATACAGCCAAAACGGTACACGATAGCGCAAAAATTTTAGGGCCACCTGACTCACCATTTGCCTGCGGTGTGCAGTGTCAAGTTTCCTTCAAATTGGGCAACGAAAAAATTATTAAAAAATCAATTCCCGATTCAGTCAGGTACTCTTCAGGATTATTTCATCAATGCAAACCTCAGCGGTATACTTCGCTGGAGCTATCTTCTTTTTTTTTGAAATGATTTTTTATCAACCGCTGTCACAACGGGAACCCAACAGGTTAATGGGTCGTCTAGTTGAAAGATATAGCCCAAAACGATATATGGGTGACCTCATATGACGCGTGTTCTGTTGACGCGTTTTCACGACAGTGTGGATCTAATTTATTTACTCACAGCAGCCGATTTTTGCCACGCTCTACCATTTTGAGTGAGTCGTTCACTCACAGCAGCTGAATCTATGGCTGCAAAGCGTGTAACAAGTGGCATTGGAGATAATGATCAAGTGAAGAAGAAGTCAAGAAGGTCTCATTCATTGGAGGTGAAATTTAATAGTCTTAGATTGGTTTGATAGAGGTGAGCACAGCATTGATATTCAAAGAGAGATGGGACTTCATGATTCTACAGTGAGAACCATTCGCGACAATCATGATAAAATCCGTAAGAGTGCTCGGACAGCAATAAATCAGTGTTACCAGAACTGCAAGATCTCAGCCTGATGCTTATTAGAAAATGGCAAAGATGCTGACCATGTGGATAGAGCATCAGAACCAACAGAACATGACCTTGTCTGGAATTATCATTCAAGAGAAGGAGAGAAGTTTGTATGGCGATCTCGCCAAAGATACCAATGATCCAGTGCCTTTTGCTGCCATCATGGGTGGTTCGAGCACTTCAAGAGTTACCTTGCGTTCCACAATCTCATGTTGACTGGGAAAGCTGCTGCTGCAGATCATGCTGTTGCTGAACAATTTCCAGCTGTCTTCAAATCAGTGATTGCGGATGGAGGTTGCACACCAAGCCAGGTGTTTAACCTCAATGAAACTGGACTTTATTGGAAACACATGCCCAGCCACACTTTCATCTCCATCGAAGAAAAGACAGTGCCTGGATTTAAAGCTGCCAAGGACCGCTTCGCTTTGCTCTTAGGAGCCATTTCCTCGGTTGAATACAAATTAAATCCACTCATGGTTTATCATGCAGAAAATCCGCGTGCATCGAAGGGATGTAGGAAAACAAAACTCCTTGTTGTTTTGAGAGAAAATAAAAAGGGCTGCATAACTTCAATGATTTTCAGCGAATATTTTTCAAGGGATCTCCAGAAGGAATTGAGGGCTGATTGTGAGAAGGAGAGGATTCCCTTTAAAATCCTTTTCTTTTGCATAATGCTCCTGGCCATCCTCCATGCATTGTTGATCTGAGAGATAACATTCAGGTGCTGTTTCTTCCTCCTAACACCACATCACTCATCCAGCCAATAGACCAAGGGGTCATAGCAACCTTTAAGGCCTATTACCTCCTTCGAACCTTCTCCAGGTTTATCAGAGAATGTGATGCAGATGAGCTCAGCATCAAGACATTCTGGTGCCGGTTTAACATCAAGATGGCCATTTATATCACTGGTGATGCCTGGGATGAAGTCACTTATCAGTGCATCAATGGAGTGTGGAGGAAACTCTGGCCTCAGGCAGTGTTTGAGTTTGGAGGTTTCAGGGAGGCTGAAGTCAGAAAAGAAAGGCAACGGATTGTGGCTAGAGGCCAACAAGTGGGATTTGAGGAGGGTGACGAAGATGATGTTGAGGATTTGCTTCTCTCCCACAAGGAGGAGTTGAGCAATGAAGATCTTCTGGATCTGGAGGAAGAGTGCATTGGAGAGGAATCAGAAAAAAATCCTGAGGAGGTTTTGCCTGTTAAGACCCTCACGACGAAGGTCATAGCTAAAGGTGTCAAATTGGTCGATGAAGCCATGGCTATCTTTGAACATGATCCCGACTGCATGAGAAGTTCGAAGGTGCAGAGGGAGGTGGAGAACGTCCTGAAATGTTACAAGGTCGATGAACAGAAAATGAAGGCAGCTACTCAAGTCTCCTTTATGAAGTTCTTGATTTAAAATCCCAAGCGAATCAGCCTCCATTTCATCTTCTGAGCCTTCAACCTCAACTGGACAGCCTGCCACACCTGAATAGCCATGCAACAAGCAATATGTACTGCATCCAACACCAATAATGGTAACACTAATTAAAATGTAATTAGGGTACCCAGTCACATGGACTGGGTAACCTATTGTTTTTCTTCTGTTTATTTCTTATTTCTTATTATTTCTTATTTATTCTTTTTCCGCCGGCAATTTGCAGGTTATTTCGCTTTAAAAATCATTTTCTCAGGAACAGTAAGTCCGATCGACACGAAATTTTCACCATTGTATGTATCTTTTTTGATAGCATACTTAGTAAATAATTGTGACGTCATAGGTCACGTGGTACGAGTGCCATCTTGAAAAAACCGATAAACTTTGGACCTCTGTATCTCTGAAACGGTGCAATGGAAAAATATTTCGCTTCATACATTGTAATGACCTCCCAATGGGGAAGAGGGGTGATTTTTAGATCCTCGTGGAGGGTCTCTAAGTCTTACTCATGTTGTTGTTTTTCATCTTCTTCTTGTGGACTTTTTTGTTTCACAGCCTACAGTTTTCATCGAAACTTCCTGAAACTTGGCATATATATGTAAAAATACCCTGTGCAGACAGTAACCATCTCCAATTTTGAAAATTCCTCTAAGAAAAAAAACTTATGACGTCAAAATTTCTCCGCTAATGGAAATCGCCTAAAAATTATCTCCGAAACTAGGCAAGCTTTTTGAATTCTGTTTGTGGGAATCGAACAGGGCATCAGCAGAGATGAATTACCGCACATATGATACATCACTATGACGTCATATCAATTTTTATGACGTCATTCCTATTTACCTTCGCATTCTGCGAAAGGTTATGTTTTGGTCGGCGTGTATTTATTTATTTATTTATTTATTTATTTGTAATCTTGTGATTCGTATAACTCAGAAAGTATTAAACCGAATTGCATGAAATTTGGTGGGATGATTGGTTATTAGCCACGAAGCATTCGATTAGATTTTGGGATCGTTCGGGTCAAAGGTCAAGGTCAAGGTCACGAAAAGGTCAAAATCGTCTTTTTACGATAACACGGTCAATTTTTATTCAATTTGCATGCAACTAACGCCAAAATGTTCAGAATTCAACGCCTCATCTTGTGATATGCAATATGACACAATGACGCCCATACTCTTGTTACCGGTTAGGGGTCAAAGGTCAGGGGGGTCACGACCTTCAAAAATATGCGGTTTTTGTCATAACGCGGTCAATTCTTGTCCGCTTTACATGAACCCAGCACCAAAATGTTCAGAATTTAATGCCCAATCTTGTGACACAATGACGTCATAACTCATGTCACCGGTTGGGGTAAAATGTCGGGGGGGGGTCACGCCCTTGAAAAATATGCGGTTTTCGGCATAACTCAGTCAATTCTTATTCGATTTTCATGAAACCAGCATCAAACGAGATTACCTTCTCTTGTTGAAACGTTGTATTCACCGAACTTGCGAGTGAAGACTCGCCAAAATGGCGTGAGTTGATTGTTGTTTCGTCCGTAGCCCCCGAAAGTCGGGGGGGGGTCATGACATTATAGATATGTGGTTTGTGTCATAAGACCATTCATATGAAACTAGTTCCCCACACTCATACCAAGAACAAAAAAGTAGTGGCGGTGTAGGTATGCGCTCTATGAGTGCCCGTTCTAGTTTTTGACATTTTTTGTTTCACAACCCACAGTTTTCATCGGATCTTCATGAAACTTGCCATGTATATGCAGAAAGCCCACGCACAGGCAGTAACCATCTCCGATTTTGGAAATTCTTCCTAGAACAAAAGTTGATGTCATAATATCGCCGCTATTGTAAATCGCCTATACCATTATCTCCGAAACTAGGCAAGCTGTTTGAATTTTGTTTGCGGGAATCAAGCCGGTCATTAGCACAGATAATTATAATTTATCGCAAACCTGATGCATCACAATGACGTCATATTCGTTTTTATGACGTCATCATTAAGAGGACGAGGATCTTAGCTCATTTGAGCTTGTTTGTGACATCATCAGTGAAGCGGTATCCCGGTGAAAATTCGTCAAGTGGAACGCTGCATATGAAAAATCTGAAATTTATTGAGCATCACCTACACAACAATTCACCGGAGAAAAAAATTGTGACGTCATAGGTGACTTGGTTCGGCAGCCATCTTGTTTTTAATTTTTTAATTTTTTTAAATCTTCTTCTCCAGAACTGTTGGACAGATTGAGGTGAAACTTTACACACACATTCCCCATGATGTCCTTTTTCAAGTTTGTTAATTTCTAATTGATAGGTTACATGGTTTGACTGCCATATTGAATTTACCCTTAAACCTTCAAACATCTTCTTCTCCAGAACGGCTAGACAGATCAAGGGGAAACTTCACAAACATATTGCACACGAGCAGTGAATATAAGTTTGTTCATTTCTAATTGATTGGTCACATGGTTTGGCAGCCATGTTGGATTGAAGGATAAATATTAATAAATGTTTACTCTGGAACCGCTACTTCTACACATGCGAAATTTCACAATTATAATTTAGCCGACATGTGAAACGTGGATTTAAAATTTTAACCCGATCAGCCACACGCTTTGGCAACCAGAATTATTTAATTATTTGCATCTGAGAACTTTTAGATTTTTTTTTCCCAGAAGGCTCACTTGGCTGCACCTGAATGCGTTTGAGGGTACAGGAATAGCAATTCAATTGATACCAACAATGTCCCCAGGAAAAAGGGCTAACTGCATACATAAGAAGTAGATTGAACACTTTGTGCTATCCGGTTCGTAACTCGTCTGTCCTGTGCTGTCCTGAAGCAAGGCTGCATTTGTATCACTATTAAAGAATGTTTTCTCTGCAACCACTTATCCTATCGAAGGGAAACTTTGCGACTATCATATAAGTCTCACGTTGTATCAAAGGTGGACGTCTGGGTACCCGGTCATCACTGCCAGCAGTTATAAAGTGGCAGTTCTAGTTCATTTTGATGTTTTTACTTGTTACATGTTTTATTTACACATTGTTTACTGCTTTTTTGATGTTTTATGTGGGTCTTAAACCTTTAAAGTTTGAAATCCTCCCCAATGAACATAACCCTGATGTTTTTTACATGTTAAATATTGCCCCAGAGCACATTTTTAGATAACATGGCATTTCACAGGAACACCTCCCCCCCCCTCCCCCCCACATTATACAATGGATCCTGTATAGCGCAATATCTCAAAAAGTTGTGGACGAGTTATGACAAAACTTGGTGGATGAGTTGGTTAGATGGCAAGAACAAGTCAATTGGAATTTTGTTCAGTTCAGCAGATCTGGCCTGTCATTGAGATACAAAACGTAAACGATTCAGTCCGGCAGAAGCATGCTCTCTCCTGCTTGCCATTCTAGTATTCTGATTGTGTTTCTCTAAGAGATATGTTGCGTACAATAGTTAAGCAGGTCTCATCAATTAATTTGTCCTGTCCTCATTTTTCACATCAAACTGTTGCTTTAAATAGTGTGATCCTTAAAGTAGAAGGTGAAGAAGGAAACTGAAAAAGCATTCTTCTTCTTCTTGCGTATGGCAGCTTAGCTGCTGGGGTAGCCATCATTTATTGGAAGTGCGACTGTGTCGCTGATGCAGTGCCCCTCTACCAGTACACACTGGTACTCATTTTGCCGACCTCGGAAGGATGACAGGCTGAGTCAACCCCCTGGTGTATTAATTCAGCGGCCACCGGGGCTTGAACTCAGGACACTAGGATCCCAAGCCGCCACCCTAACCACAAAGCCAACACCAGGTGAAAAAGCATTAATCTCTCAGTTAGTTTTAAATTGTGTCTATCAGAATTTTACAAAAGCAAATTTATCATTACATTTTGTAATCTTTTTACCAATAGGATGGAATTAAGTTTGGTACTCATTTTGGGTAATATTTTTACCAATCGGATGGAATTTAGTTTGGTACTCATTTTGTGTAATCTTTTTACCAATAGGATGGAATTAAGTTTGGTACTCATTTTGTGTAATCTTTTTACCAATAGGATGGAATTAAGTTTGGTACTCATTTTGTGTAATCTTTTTACCAATAGGATGGAATTTAGTTTGGTACTCATTTTGTGTAATCTTTTTACCAATAGGATGGAATTTAGTTTGGTACTCATTTTGTGTAATATTTTTACCAATAGGATGGAATTAAGTTTAGTACTCATTTTGTGTAATCTTTTTACCAAAAGGATGGAATTAAGTTTGGTACTCATTTTGTGTAATCTTTTTACCAATAGGATGGAATTTAGTTTGGTACTCATTTTGTGTAATCTTTTTACCAATAGGATGGAATTAAGTTTGGTACTCATTTTGTGTAATATTTTTACCAATAGGATGGAATTAAGTTTGGTACTCACTTTGTGTAATCTTTTTACCAAAAGGATGGAATTAAGTTTGTTCTAGTGTTGAGATGAGGTTTGCTTGGTTTTGTAATTTGATGAATGTTCATCATTCAGAAGAGTAATCTGTACTAATTAAAGGGTGTGTGTGTGTGTGTGTGTGTGTGTGTGTGTGTGTGTGTGTGTGTGTGTGTGTGTGTGTGTGTGTGTGTGTGTGTGTGTGTGTGTGTGTGTGTGTGTGTGTGTGTGTGTGTGTGTGTGTGTCCTTCATAACTCCAAAACTATAAAACTAGTATAGTCCATGGGCCCAGGCATATATCGTACCATCTGAGGAAACCAAACTTTAGGGCTACTAAGTTATTGGTAGGGACTATATGATTATTTCAATATGTGATAACCGTTCCAGAAGAGCAGCTTAGTGTATGTATTTTGCATTTATACCATTTTACCATTCAGAGATATTGACGTTTTGGGGGCAAACAAAAAACAAAAAAAACAAGGACCACTGGGAGGAAGTGGCAGAGCTGAAGTCCAAGCAGGAGGAAGCAGACACCCGAATGCTTCTGCATGCTCTGCATGCAGCAGAGGCTGGGTACAAGGCTCTGGTGATCACTGCCGAAGATACAGATGTCCTCGTGCTATGTCTTGCCTTCAATAAGGATATCTCATGCCCCGTGTATCAGAAGTGTGGTAAGCAAACCCGCACACGGTTCCGAGACATTGACAAGCTTGCTAGATCGATGGGAGACAGTGTCTGTGATGCCCTGGTTGGACCGCACCTGTTCTCCGGTTGTGATACAGTCAGTGCCTTTGCAGGCCGGGGAAAGATGGGCGCCTTGAAGCAAATGAAGTCAGATAAGACCTACCAAGAGGCCTTCAGTCAGCTCGGTCATTCATGGGAAGTATCCACCGAGCTCTTTCAGAAGCTGCAACAGGTCACCTGCCACATGTACGTGCCGTCGACCAATACCACGAAAGTCAATGAACTCCGACATCAACTCTTCTGTGCCAGACGGGGAGAGATAGAGTCCAGTCAGCTTCCACCATGTGAAGACTGCCTCTTCATGCACGTCCTCCGTGCAAACTACCAGGCTGCTATTTGTAGACGCTGTCTGCAATGCCAACCCTATGTTCCAAGTCCCAAGGGTTGTGGATGGACCACTGATGATGATGGGAAGCTGGCCATCGAGTGGATGCAGGGTTCTCCAGCACCGGATGCTGTGTTGCAACTCCTTTCCTGCAAGTGTGGACGGTCGTGCAAACTCCCAGACTGCATGTGCCTTGCCAATAGCCTGAAGTGCACTGACATGTGCAAGTTGCGAACCTGCAGCAACCAGCCCGCTGATGTCGAGGAAGAGGTTGTAGACCTCGAGGATTCTGATGCTGATAACAGTGATGAAGACTAGACTACTGATTCATGGTGTGAATGTTTTGGCACAATCACAAGGACACTCATGGCGACAAATATGCATGAGTAAAACATAGTACATAAACATGCCACAGTAGTGTGGTGAAATTTGGGTTATCCGTAAATTTCACATTTTGGATGCTTGTTGGATGGAACAAGGTTTGGGGAAGGGCAATTCCTTTAAATGTGGTAAAAACTTGTAAAATGTTCATAAATGTTTTCCTCATACAACATGTGTATGTTGTATGTGACTGCGGTTCAGTAGCACTACCCAGGGAACTTGTATGACAATATTATAAATTAAAATGTACTGAAAATCACTAATCAGCAACATTTTGATAGGCCCTATTGTTCGCCCCTTTCTGCCATAAAACAAATTCTGCCTTCAGGAATGACAGAAAGGATTATTCGGATGGTATAAATAAAGCATTTCAGACATGTATTTGTGGTTTGCAGTTCATTCTAGCCCCATGTGGAAACAGCAATTGCATCATTAGTGAATGTTTCTGAGTTTGCCTTTTCGCTTTCATCATGCGGAGGGTGGGTACATTCCAGAGACGATAACTCCCAATAAGCTGCCAGTCTGCAATGGTTATCACATCAAAATATTATATATATATATATATATATATATATATATATATATATATATATATATATATATATATATATATACACACCAATTCATAAATCATAACTAGGATTGGTTTCCTTAGATGGTACCGACAAGTGGAATTTCTGGCCTGGGCCCATGGACTAGCAGCCTGAAACTTTGCATGCATACTAAGAAAACTCCAAGGAAGTGCAAGAGTGAAAATTAGGTGTTTGGGTTAATTAAAACACCCCTTTTGAAGATAATTAACGACCTTATTTAATTATATCCTTCATCAGGCGATCCTCGGCCACCTCGCTATCTGGGGTCTGAAGGTGTTTTCTGGGTGACCTCGCTGAGGTCTGAAGCTGCCATGTTTTCTGGCCTGCTCAACCATGTTTTGACTTGGAACAGAGCGCAACGATTTCTTAACAATAATTTTTTTTTTTCACTTTCCTCATTCATATCGAACGCCTGTTCATCATAGCTACGAATCGTGTACATCGTTTTTGTAAGTACAAGTTTTCAAATTCGGAGCTTGGAGCGATTTCATGCACGATGAGACGATTTTCCACGATCTACTCTCACGGACTAATTAAAGTATATCTTCAAATATTATTTCGGTTTTGAGGATCGGATATCATCCGGACTAAATAAGTGTCAAAATCTGTTGTGAAATCTGATAATTTAAAGAAATAACAAGTCTTATAACTAAGCCGATACACCTATTTACTTTAAGCAAACAAGGCTATGTTCTCTCCTCCATACATACATAAGAAAATGTGAAATTTCCAAAGCCTTAAACTCATCTTTTTCTACTGTTTGGAGAATTATATTGAGTGAACCAAAAAATTTAGTAACGTAACAAAATTAACCAGCTTCATTGAGCCATATGATTTTATGCGTTCACTGCAAGACCTCACACCTGCCATCCAGAGGGACTGCCTGCCTATCCATAGCGTCTGCCAGATCTGTGTTTATATTTTTGAAGGTTTCGTGAGGTGCTCTTCGGGGAATCGAACCAAATCTGGTTTAAAAAAAAAACCAAAAACATTTGCGCGGACCCCGGGCCAATGTATCACGTGACACTTGCACAGACAAGCAGGCAAAATGGCAGATTTTTTGCAATGTTGATTTCACGGGCAATTGAACTTTGCGATATTTCCATGGTTGTTCTGCATTAAGCAGCAACTCTTTTGTGGATTAGTCATTTTTGGAACAAATTCATTTTATTTCATTAACTGTTGCGTGTGCGGTGAAGACCAGCTTTAAAGTTAAAGGTATCCTTTACGGTATGCATTTACGGATTAAATTTGTCCACAGCAAAAAATATGATGACATCATCAGTCAAGTGACTCAGCAGCCATATTGTTTTTTGTTTTTTTTAAACCTTCAAAAATCTTCTCTGAAATGGCTGAACAGATCGAGACGAAACTTTACACATCTGACTGCCTGTCCATGAGGAACTAAAGGTTCACACATATGATGTCATAGGTCACATGGTTTGGCAGCCATATTGGATTTACCCTAAAACCCATAAAAATACACCACTCAAAAGAAGTCTTGGCGAGGGTCTGTGATCTCTGATTGCTCTTTTTCTTGTTGAATTAATTTATTCGTTGAACTGTTAAATGTTTCCAGCCTGCTCGCATTTGTCCTTACCTCCATTGGTCCTGATAAAGTGATTCATTTCAGATGTAATTTTGAAGTCATAATTTTCTTTTTTATTTCATTTTGTTTGGGAATGACTTGCACATTGCAACGTATACACTTTTTGTGAGTTTCATCCCTAGTCCAAAGCCTAAAACTTGTTGATGACATCTTCGACAAACTTCAAAACTTGTTGAGTTTCTTGTCAATAATTATCTTGCTGGAAGAAAATATCATCAGTTTTTAACATGGTTCGTGTCGTGGAAGTTGCGAAGTAATAGGTTTGAGGAGAGATAAAGCTTCTGAATTGGATGGCTTTCATCCAGGGATAGTAAAGGAAGGTGAGTACTTAACAGGTATATGTAAACACTCGGTTCAGAGAACAAAGGAATTGAAACATATTCCAAATGTTGCACCAATTTTAAATTTTAAAGGGGGGAAAAGGGGAAATTTTTAAACAATTTTAAAGGGGGAAAGAGAGGAAGCAGTTAAATTTAGCCATGTAAGTTTCACTTTGTAAGAAAATTATTCCAAACCATAATCAGGGACTCTGTGAAGCAACTTTCGAAAGGTTTGGTATTGTCAGGAATGGTGAGCATTGATTTATGAAAGGGTATTTCCTGTCTCACCTTTTTTTTTTTTTTTTTTTTTTTCGAAGTTACTACCTTGGGAGATAACAGTCGTGCAGCAGACTTGGTTCACTTGGATTTTTTTTTGATACTGTACCGCTTTGGAGGTTACTGGTTAAGGTAAGAATAATAGTATAGAGGGAGTGCAGGTTAACTTGTTGGATCTTAACTTGGTCAATTTACTGACTTCCTCTACTCCCAGCATTAACATGTGGCTGTCAATGGGATCCTTTTCATCTCCTCTCCCTGTTAAGGCAGTGTTCTGGGTCCATCCCATTCCTTATCTTCATTAACATAACATCCCTCATCCTTCAGGTAGGCATTACCATAAAATCTTTCATTAGATGTTAAACTAATCTTCATTACCATAACATCCCTCATCCTTCAGATAGGCAGACAGCAGCCTCTTCCCTTTCTGCAGACCTTGATGGAATTACAAGCTGGTCAAACACTCTCTATTCTACTACCTTTCTGGTCTTGCAACTTCTGTCTTTCCATGCTCTAATGCTGGCAGATGGGACACCCAGTTTATCATCCATCCAAATGACTTGCACAAATTCACCCTGTCTGTGAAACACCAGGATAACAGTTTATAGCTGGGTCAAGACTCAAAGCCAGGCTCGATAGCTTTGAGGTGAGTGTGCATACCTCTAGGCCATCCTGTCAGCCAGAATAATAGTGGACAGGACTCTTACTTAGACTGCACAATGTCAGGCAGCAATAAATATGATTTTGTTTTGGTTTTGTTACTGATTATACGCATTCGGTACTTCTTTCTCATGTCGCTACACTTTTCCCAGCCACTGCAAAACACAGGCTCCGGCACAGGAGTTGAGAGATTTCAGGTTGTCTGGTCTGGAAGGCTCTGGTAAGTGAGGGAAATCTCGGAGATGCTCCATTATTTGAGGAGCCTCTCCACAGTCACAATCGGTTAGGCCATTTTTATTATATCCTCACTTCGGCATCAGGGCTCTGCAGCGTCAGACGGCAGTCATGAGGTGATTGAGACACAGCCAGGTTGGCCATGTCTCATCGGCTCCTTTAGGCAAGGACTCCTCAGGGTCAAGTGACAGCTTGTGAGGTCTTAATTGCAGGTGCGTTGACCAAGCATCTATCCTGCAGCTATGGGGATTACCATCCAGCGCCTGGACAGCATGAAGGAATCTATTCCTGGACTTCAACCTCTTGTGTGGATAACGTGACAAGTGTTATGGGAAATGCCACAGACTTAGATGGTGATTAAAACGGTAACTAATGCTTATGCCATGTTCACACAGACTCGATGTGTACAACTTTGCCATGGTTCTGGACAAATTGACGTACTAACTTCCATTGACACGGTAAGCTTCAGTTCTTGAGACTTCAGATTTACTCTGGACTCACCTTACATCTGAAAGAGTAGGACTCGTATTTTACAGAAAGAAGTGTGATTTGGCCACATCTGGTTGTGCTCAGTTTTGGTCATCTCATCAGAAAAATATACCGAAAGTGGAGAAGATTCAACGTAGAACAACTACCAGGATTGAGCGGTTTTCCAGAGCAGACTAACGAAGAACAGGATTTTTGTTGCAGTGGAAAATAGATTTTACATACAAGAGGATATGATAGAAATACTTAAGGTATTAAAAGGGATTGACAGAGTACAAGGACATGTAATTATTATTTTTTAGTTGTAGGTGGAGGATAGGAACTGAAAGCAATGCCTAAAGTTATATAAAATGGGTAATTGAAAGAAAGGTAATATAAAAAGATGAAACAGGTTTTATTACCTTTTTTTTTAAAATGCTTTCACCTCTGTCTGTCTGTCTGTCTGTCTGTCTGTCTGTCTGTCTGTCTGTTTGTCTGTTTCTGTGCAGGATATCTCAAAAAGTTATGGACAGATTCACATGAAAATTGGTGGACAGGTTGGGTGTGTGACAAGGACGAATTGGTTCGACTTTAGTGAAGATCCGGATCCAGATACTATAATTTTTCAAGTCATTCTTTGCCATCGAGAGATAGAGCAAAAAACATTATATATCACGATATGTCAAAAAGTTATGGATGAATTTGACGAAAGTTGGTGGAGATGTTTCGGAGTGTGATAAGGACGAATTGATTTGAGTTTGCTGAAGATCCGAATTGGGATCGAGCCTATCAGTGGAATATAAAACGTAAATTTTTCCACCTGGCGTAGGTATGCGCTCAACTGAGTGCCATTCTAGTTTTATATTTTTTTACTCAGAGAATAGTTAGTATGTTCACCTGTTTGCTGAGAGATGGAAATTTATACAAGAGCAATTGTCAAGTTCGCAAGAGAATGGGACAAATAATGAGAGATTGCAAATATAGACGGGTATAAGTCAGGCCCGTCGCTTAGGGGGGGGGCATTTGGGTGTAATGCCCCCCCATGGCGCATCTGGTGCCCCCCCCCCACTTGTACGCCACTCATTTATGCCCTGTTGCACCCTGTGAACAACTTAGTGTTTAAGGATGAGCGCCCACTGTGAACTTGCTGTTTAAGAGTTCACCTGTGTGAACTAAAACCCTTATTCCAGATGTTCAACGTGGTGAATAATGCGGCCTTCTTGGATAAACTGTTCTTTAATAATATCCTTCTTTGAATAACAGTCAAGAGATAAGTGTGCGCTTCCCAGCGCATCTCCAAAAGCAATTGGCAAGACAATACAATCCAAGACCACAAGATAAAAGATAATAACGCAAGCACAAACACCAGCAGCCAAGACGTCGTGTCGAATGTCGATGCTCTGGGTGGTTATATTTATATATATATATATATATATATATATATATATATATATATATATATATATATATATATATATATATATATATATATATATATATATATATATCGTGGATCATTTAGTTTTAAGGAATAGCCAATCAGCATATTTGATATGGAGACCCTATTGAGCAGGTTACCTGATTGGTTGTAAGTTAGGTATAAATGTAATCTAGTCATAATATGATTAAGGAAAAGACATAAATTTACATTATTAAAGATGAAGTGCATGTGCACCACGTGACCTTCACAACCCATCAAGCGGCCCTCCATCTTACAAAAGTAATTTTATAATAAAAATTAAAAATATGTGTGTTTGCAATCGTGCTTACATTTGAAATTATGCAGATAAAACCTGTTTTTGGTACATGGATCATTTGATAAATAAAACCGTCAACCGTCAAATGTCGCGAGTCGTGAGATTAGTGACGCGAGTCACGAGGGACGACTCACAGAGCACGAGCTCGCAGCAGGAGAAAAAGACGTGGATGATGGATATACGAAAATGGCTCAGAAAAGGAAAAAATGCAAGCGACGAAAATGATGAAGATGATGAAAGACATGTTGTTGGAGGAGGAGGAGGAAAAGACGATCATGTCGATGAAATACCAACAGAAGCTGGCCAACCTGGCCAAGCCAGCAACGTCAGCCCTGCGGCTGTAGCCCCAGCGCAGACAGCCGAGTTTCCACGCTCGGCGGCGGCCTCGGGGTCGGGTGTGACTGTCAAGCCGCTTCCCGATAATCTTGGAAGTGAGAGACCGAATCAAGTTGTTCTACAGCGGTACCCTGGCCATCTGTTGCAGAACAAGAGTCGCTCGTTTGTGTCCTCTGTTTGTACCAGACTATTTTGTACAAAGTCTGGTACCAGTTTGTACCAGACTTTGTACCAAAGTGTACCATTAGTCTGGTACCGGACTAATGAATGGCTGGAATACAATGTGCAGACAGATGCAGCATTCTGCTATCCATGTAGGAAGTTTAACGCTGCACGTGGCCCAGTGGACTCTACTTTCACAGTGCGAGGCGACCGGAATTGGAAACATGCCGTTGAGAAAGGCAGGGGGTTTCACAAACACGCAACTTCAAAGGAACATTTAACTTGTGTTTTGAGGTGGAAGGAGAATGAGAGGTGCATCGATTGTGGTGAGGAGATTTCCACACTCCTCAATGCTGACCAGCTAAATAGAAACCGGTACTATGTGTCTGCTCTTATAGATGTTGTGGGATTTCTCGCCGAAAATCAGATACCTTTTAGAGGGAGCCTTGATAATTTTGAAGATATGTCAGACGACACAGTGGGCTCTTCCTCTCGCTTTTAAACTACACACTCAAAAAAGACACCGAGCTCCATCCATTCATTAGGACCATACTCTGTGCAGAGTGTTGGTGCCGCCGAAGCAGTCTCCTTGGCTATTGGGAACAATCCTGGACGGGTCGCCACTCCGACACAGTATACCAGCAAGCTGGCACTCATTTTTGCCGACCTCGGAAGGATGACAGGCAGAGTCAACCCCACTTGGTGTTAATTCAACAGCTGAGCGGGATTTGAACTCAGGACCCTAGGATCCCATGCCCACTACCTTAACCATTAAGCCAACACCAGGCATACACCGAGCTCACTGAAATAATAAAGCATATCCCACGAAACGCAAGCTATACTAGTTGGGAAATGCAGAATGAACTGATCTGCACATTGAGTAATGTTGTGACGGATGCCATCGTGGAAGAAGTAGGCACATCGTGGTTTACCATCAAGGTGGATGGGACGAGGGACCCCACTGAATGTGAGAACATATCAATCATCATTCGCTTTGTATCGGCATCAAATGAAACAACAGAGCGTCTACTCACAATAGCTACAGCCGACGCTGGAGATGCAAAAACATTGACAGACCTAATAATTGCAGAGCTGACAAAAACAGGACTTGACACGTCAAAAATATTAAGTCAGGTGTACGACGGGGCTTCGGTAATGGCTGGGAAGCACGGTGGGGTGCAAAAGTTGTTGCAAGAGATATTGGAAAGAGAAATCCCCTATGTGCACTGCTTAAATCACCAACTCCATCTGGTAGTTATCCATGCACTGGCAGCAGAGAAAGCTGTCACTGATTTCCTCGAGATTTGTTGTTGCCTGTACAAATTCTTCAGAAAGCCCACTGTTGCTGCACAGTATAAAGGTGAGCGGTTAAAACGACTTCTTGATCAAAGGTGGACGGGGAATTTAGCCACCGTGTCTGTGATCATAGGATCTTTTAAGGATATCACATCCTTACTGTCGGAGATTGATGCAGAGCGCGCCTATGGTGCAGAGATGAGGATGGAGGCTATTGGGCTTTTGCGGGAAGTCTCTGGGCCTGCCTTCATGTTCATTGCTATCTTTGTACAAAAACTGTTGATGTTGTTAGATGGCCCTAACAGACTCTTGCAGGCAGAGGACATGGACTTGCTAACGGGGTTGGAACTGGTGGCGAGTGCTACAGAGTGCGTGAAGGAACTCCGCTCTGAGGATGAGTTCACTGATCTGTGGAACAAGGCCAACGCTGCTCGCACTTCTAGACCTGCACCACCAAAACAGAGACGCACAATGCATAAGAACTTGGAACAGTTTGTAGTTTTGGAGACTACAGGACAAAACAATGACAATGACAAGACGGAACTGCAGAGTGTTTTTTTACAGCGCAATTGACACTGTGCTTGGTGAGATCGCTCGGCGCTTCAGTGAGCGCAATGCACAACTCACCCGTTCACTCGCTGCCTTGAATCCCGAAAATGGCACGTTTTTGGATCCCCACTTGCTCCAGCACATCATGACATTAACAAAGTCAACCATCAGTGAAACAGAGTGTGTGGTTGCAAAGCAGTTTATTCGCTCACAGACAGAAAAGCAGCCAAACGAGAGATGGACAACACAAAAACTCCTCTCAACATACCACAAAACGCTGGAAGCCATGCCAAGTGGAGTGACTGCTATGAGACTTGGACTAACACTTGGTGTGTCCACTGCCATGTGTGAAAACTCATTCTCAACATTGAGGAATGTCTTCACTGACCATCGACGGTCCATGCGTCATGCACGCAAGGCACAACTGGTACAGCTGGCCTTCGAGAGAGACCTCACACGTAAATGACTGAATGAATGGAAGGAGAAGGTCCTCAGAAGATTCCACACCGAAACACGTCGCCTGCAGCTCTTCTGACAGCGAGTACAGTGGTATAAAAACTATACGAGGAGTTCAGATTGTGTGTGTGACTGCTGGTGATGCGTGTGTGGTTGTGGTTGTGGTCAGCACCCGCTGTGGTTGGCTGCTTTGTACTTCTAATGTTTAAGTTAAATGTTGTGTTTGGTGCTTTGCATATCCCATATCTAGTGCTTTGTGCATAACCTTACCTCTGTGTAATTGACTGCTTTAAATGCGGACTTTGTGGTATCTTCAGGCTGGTCGTATTTGCTGTTGATAGTTTAACGTGATGATCGCAGGTCATAGCCTTCTGTATCTTATTTCAAAGTGCACTGAATCTGGTGCCAACCTCGCCCGTTTAGTCATTGTATCTCTGGTATATTAATTTTGTAATGCCAATTCTTCACAACACCTTGTATAAGAGCACCTGAATTGGTGCCAATTGTCTAATCATTGAATATTTGCATTGTGAATGTGCCAGTTTGTTGCGGCTCTCCTGCATTCGAATATTTTTTGGGCCAAAAACATCGGAACATATTAAATCTGGCTGAGATCAATTTGGTTAGTATGCGACTGCAACCTCAGTATAGATGTGTCAATGCTGCATGAATACAATAGTATACCGGGTTATCAAAAATATTAAATATAATAATTGTGCCCCCCCCCCATCCAGTTCATATGCCCCCCTTAATACTGAGCCCTGGCTATGGGCCTGGTATAAGTGTCTGGGACTAATGAGGCATATTGAGATAGATATGGCCAGGGTGGGGGTAGTTATCTGAGGGTGCTCATGTATGAATCGGTGGGTACAAAGTGGTGTGTGTGATCTCTTGTGTTGGGGACGGGCTGCGTGGGAAAAATTGCCTTTTATATGTTTTCTTTCCTTGTATTTTACTGGATTTACTGGAGGTCGAGACATGAAGCATTGCTTCTTGGCCCTCGTTGCTAGTCCAAAAACTCTTTGATAAGGGCTGTCTGTCCTTCAATGAATGATCAGCCCAATGTGTCTCCAGTGTGGGCTGGTTTATAGTAGTTGCATCGACAACATATATCATGGTGGTGCATTTTAATTCATTGTACTTTAATAAATATGGGTTCAGCATCTGGGATATCTGAGATATCCAAATTATTTTTGTTGGTTTAGTTTTACAATAAAAGTTCCGTCTTTGGAATCAGTGTGTGTGTGCGTGCGTGTGTGTGTGTGTGTGCGTGTATGTGTGTGTGTATTCATGTAAATCCAAGTAATGGTGTAAATACTAGTCATTGCTGCTGACTGTTGGATTTATTGATCATTTTGGATGGAAGGAGTCAGGAGCATGAGGTGAGAAGGGATAGGGGAAGAAGTGAGAAGAGGGTGGGTGGTAGAAGGTGAGGGAATTAGGTCGGAGAGGGCAGGGGTAAAGGTGAGTGGATGAAGGTGGGGAAAGGGGATTGGTAGTTTTGTACAAGTAGGCTTGGGGGAGTGGCAGAATGTGTGGTGGAATATGGGAAGGGGTTTGGGTGATTGAGGTGTGCCAATAATTTTTTTTTTCAAAACTGCTGCAGTATCTTCTAATTTCATGCCAGAATGTTAAGACAAAATAACTTTGCTGCAAAGTATTCACTGTGCCAAAATGTTTGGCTTGTGTTGTAGCATTCTTTTACCATCATTAGAGCAGGAAATTATCTGGAGAGAAAGGAAGTGTATCTTTGACTATCTGTCACGTGCATGGCACACTATTAACACATGCAATATTCATGCATGTTTTACCTGTGTGGCAGGTGCGGCTGCTGGAGTTGGAGAGTCTAGTACAGAAAGAGCGACAACGTTTGGGAGAACTTCGGCGAAAGCACTATCACCTCGCAGGGGTCACCACGGAATGAGCCTTTGCAAAAATCTTCTCTCTCTCTCTCTCTGTCTCTGTCTCTGTCTCTGTCTCTGTCTCTGTCTCTGTCTCTGTCTGTCTCTCTCTCTTTTTCTCGCTTTCTCGCTTTCTCTCTCCCATGCAAACATAATTCTGGGCACAGAACCAAGGTTTATTGGATTTACTCATCTTTCCTGATTCATTGACGACTCCTATCATTCCTTTGTCTCCTCCGCTTCCAAACCTTTTCCACCAATGCTTCCAACCCCCTGGTGGAGGGTATTCGAGGAGTCTGTGTCGGCAGGAAACTTTACAAGTTTCTGACCTTGCCTGGGGCTTGACCATGACTTTTGTTTGAGTTTTGTAAGGACTTTATATATCTATTTATTTTACATTGCATTACTTTTTCTTGGAGCAGCTTTTGGGGTTGTTTGTGTTTGTGAAGATGTTTGCGGGTGCTACGAGTGATGGGCTGAACCTGAGATGGTTAATGTTGTTAATTTTCATTAACCTATTTGCTCTTATACAGCTGAACGTTCTACCAACTGTTAAAAGCCCATCATATACGCGTGCCTTGCGATAAATAATCGTCAATAAAAAGTTTTATTTAAAAAAAAAAAAACGGTATTTTGGGATTTATACATGTTTTTTTTAAGTTTTTTTTTTTTTAACTTTTTTTGTTTTTTTGCATTCATGATCACATGAAACACTTAGCAATGTCTGAGTTTTATCTCCAGCTCCCCTGGCGATTTTATTGTCCTGACCACACCTTCCATCTGTGACTTAACAGTCACTCTCACTCTTGTTTTTTTGGATACAAAGTCAAGGCTCGTGGAGGAGCTAGAACAAAGAACAGATCAGGATGTAACAGAGCAAAACGAGCAGTCCAAAGAGGAGGGGGGAGGGGAAACACACCAACAACAGGATTGAGGGACAAAACAGAGGGAGACTTGGAGTGAGGGATTGTGGGAAAGAATGATTATTATGGGAAGATTCATGGGGTGGACAAGATGGATATGGAAGCAAACTATCAGGAAGAAAAAATTGGAACTTTGAAAAGATGTGTGGAGAGGGTTAATGGGAGAAGAAAAGATCATGGTTTTTGATGGGAGGTGATCTGAGATGTTGATAAACAGCTGTTTTGAAGACCTAGAAGAAAGGGACCTCATCTCACAAAATGGTGACAACTAAACTTACCTGGGAAACAAATTAATAAAATATCCTCTTTAGTTATGCTTCAACATATGGTTAATCAATCGCCAAGGACACTGCTTAGGCAGCACCAACGCTCTGCATAGATGATGGTCCCAATGGATGGATGGATATGGGCAATAGGGGCAGTTACCTTGATTTGAATAATTGCCATCCATCCCCAACAAAGCAATATTTCCACCCAGCTTTACCACTTGTGAATGGTCCCCATATATGCTAAGTCCCCTAGAATTGTAATTTTTTCTTTTGTTGGTGACTTTCTTACATTGTTACTTGCTACCTGAGTCCAAGTATTGAGTGCTTGCTCTTTGGTGAAACTTGGTGGTAGAAATATCTCTCTGACCTTATCCAGATAGGCCACCAACCTTGACAACATGTCCCAATGCTGTTATCACCCCCTGTTTATTTGAATGAAGTTTGGGCTTTGAGATGGAGAGATAATCAACTTGTGTTAGTTCTCTGTGTTTGCGTATGGCAGCTTGGCTGCTGGGGTAGCTATCATTTCTTGGAAGCACAGCTGTGCCGCTGATGCTGTGTCCCTCTACCAGTACACTGGTACTCATTTCGCCGATCTCAGAAGGATGACAGGCTGAGTCAACCCCACCTGGTGTTGATTCGGTGGTCAATGCGGTTTGAACTCAGGACCCGAAGATCCCAAGACAGCTACCCTAGCCACTAAGCCAACACCTTGCTTACTTTTGTTAGTGTGTAATAGTGTATAAGATCTCTATAAGCCATGATTGGTGTGTTTCGTACAGAACATGGGAGGACAGCATACAATGAGGTATCCTTCCCCCCCCCCCCCGAGAAGTGAAGAGGTGTAAATGATTATGAAATGTCACTAAGGAGGAATGAATGAAAACATTTTCCATTTTCTGCCAAACTTGAGTTGTTGACATTTCAATTAATCCTCTTGTCATAAAATGTTGCCCAGTAATTACTGGCTAAAAATGTACTTTTATTCGAGCAGTTCATTTGGTCCCGTACAAAGCAGCTTCATTTGGTGACATTAAAACTTTGCGTTCCAACCTTTTTAGCCAGTCGACAAAACATGCCATGAAAAAGGAGTGGGTGGAAATGTGGGGAGAGGTGGTGGTGTTTGTGTTGAGGGAGGGCTGTGAAGGTTGAAGCGGTGAGGGAGGGTGTATTAGAGCGTAATATCTTATAACAGGATCATTTCAGCTCTTCATCTGCTCGAGACACTCTTCGTTGGAACTGCACCTCCACACAACATGGTAAGCTAAAGCTGATTACAGATAGTTGACACTGTTCAGTTAGATATGATTACATTCCTAATGGGAAATGTGTGATTGAACAATCCATGGGGTTTTGTTTTTATTTTCATGGAAAAAAGGATTTTAAGGTTTAAACCATAATTCTAACCAAGTTGAGCTCAAAATGAGTGGTGAAGGACGAATCCTTGTCGCCTGGTTGCCATTTACTTATAAATAGTAAGTAAATATTTAACAAATTGCTTGTGTTTGCAGCCAGCTAAGTAATGAGCTCTTCCAGGGTCTCTAGGCGATGCTTGGAAACGACCTTTAAGACCCACAGCAGCAGAAAATAGTTGATAAAACCATTATAGTTTTAGACAGATCAAGTTGCACAGATATTATGTGATGAGTTTTGTACTGTGGCTAAATGTGGTTTGGTTAGCAACGTCTGAGATGATATTTGCTTGTCCTTCCTTGTCCCTTGATGCTTGCTCAGTCTGTCTGAAAGGGCATCTGCTTTCCCTGTGCTGGCCAGACTTGGCTGCCAATGTCACTTCTGGGTCATTCTCTGCCAACTCTCATGCATCTGAGACATTGATAAAAGAATTACGAGAAACATCTTAAAATTGAGGAAAATTACCCGACAAAACGTGTTTTTTCTTTTTGAGTGAAGTGACCGCGTGGTTTTGGGTTATGACCTCACCTCTCCCCCTTCAAACAGTGCTTTTGTCATATTCAAGTTCGAGGCATCTCAAACGAAACATTTTGTCTTGTTCATCGATTTTCAAGGTTTGTGTCCAACCAGTTCTCACGTAAGTGGTCAGAAAAATTCCATCTTACAGATTGATCACATTTGGGTGTTTCAAGATATTTCCCTTGAAGGAATTTATAAATATACAAGCTGGTAAGTGACATGGGTGGTCGCTACATAATTGCATACTCGTCATACAGTTTTTGACGGATCGGGCTGAAATTTTTTGACAAAGAGGTTGATTATAGTGCGCATAAAAGCTTGGAAGCCGATTTTTGATTTTCGATATATTCAACATGTACATATACATATATATTATATTCAACATATATATATATATATATATTATATTCAACATATATATATATATATATATATATATATATATATATATATATATATATATATATATATATATATATATATATATATATATATATATACAAGCCAGTCGGCGACATGGGTGGTCGCTACATAATTGCATACTACTCATACAGTTTTTGACGGATAGGGCTGAAAATTTTTGACAAAGGTTGATTTTGTGTGCATAAAAACGCGGAAGCCGATTTTTGATTTTCGAAAATATTTATTTTTTAGGATTTTTCAAAAATGTCAGTGCCGTTGCTAGGCAATGGTGGTGTCCATAGCAACGCTGCTCAAAAGCATAGAACTAGATCCTGGTATCTACCTGTCAAGTTTCATCAAAATCGGTTGACTCCTCTGGCCTCCAGAGCTGTCCATTACATACAAGCAAACATACAAGCCGGTAGGTGACATGGGTGGTCGTGACATAATTGCATACTAGTCATACAGCTTTTGACGGATCGGGCTGAAAGTTTTTGACAAAGAGTTTGATTATAGTGCACATAAAAGCCTGGAAGGCGATTTTTGATTTTCGAAAAAATAATTTTTGGGGGATTTTTCAAAAATTTCAAAGTCCCATTGCTAGGCAACGGTGGTGTCCATAGCAACGGTGCTCAAAAGCATAGAACTAGATCCTGGTATGAACCTCCCTGTCAAGTTTCATCAAAATCGGTTGACTCCTTTGCCCTTCAGAGCTGTCCATTACATACTGTTGCGAATTCGCGCCCGCCGGCGTGCGAACGGCCACGAAACTCGAATCGCGGCACGTCGCCCACCGGATGGACAATTCTGTTGTGACCCTCTCGGACTAACGCCGGGAGCTAGTCATGGGTGGGCCTTTCGGCCTCACCACGATCGTGCCAATCGGCTCCCGGCGTGGGATAGGGTTGTTCGCCAAATTCGATCTACCAAAGTACCCACGCGGAGGGTAGACCGGGCGATCGCACCTCGCCGCAGGTCGACTCCGGACACGGGCCACTAAAGCGACCCGTTCCGTACTAGCGGGATAACCGAGCGGTGTTATCGTCGGCCTCGACGGTTCCGATTAATTATCGGGCGTATTAAGCCCACTACCAACCCTTTACGTGAAGCAAGATGGAGATTCAATTAAAGAAAAGACGAAGCGAAACGGGAAAACAGTTCAACAAAATGCACATTTATTCCACGGCACACGGAGAGCACACATATACAATTACAACAATTATGCACCTACAGCAAATGCTACAAAAGAAACACAACAATGCGGATCTACTACCGACTACGCGAGCACACGGCAACACTTACACAGTTTTACTTTACAGACGGCGCCAACAACACATTTACTCAAAAGCAAAAGAAAAGGGCCACCCTCAAAGACAAGGGGGCAGACGGGGCCTGTGGCCCAATATTTGCGCGGGACCTGAAAGAGCGGTCAGGTCCACGAGACCGGGTGGATCCTACCCGTGTCTTTGTGATGAGCCGCCAATGTGGTGGCGCGGCGGCACCCCGACTCCGCGCTCCTTCGCGGGTTTCGTTGGCACTGCTTGGAGTGGGGTGGGAACGGGGCCCCCTTTTCGCACTATCTCAGCGCGGGGGGAAAAAGGGGGGAATTGTTGATGCTCTGGGGAAGGAGGATAGCTGGCTTGCTTGGGTCCCGCGACGAGCGATTCCACTGTGAGCTCGTCGCCGATCGCAGTCTTCCTTGCCTCGAACCCGAGCTATTCGGTCTCTTCCGCCATTCTCCTCAGCCGACTGCAGCAAACCACCTGTACGCCCTCGCCTCCCGACTCACTCCCTGCTCCTCCAAGGCCTCCTCTGTGCTCAAACCGACTCGACCGCGCTCCAGGCTTCCTCTCTCTGCAGCTCCCCTACAGACTCCGAACCCCGACAGACTGCCAGCTCCACTCGGCTCTCCGACCTCTCCAGACTCGACTTGACTCCCAAAACTGACTGCCGCTGCCACACTCTGCTCTCCAAAACTGACTCTTCCGAGCCCGACTCGACCCTGCGCTCAGCACTTTATAGGCCGGTAGGAAAACCCATATGCAAATTTCTGGATCAGAACGAGCTCTGGGGTGGAGCCACGCTCGCCCATTGGACGGAGAAAAAGGGGCGTGAGTCTCCCCTGATCCTAGAATTTGCATATCGCGATTCCACACTGACGCGCCTGGAGGCGGGGCCAAACCGCCCCGCGCTTGCTGATTGGACGGATCAGAAGTGGGCGTGTATCATTCCTGATCAGAATTCTCCTCGGAAAGGCCGCACTTTGCACTCGCGGTTCGGCGCGCACCTTGTACGAGTCCAGGACAGCCTGACGCTCGGTGCTCACAAGTGGTGCGGGAATGGAGGTAGAAGGAGGAGAGGTGAAGGTGGTGGAGGGTTTATTGTGGTGGTTTATGGCCATGGCGGCGTTTGGAATGGCGGTGATGCGATGTTTGCGGGAGCGAGTTGTGAAGGTAAAGGTCGTGGCTGTTGGCGTTGTTGTTGTTGTGAAGCAGCGTTGCGGTTGGTGGTTGTTGTGTGATGGCGGTTGAGACGTGGTTGGTTCAAAATAAAGATAGAACAGAAAAATTGCTATCTCAAAGGGTTGCAGCCCGAATGAATCACATTTATTCCCTCTAAACAACGGGTTTGGGGCTAACTACACATGTACTTACAGAGATATCTCACCTACGGGACCTGAATGGTGGTTTGCGAATTTCCTCAACCGCAACAATACAAACAAACAGACAGACATACAGACAGACGGAAAATGTGAAAATAAGGGAACTCGAGCGACCACCCAACATACGTACAAACATACAGACAGACGGAAAAACTGAGAATAAGGGTAGTCTAGCGATCACCCAACAACTATGGGGGGGAGGAAGAAGTGATATCCAAGAAAAGGTACTCAATGTATTCAAACTCACACTTAAAAATCTGATCTTCATCTACATTTATCTGATCTACATCTACGTATACCGAGCTTTTAGCTTTATTGGATTAGTTCCTTCGATGTCCGATTAATTTCATCTGTTGTGTACAATGACCCATTGTTGAACCAATAAATGTTATTAGCATTAAACCTTGAGAACTGAAGTTATAATTGCCCTCGCTGAAAGAGATGGTATTGCTTTTGGGTCTGTTTGTTACTTGGCGAAATTTTTTTTTGCCAATTATGTTGGTCTGTAGCGTTTGTTTGTCTGTCTGTTTGTTTTTCTGTCACACGATTTTTGGCCACAGTTTTCAAGCAATCGTTTTGAAAAATTTTTGTGTGCGTCAGTGACGGGCCAACGACGGCAACGCTCAATTTTGGTGAAGATCCGAAACCAGATCCGGATACAAGAATTATTTTCTTTACACTGACTCTTCACAATTGAGAGAAGGGGCTAAAATCGATATTGCATATCTCAGAAAGTTGAGGACGGATTCGGATGAAACTTGGTGCACAGTTTGGGTGTGTGACAAGGACGAATTGGTTCGACTTTAGTGAAGATCCGGATCCGGATCCTATAATTTTTCATTTTTTTATTATTTATTTATTTATTTTTTATTTACTTTTTTTTTTATTAATTTTTTTTTTTTGACAAGTATGTTGATCGCCTCCATTTGTTTGTTTGTTTGTTTGTTTGTGTTTGTCTGTCTGCTCGCTTCCAGCCCAAACCGCTCAACCGATCCTTCTGAAATTTTCAGACATTAATGGCACCGACCCTGCGACAGTCCTGCATTGAAGTTTCGTAAAATTCGGTCGACCGCATAGGTCTGCGTAGGCCAATAGGCCAATTTGAGTTGGATTTTCTAAAATCCTCAAATTTCATCCGATTGACTTGAAATTTGAATAGGATTGCATATCAGGTCAGTGAATTCAACCATCTATTACTTTTAAAGGTATCTTCAGTCAAAAGGTCAACATAGGCCCATAAGGTCAACCCAAAATAGGCCAAATTTTTTAGTTGTTTCTAAAATTGTCAATTTTCATCTGATTGATTTGAAATTTGAAGACATTTGCATATCAGGTCGCTGAATTCAAACACCTATTAATTTTGAGATCAACTTAGGGGAAAAGGCTTCGTTATGTGGGCCAGATTTCTAAAATCCTCAATTTTCATCCGATTGATTTGAAATTTGAAAACCATTTGCATATGAGGTCGCTGAACTCAACCACCAATTAAGTTTGAGGTCAACTTAGACCAAAAGGCTAACATAGGCCGGATTTCTAAAATCCTCAATTTTCATCCGATTGAGTTGAAATTTAGAGAGCATTTTCATGTCAGGTCACCAAATTCAACCACCTATTAATTTTGAGATAAACATGGGCCAATTTGGGCCAGCTTTTCTAAATCCTCAATTTTTATCCGATGGAGTTAAAATTTGAAAATGATTTGCATATCGTGTCACTGAATTCAACCACCTATTATTTTTGTGGTCACCATAGGCCAAAATATAAAAAAAAAGGCCAATTTGGGCCAAATTTTCTAAAATCCTCAATTTTCATCCAATTGAGTTGAAATTTGAAGAGCATTTTCATGTCAGATCGCTGAATTTAACTACCAATTAATTTTAAGATCAAAATGTCAACACAGGCCTAATTTCTAAAATTGATAGATCGGGCCAAAAACTAAATATATCACGATATCTCAAGTTGTGGACGAGTTATGAAAAAACGAGGTGGATGCGTTGAATATGTGATAAGAAGAAGTGGATTGGATTTTGGTTTGGATCCAGCCCATCAGTGGGATACAAAGCGTGAACTGTTCCACCTGGCAGAGGTATGCGCTCTACCGAGTGCCATTCTACTTTGTGCTGTTTTGCCAAGTTGTCAATCGATGAGTAATTTTTCATTTGTCTTTGTTTGTTTGTCCGCACAGAACTTTCGAGTTTTTTTCCGCAACCGCTTGTAGGATTGAGTCGAAATTTTCACCATTGGTGCTCGTACTCATGTAGAATGTTTTATTGATAATTATGACGTCATAAGTCACGTGGTGTGGCAACCATGTTGGAAAAAAAGAAAAACTTTGGACCTTTGTATCTATGAAACCGCACCAAGAAAAAATTGAAACATGGCACATAGCAAGTACTCCTCATTGGGAACGAGGGTGATATTTTAATGACGTTATACATAGGTGCCTTCATTATGACATCATAATTGCATATGTAGAACGCTACATCCGATCAGTATGAAGATTTTTGAGGGTCATCTAGGGATAAAATAGTCCACAAATTTTTTTTTGAATGATGCCATTGGTCAAGTGATTCGGCAGCCTTTTTTTATTTTATTTTTTTTTACCTTCAAAAATCTTCTTCTCTGAAATGGCTGAACATATCAAGGTGAAACTTTACTCGTATGACGGCCTATCCATGAGGAACAAAAGGGTCACACATATGAGGTCATAGGTCATATGGTTTGGCAGCCATATTGGATTTTCCCTAAAACCAAAAAAATACACCACTCAAAAGAAGTCCTGGCGAGGGTCTGCAATCTCCGAGAGCTCTTGTCTTCCTTTTTGTATTGCAGGCACTTGTTAATAATCAAAAGAAAATACAGTTGCCCTTCCTCATCACACCCGACAACGTGGTTTTTCTTTATTACCTCCACCAGCGAAAGTGGACTGAGGTTATGTTTTTACCCCTGATTGTTTGTCTGTCTGTCTGTCTGTCTGTCTGTCTGTGAGCATGATATTTCAAAAAGTTATGGACCGATTTTGATGAAACTTGGTGGACAGATCGGGTGTGTGACAAGGACAGATTGTTTCGATTTTAGTGAAGATCCAGATCTGGATATGAGAATTTTTAAAGTGATTCTTCACCAAACGATGTATATTATGATATCTGAAAATGTTATGGACGGATTATTCCAAAACTTGGTGGATGAGTTGGGTAGTTGATAAGAACAAGCTGATTAGATTTTGATTCAGGTCTGGATGCAGATCCGGTCTATCAGTGGGATACAAAACATAAACTGTTCAGCCTGGCGGAGTATCCACTCTACTGCATGCCGTTCTAGTTGAGTGCTGTTATGGTGATGTGATGAATAAATAGCACATTTTTATTCATGTTGTGAATCAAAGCTCGATCTATCGGGGCCTTTTATTTAACATTTAGATTGGTGAACACAAAATAACATTTCCCCTATCTAAACATCAGGCAAGTTTGAAGGTATCCCTCATGGTGAATCAAGCTTCCTGATAAAGATACCCCTTATGTTCTCCATTCATTTATTGTATTGGCGATTGATGAAATTGATTTTCTTTCAATTATTAAATCGGGCTGTTTTCACCAATACAATTGCTAAATTGATTTTAAACCCCGGATGGTTCCACAATGGAGAGGAGATGTTAAACTCCAACAATTTGTGCATAATAATAAGTTTGAGAGCGCTTGACTTGCGAGTCTTGGTAGCTGGTAAAGACGACACTCGTACATCAAAAAGACCCGAGCCCACATTAGCTGTAGGCTAGTTGTTTTGCTCTCTGTCACCCGTGAAACACCTGGATTTTCTGTTTTGTCGGTATCCCAATGAATGTGTCAAAGCTCATTTCAGAGATGTCTGCAATCACATTTTTCCAAATCACAACAGCTCTCTAACATCGATGGTGTCTTTGATGTTGCTGTTCAGTTATAAACATTGGCTTCATAGAGACATGTCTTTACACATACCTGGTGTCTTTACAAATTCCTGTACACGAGGTCCAACATATAGTATGTGATGGCATTGAATGGACTCTGTTCACGCAATTTTGTCACAAAAGTATAGTCCCCTTACCTGCGGTCACTTCATCAAATTGCTGCTATTGCTCTCTTAGACCCTTTTTTAATGTCAAAGATGTCCTCCAGGGTACTGTGAATACAGACAAACTACTCCCTCATTTTGCTGTGTTTTAAAAGGAAAATGGAGAACTGGTGTATTTGTGTAATATCAGACTTCTTAAAGCATGACTACTTCTGTGCTTGTCTTCATAACCCTCGCCCAAGGAGAGGATATTGTATTTGGGTCCGTTTGTTTGTCTGTTTGTTAGTTGCAAAATCGAAGATTTTTCAATTATATTGGTCAGTCGATTTTGTTATTCTCTCTGTCTGTCTCTCTGTCTGTCTCTCTGTCTGTCTCTCTGTCTGTCTCTCTGTCTGTCTCTCTCTGTCTGTCTCTCTCTGTCTGTCTGTCTCTGTCGGTCTGTCGGTCGGTCGCCTACAGGTCACAATTTTAAACCGATCTTCACGAAACTTCACCACATGGTAGAGTTTGTCATGAGGAAGAAACCTATTGTTTTTGAGGTCAAAGGTCAACATAGGCCAAAGGGCAACAACTTGGGTGAGATTTCTAAAATCCTCAATTTTCATCTGATTGACTTGAAATTTGAAGATTTTCATTTCAGGTCACTGAATTCAACCACCAATTATTTTTGTAGTCCACATAGGCCAAAAGGTCAACATAGGCCGAATTTCTAAAATTGTCAATTTTCATCCGATTGACTTGAAATTTGAAGAGGGGTTATATTTCAGATCACTGAATTCAACGAGCCAATTATTTTTGAGGTCAACATAAACCAAAACGTCAACATAGGCCCAAGGTCAACAACTAAGATGCTATTTCTAAAATCCTCAATTTTCATCTGATTGACTTGAAATTTGAGGAGGAGTTGCATGTTTAGTCATTGAATTCAATCACCAATTATTTTTGAGGTCAAATTTGTTTTATGGATTTTGAAAGTATCATGCTCTGCATAATGTCATCTTGTTTGTTTGTTTGTTTGTTTGTATGTATATTTGTCTGTCTGTCTGTTTGTCCACACAGAACTTTAGTATTTTTCTCCGCAACCGCTTGTCGGATCGAGATGAAATTTTCACCATTGGTACGACTACTCGTGTGGAATGTTATAATGATAATTATGACATCATAGGTCACGTGGTGTGGCAGCCATATTAGAAAACTGGAAAAACTTTGGACCTCTGTATCTCTGAAACCGCACCAAGGAAAAAATTGAATCTGGGCACATAGCAAGCACTCCTCATTGGGAATGAGTGTGATTTTTATGAGATCAAAGGTGCCCTCGTTATGACGTCATAATTGCATATGTAGAACGCCACATCCGATCAGTGTGAAAATTTTTGAGGGTCATCTCGGGATAAAATGGTCCACAGAAAAAAAAATTCATTACATCATCTGTCACGTGATTTGGCAGCCAAATTGTTTTTTTTTTTTAATCTTCAAAAATCATCTTCTCTGAAGCGGCTCAACAAATTGAGGTGAGGTCAAACTTTACACGTATGACCACCTTTCCATGAGGAACAAAAGATTCACACATAGGATATCATAGGTCACATGGTTGGCAGCCATATTACCCTAAAACCTACAAAAATACACCACTCAAAAGAAGTCCTGGCGAGTGTCTGCAATCTCTGATTGCTCTTTTTCTTGTTTTGACATTGCTTCCATACCTGCAGGAGGTGAATTACCAAATGCAAAGAAGATGTCTTGCAGTGAGGAGGCACAAAGTCAGTATAAGGATTAGTTAAAATTTGCAAATGAATGCCATTATTAGCTGAGTTTATTTTTTTGCTTATCAGGAATTGGAATTCCAAATCAGGTATTGTCATCCTTGTCCATCGTCTGTCTCCTCTTTCGACTTCTCCACTGCGATTACGAAACCGCCTGGCCGATCCGGCTGAAATTTGGCAACAAGGTTACGTTCCTGACTGGTAATGGTGATTGCAAAGCTCGTTCCGGTCACATGAATTAAAGGAGGTCAAAATGGCGGCCTTAGTAAATTCCTTCAAAAAATCTTCTTCTCCAGACCCACCAGTCAGAATGCCACTAAATTTGGGTTACAACATTAGGCCAAGGTAGGGATTTAAATTGTGGAGGTCATGCTGATCACAATACTGGATGTGTCAAAATGGCCAACTTCGTCAATCTTTGGGAAAATTGCATAAATTCATTCAAAAATATTCTTTTCCAGACCCATTAGTCAGAATGCTACCAAATTTGGGTTACAACATTAGAACAGGGTCCTTATGTTAAATTGCACTGGCCATGCCAATCACTTGACCGAAGTGTGTCAAAATGGTGCTCGCATAAATTCCTTCAAAAAATCTTCTTCTCCAGACCCACAAGTCAGAATGCTCCCAAATTTGGGTTACAACATTAGGCCAGTGCCCAGATACGCTACAGGTCAAGTGGTCCTCTTTGTTTTGTTTTTTTACTACGAGTCTTGGAAAACGTCCGTGCGACAGAGCAGGTGGATGGGGAATCTCCGATTGGCAAGGGCCACGTCTACAAGCACTGTAGATGATCACATTCTGACAGCCAATCAGATGTTCAAGCAAACCTTTGAATGAGTCAAGTTATTTTAAAAAAAACAATTGAGTGCAGATGATGTTCAGAGGTATGCAAAATCGACCAAACTAGAGTTGTACTGCTCTGTGATCAAGACACTTTTGTGTACATGTCCAAGTCAGTTTTGTGGTCAGGTGGAGGAAGAAATCATGTGGATCTCTGCAAACCATACATCTAGGTTTGTTTTAAATGCATCCTCTGCTGATTTTGATGAATGTCAGCCGAGGAAGAGGCATAGTTTGTATACATTATAGGGAATATTCTTTAGGAACATCGGGAAGCATTCTTAGGAAAGCGATGTATTAGTAACGTCCGTGAGAAGGTCAAGTACTACTACTTCCTGGGCACCTGATATTCATAATGATTGGTGTGTGCCATGTGGTACTATTTCAGAATATCAAATTGGATGATGAAATGTCACAAGTGCAAGCATTTCGTGAATTGGCATGTTTAATAATTGTACTTGATATCGAGCAAAAGGATCTTGACTGATGCATTTAATTTTACATGTTTCATGCTTTGATACAAAACCATGCTGCAGAATTAATAAGAAGTCATTATACAGAAGCAGTAAGGACTTGGGGCACAGCAGTAAATTGTAAACGCTTTAAATTCGATGTTGAATACACAAAAGCACGACTCGTCAATCACTGCAAAAAGTACCGATCATTAATAAATCATCTCACTTGGAAGGAACCGAGCTACAAGACCTATACTTAATGTAGATCACATACACATATGCTTCTTAAGTGTGACTTTTAGAATGCTGAGTGGTGGCCCACATAGTTCGCTATCTACGAAGTCCACCAACAAATGCTAGCAAAGAGTACACCCAGCTTAATGTCCACCCGAGGGACGGCACACACATTGATGCCTCATGCTCCTTGCGAAGCACCAAGATGGCAGTTTATAGCTGGTTCGAGATTTGAATCCAGGTGAGATGCCTTAAAGGGAAGTGCACATTCATTTACATATACCAAAAATGTTTGTAAATCAATTGCATGCAATTCCTCTGACCACTTGATGTGAATACTGGGTGAGCTCCGAAATCACTAAAATCCAATTAGATTGTCTGATCTGAGATGCGTTGAAAATGAAATTTCAAAAGCTGCAATTATTTGAAGATCACATTCTGAAAGTTTGGGTCAAATATATCTCGGCTTCAAAGTTTTAGGTTAGTACCTTTATCTATTAGAAAGCCATGGCCTCACAAAAATAATAGGATTGACTCATGAGTGCAAAGAAATGGTCATGACACCCTCTTTTGGGGGAGGGATGGTGAGGGTACTCTCAAATCACTTGGAGTTGGAGGATGTAATGTTCCCCTTGTCATATTACCCAGAAATGTATTTTTGGAGACAAAATTAATCAACACCTGAGATGCCACGTGGGGAACTTTTGAAAAGTGAGGTGAATTGGCATGGAACAGCCGTCCCTGGCACGCCAGGTTACGTGCACGACGTTTTAATCAAAATTCACTCCTTTGCTGTACTTTCGGGTTTATTATTTATTTTTGTATTCATCTTTGTGATTGCTATTGATTTTTTTTTTTTTTTTCATTTTATTATTGGTCTAAATTGCAAGGAAATTCATCTGCACTTTGAATATTTTTTTGCCTGGCATGGAATATTCAACGTAATCAAAAAATATGTATTTTTAATGTTTTATTAATGTTAACAAGAGCTACAATTTACACCAGGTATGATGCAATTTTGGTAAAATGATGTTCAAGTACTGTATCAGCAAATGTTACAAAATGAGTCTGATTGTTTCAAATTTATTTTGTTCTTTCTGTAATGGTATTTGCATGGTTCCCGTTTAGTTCAAAAGGATCATGTGGAGGTAGCGGACATACCTTTTTGAGCTGTCTAGTCGGGGTTCAATTCCCGGCCCGAACAAAAACTGCTGGCTTGGTGCTTCGCTCGCAAGACCTTGCACCGCATTCCCACAGTCTTTCACGAAGAGTAGAGATTCCTGCCCAAATCAAATCCAATCGAACTTCAGGCCGAGCCAGCCGGTTCATAAAAGACTTGGGGCCAATACTCACCCAGCTGACCCTACAAGGATGTGGGATTCATTGGAGCCATAGTAGTAGTACGAGTCGTCGTAGTAGGAGTAGTCGTAGTAGCAGCAGCAGGAGGTGTTTGGAGGTATCTATTTACCATTTATCTAGTCGTACTTTGCTCTCTGAGCAAAGTTACCTCTTATTACCTCTTAACTTGCTAAAAAAGTTTACTTTCTGTTCCATGACGGATTTGCCATCCATATTACAGAAAAATCATCATTGAAGAACTCGATATGCTCCCATGATAACCACGTTGTTGTTTGTTTCGGAAAAAGAATTTGCTGATTTCGCATCGTGAACTCTCTTTTGGTTGTGGTTCCGTGAAGGAATCGAGGGGTCTAACACTCTAAAACATGCCAACTTCCTATTGTTTTTCATTTTGTAAGTAATACGAAGAAGACGTCAATGTACGAGTGTGTCTCGTACCTTCTTTGACCTCTGTTGTACTATTGTGAGAAGTATTTAATTTGTGAAACTATTTGAACAACCAACGTGCATGCGGCTGAACTACTTTTCTGTTGTCAGTTTTTCCTGGAAATGAATCCACCTTATCTCTGACATCCAGCCAAGGGTCTTGCATTTGAATGAGGTGGAAGATTTTGCATGAAATTTATTCCATCCAGACGGAAAAGCTAAATTATTTAGCATCCTCGTACTTAATTACACTATTCCTGCTGACACTTCCATGGATGGCCTTTTTTTTGTCGGGATGTTCTGCTTTGGGGAATCTACTCTTTTTTTTTTTTTTCTTTGAAGCTGGACTTGTGTTTGCACCTCAGCACCTGGAGTTAGCATCTTGGCACCTGTTCCAATGTCGATGATCCAGGTGTGATTTTAGTCTGTTTCGTGGTTCTAATGGTTGGTAGGTGTTGTCCCTTTTGGGAGGAATTGTCACGAGTCTCAATTATTGATTTTGTTCCATTTTATGGGCAGCCTGGCTCAATGTTATTTAGAATGTTGTTTTGAATGTTGTCGTGCTTGAGTAGCAGTCAGAACTGAGGCAGTGTATATAACCGCTGTGGTTCTCATCATGATTGTTTGTTGCCTGGTGAATAAAGCTTGAATGGGTTTCGATCTCACTGTGTAACATATTAAATGGTGGAAGAAATACAATGAATGCACAAGTCGGCTTTGTTGCTTTGTTATGATGTCGACACCGATCGTCGTCGTCGGTGTGCAGCACTTGGCTGTGGGTTGGCACCAGTTCTCGCAGGAGCGTGGCAGCAATGCCTCTACTCTTTCCGAAGGACACTGTGGGATCTTTAACGTCGACCAACTAATGGTGGTAGACAGGATTCTCAGTTCACCGTCCATCCGTGGGACGGCATACAGACTGATGAATCGCCCTGCCTGCAAAACACCAGGATGGCAGTTCATATCAGGATCGAGATTCAAACCCAGACTAGACAGCTCAGAGGCGAGTGTGCATAATTCTGGGGCCTAGGCCATCCTACCTGCCCATGTCGACGCTGATGAAAGTTGCTGATAAACTGATGCTGTGTCATGTTTTGAAGATAGGGTTGAAGTTGATAACAGATGTTAAATTATAATAAGCATAAAGTTTCTAAAATCTCATTTTCTTTTGCAGACCTCGTACACGGAAAAAGGGGAAAAGGTGAGTTGACCTGAAACCATAATTGCATCCTTGTAGCACCAACCTGAGTGGGATCCATAAAAAAGATTAATTAATTAATCCTAGATGGTGTCGTTTGCAAAGCTCTAATTTTCATGCTCTTTTTAATGCTCCATGTGTCCTCTCTGTCATCGAGTACGTTCCTTCCACCATATTTATTTTCCACAAAAGTCCGTAACGAAATCTGTGCATTGTCTGTGTGCCTACAGCCGGAGAGGGGTCGTTATCTGAACTTTGACCATCTAACCTTCTGGGTCGGGAATGCAAAACAGGTAACGTCTTCAACACATTAACACCACCATCAAAACCACTTGTGTATGAAGATGGACAATGTGAAATCATTGTCTGTCGCCGTACAATCTTTACGCATTGAACTTTGCCAACCTGGTCCGGGGTTATTTAACCAAGGAGTTAATGACTGACCGAATCGGGCACCACGATACTGCCATGTGAGGTGATGCTGAGTTCAATCCATGACTGAGCCATGGCCATTGGTGATTCTAAGGGGTGGATTACCATTCCTGTTTTGCACCCTTCTCTCCCACATCCCTCCCTCGTCCTCTGTCCCAATGTTGATCCATCGTGTGTGATTTGGATGATAAGTACCGAGTAAGAAAACATTGCCTCATTCACCCATCATGTATTGAAGGGAGTTCATCAGGGTTCAAGAACCGGAGTATTCGTTGTCACCCCAAAACTGAGATATTTCATCATTATAAGGTTGCACATTTGCTTGCTCCATGTCATTAGTTTCAATAAACTGATGTTTTTTTTTGGGGTGTAATCCAGAAGTTTACGGCATCATAGAATTCAGGTTCTTATGAGAATACTTCAAATGAGCATTGGCACGTCATCAAAATGTTATATGAAGAAGGTGCCAGCTCCAAATCGATCTACAAATGCATTGAGGTTGTGTACGACGGATATGTGCCCTCTTTCTACAATAACCAAATTAATGGTTGACTCTAAACATGGACATGAACCCGCTGAATATGACCCCGGGTCAGGACGGCATGCACATGTGACTGACCTATAAAGTCTTGCCAAGCTCAGGGCATTAATCATGCAGGATGGCCGCTTTATGATCGACTCAATAGTCACAGAACGTCATGTTTTTTTGGGGGGGGATTACTGTCGCCTGGAATCCAGATATTAATTTATACTATAAAATGAGCAGTGTGTGTGTGTTTGTGTTTGTTCCTGACCCCTCTATACCTTTAGAGCCCTAATACCCTTCAGACCCCTTAGAGCCTTGAAGACCCTTTCGACCCCCGAGCATGCTCAAGACCCTCAATACTCCAATACGCTGAAGACCCTTTAGGATCCTGAAGACATCTAAGACACTTTTTTTTTTCTTTTCTTCTTTTTTTCATTGAAATTTTGCTGCCCTACACAAGACTGAGAGCCACTAAATGTGTCGGGATACAAAAGAAAAGAAGAAAAGAAGAACGATAAAGATGGAGGTAGTAATTTTATATTATTCTTGAAAGAAAATGGATCATAAGATGTTGGGAAGCATGTGACCAGCAAACAATTCCAAATTGATGCATCACATGGAAGAAAAAAACGCTGCTTGCATAGCTCTTCGTTCTACACTGAGGTATGGCCAGAGTATAGGTGTGAAGTGGTGGCAAGACGAGTCTCCCGACCAAAGACCCTGACAGAAGGGACCAAGTTGTAAAGAGCAGTAGAGCAATTACCATGAAGATATCTGTAAAACAAACTTAAAGTAGCAACACATCCACGATGTGAAAGTGTTTATAGCGAAGGGCCGAGCTATACCCCAACCAAATTGGCGACACGCTTCTGGAGCTTGTCTAGTAAGGACAATTGACAAGCTGGTACTCCTGCCCAAATGTAGCAACAGTACTCTATAACGGGGCATACAGTTGTCTCATATAAACAGAGGATAGCATCCGGAGGTAGATATTTCTGGGTCCGATAGAGACAATCAGCTCCCTTAGAAGCACTCTGTGAAATACCTGATATATATGTACTTCTCCCAGCTGAGATTAGTGGAGATATCAAGACCAGGTAGACACAGGTCTGATGCTTCCGCCAAGATCAAAGGACCTATGTGCACAGGAGGTAAAGACCTGTATCTTGAACGAGACAGGAACAGCAATTTAGTCTTTTTGGCATTGAAGGTTACCAGCTAATCGTAACTCCACTCCAACACATTCTCTGCAGTGCCTTCAGGAAGTATTCATGTCCCTCTACTTTTGACACATTTTTTTGTTTTACAGCCTCAATTTAAAATGGATTAAACTTAAATTTTTTGTCACCAATCTACACAAGATACTCCATAATAACAAAGTGAAAACATGTTTTAAGAAAATTTTGCAAATTAACTACAAATGAAAAGCTGAAATTTGTTGCGTCAATAAGTATTCAACCCCTTTGCTCTAGCACTCCAGATTGAGCTCAGGTACATCCAATTTCCTTTGATTTTCCTTGAGATGTCTGAACAACTTGATGGGGGTCCACCTGTGGCCAATTCAATTGGTTGGACATGATTTAGAAAAAAAACACACACCTTTCTATATAAGGTCCCACAGTTGACGGTGCATGTCAAAGCAGAAACTCTACCATGAAGTCCAAGGAAATGTCTGTAGAACTCTGAGATAGAATTGTGAGGAGGCATAGATCTGGGGAAGGGAATCAAACTATTTCTGGAGTGTTGAAAGTTCCCAAGAGCACAGTGAGCTCCATTATTATGAAATGGAAAGAATATTGAACAACCCAGACTCTTCTTAGAGCTGGCCGTCCGACCAAACTGAGCAACTGGGCAGGAAGGACCTTGGTCAGGGAGGTGACCAATAACCCAATGACCACTCTGACAGAACTAGAGTCCATTGGCTGAGATGGGAGATCCTGCCTGAAGGACAACAATCTCTGCAACACTAAACAAATCTAGACTTTATGGGAGAGTGGCCAGACAGAAGCCAGTCCTGAGAAAAAGGCACATGACTGCACGCCTGGAGTTTGCAAAATGGCATGAGACCACCTCAGTACTCTGAGAGCATGAGGCAAAATATTCTGTTGTCTGATGAGATGAAAATTGAACAATTTGGCCTGATTACAGAATGCTCTCTGGCAAAAATAGCATTCCTTTCCTGTAGTAATTCTCTGCAGACTACTGTAGTAGGACCTGTTACCAACAATAGCATATGAGAGGACTACTCTCATATTCTCTAGTTCTCACTGTAGCATTTTTGGCTGGTCTACGTCTGGCAGAAACCAAGCACAGCTCATCACCCAACTAGCACCATCCCTACCGTGAAGCATGGTGGTGGCAGCATCGTGCTATGGGGATGCTATTCAGTGGTAGGGACTGGGAGACTTGTCAGGATAGAGGGAACAATGAATGGAGCCAAATACAGGCAAATCCTTGAGGAGAACCTGCTTCTGCAGGTTGCAAAACAAGAACCTGCAAAAGCTATTCTGACATTCATTAAGAAGTTCATTGGCCTCAAGGTGACTGAAAAGCTTATGATTGATAAAGCATTCAAAGATCTTACAAATCACAAGAAGAAAACTGAAAAAAAAAGAGTAGCCAGAGAACGCTCACCGACTCCCTTAAAAGCAGGGACAACGGAAGCCACTTTCCATGATGAGGGAAACACTGAATCACCCAAGCGCATGTGGTATAGCTTGGCAAGAATTGGTGCAGTTCTGGGAAACACCTTTGCAATTCAACCACAGGAATCCCATCAGGACCAGTCGCTTTTGAGGCATCCAAAGAATGAATCATTCTGGAAACATTTCTTGGAGTGACAAGAGGGCCAGAAAACAACCTTATCTTTGTGAGGTGGTAAAACGGGAAGGGAATGTCCGTCATCGTTAAGTGAGGAATTGGAGGAAAATTGCTCTGCAAAAACATTTACCTTATCCAAGGGGAGGTAAGAACCTCAGGACCCTGAAAGAGAGGAGGTATAGAGGACTTGTTACGGTTAACACTGTTGGCAATCTGCTAAAAGTCTCCAGAACCAAGCCGCTCAACCAAGACAGGCAGAGTCAACCCCAACTGGTTTTAGTTCAACAGCCGAGTGGGATTTGAACTCAGGATCTTAGGATCCCGAGCTCACCACCCGAACCATGAAGCCAACACTAGGCGTATCCATCTCTCTCCACACACACACATACACACACACACACACACACACACACACACACACACACACACACACACACACACACACACACACACACATACACACACACACACACACACACACACACACACGCATTTAAAGGCCATTTTCCCCGCTAAAGCGGAGGTTAGCCATGCGGGCCCCATGACAATCTTCTCCACTTTACCCTATTTTTTGCATCTCCCCTTCTTAATCCCCTTACCCACATTTCCGCTTCCACCACCTTTAAGGCCCGGTCACACCTTGACGTTTTAGCCAACGTATGCCGATTTTTGAATTTTTTTTTCTAAAACGCTGGCACACGTTGAATACTTTATGGGTAAGTTTTGATAACATTGAGAGCACGCTGGCATACGTCGTAGTACGTTGCCATACGTCGTTGCACGTTGGCTTTAAACGTTGTACTTTTCGGTTGACCTCAAATTTTTTCATGCTTGAAATTTCACGACGTATGCCGGCGTATGACTCACACGTTCCGCTACGCTGGCCACAAGTTGTAGGCACGGTCTGCGATCGTTGACAGACGTCAACACATGCTACTTGTAAGTTAATCATAAGTTGAGACACGCCGAGGTAATGTTTAGCGTACCCGAAACTTATTTCTAACCTATGATTAACGTGTTGTTGGCACGTTACGCGATCGTTGCCACACGTCGACAGACGTTACTTTTAAGTTACTCATAGGCTGAAAGACGTCGGTATAATGGATCGTCCTTGCGTCAGCGTCCACGGCCACGGCCAGGACACTTATTTGCAGCATTCTTCAAACTTTTCTTCGGCATGACGAGGATGTTCACACTTCGATGTCTAGCTTGGCTATGATTCCAATTGTCCATCGGCAGCGTCTATTTAAAATAGTCGAGTTTGAGCGTTTTAACACGTTCAGAAAAAACGCTTCAAATTTCCAAACCCCAGCGTCAAAAAACAAAGGCGAGTGACAGCAATTTAAATCGTTCATTGTAAACAATGAAACTAGCTGAGTGGTACCGTTTAAAAGTCGTTGAGTGTAATAAAAATCCAATTGTTGAGTGCAAGCGTCTACTTTCAATAGTGGAGATGCAGCCATTTAAATCGTTGAGTGGCAGCCTATGAACCTACCCGTGGACACGCGGACGCAAGGACGATCCATCATAACCCACACCCTCCCCCTCACACCCACCTACTACTGCCAACATGAACAAACTACTACTCATACTAATACTAATACTAATACTGATACTGATACTGTTACTGATACTGTTACTGCTGACATGGACATCGACTCAAAAAGGACTCGAAAACACTGTTGGGTTCCCCTTTTATGAGCAGCATTTTTATATACCAATTCCCAAAATCGCTGGGAACACGTCTTTATATGGCAGTTGTAAGCTAGAAACACGTTAATTTATTTTTTTTGTCGACCAGAAGACGTCATTGGAATACGTCTACATACGTCGATGAGTGTTGGGACTACGTAAAGAATTGGTTCAAAGCACGTCAAACATAAATTAGAAATAAGTTTCGCGTAAAAAAGACATTACCGCGACGTGTTTTGACTTAAGAGTAGCTTATAAGTAGCCTTTGTGGACGTGTGTAAGCGTCCACATATCGTGTGTAAAACTTATCCTCATCGCATGCGAACGTGTGTCATACGCCGAGTACGTCGTAAAATTTTGAACATGTTCAAAATTTCTTGACGTACTCTATTTACTACGACGTATGATAGCGTACTTTAGCGTTCTACTCACGTATACCAAACTTACTCATACCGTATTTGACGTGCCCCAACGTTTTAGACACATTTTTCTTAGGTCGGCATACGCTGGCAAGATCGCCAAGGTGTGACCGCGATGTTGACACTTCCATTTCTACGGCAGTTATGATTCGAATCGTTGTGCGTCAGCCTTTTAATAGGCTACGTCACGACATCGTCGGCGATGCGTGCAACGCGCTATGCCTAAGTTAGACTATCGTTGGGCATCGGTTGTGTAGGCCGACAACAGGTTCAGCATTCGTTGGTATAAGTTATCTATAACACAACGAAACGTTCTGTGTCCGTTACCAATGCGTTATACATAAGACCAAGTCGCTATGAATACGTCCGAATCTTTAAAAAAAAACATCAAAAGTTCAACGTAAGCCAGCGTTTTACATACATTTTAATACGTTGCCATCGCTGGCTAAAACGTCAAGGTGTGACCGGGCCTTTAGCCAAGTTTTTCTCGGTCTTCCCCGTCCTCTACTTCCGACTACACTCATTTCTAACACTCCTCTCACCCAGTCACTTTCATCCTTCCTCAACACATGACCCAACCATCTCAACCTGTTTCTCTTCACAACCTCCATCACAGACTCTATTCCCATCATCTTCCGCAGGTCATCATTTGTCTTCCTCTCTCTCAACGATACTCCACACATCCACCGAACCATTCGCATTTCCACCCTTTCCAGCCTTTGTTGCTGCTCCATGTTCAGTACCCATGTCTCACTCCCATAAATCATCATACTCCTCACACATGTAGCATACACCTTTCCCTTCAGCTTCAACGACACTCCCCTCTTTGTCAGCACGCCACTCAGTTCCCAAAACTTCTTCCATGCACATCTCACTCTAGCAACCGTCGAAGAGTCTGATCCACCTTCTCCATTCAGCATGTCTCCGAGATAGCAAAATGTTTTCACCCCTTCCAGCTTCACACCATCTCCAAGATCCAACTCAACAATTCCTTCATCTGCTGCTCCCTCGACGCACACCTTACACTTGAATGTAGCTGCCACACTGGTTAATGACCCTCTCACCCCACTACATTTTCGATGAACCCATTCAGCACACATTGTACACTGAATGGAGTTCACTCCGACACCCTTCCTGCACACAGCACACGGCCACTTCCCAGTCCTTTCCACCTCACCACAGGCTTTACCACTTGCCATCACCTTCGTCTTTCCGATATTCACCTTCAAACCTTTTGCCCCCATACATTCCTTCCACTTGTTCATCTTCTCCTTCAGTCCATCCATATTCTCTGCAATCAACACCAGATCATCTGCATACAGCAGCTCCCACGGTAAACCCTCCTTTACCCTCCGAGCCAGCACCTCCATCACAACTACAAATAGAAGTGGACTTGGTACCGACCCCTGGTAAACTCCTACCCTCACCTCAAACTCACCACTGTTCCCATCCTTCGTCCTTACAGCTGTGCGTGCTCTCTCATACATGGCCATCACTACTCTGATCAACCATTCCTCCACTCCTAACTTCCTCAATGCCCATGCCATTACTTTGCATGGGACCCTATCAAATGCTTTCTCCAGATCAACAATCCCAAAAAACAACTTCTTCCTCTTCTCCATGTACTTCTCCTGCAACTGCCTTACAATAAAAATCACATCTGTCGTTCCTCTTCCTGGCATAAATCCAAACTGCATTTCGTCAATCTTTACCTTCTTCCTTATCCTCTTCTCCAACACCCTTTCCAACACCTTCATTCCATGCTCCAATAACTTTATTGCTCTATAGGAGCCACAGTCCAGAGGGTCACCTTTCCCCTTGTACAGAGGGACGAGGGTACTCAGTTCCCAATCCACTGGAATGCGGCCTTCTTTCACCACCAGATTACAGATCTCTGTCATTCTCTTCACACCCCAACTTCCCGCTGCCTTCAACATATCTCCCACAACTCCCGTCGGCCCTCCTGCTTTTCTACTCTTCATTGCTCTTATAGCTTCCTCAACTTCCTTCTCAGTTATCTTCTCTGCTGGTCCTAAAACCGGGTTACTCTCGATGTTTCTATCCCATTCATTTTCTACATTCAACAGCCTTTCCATATATCTCTTCCATCTTCCTTTAATTCCATCTGAATCCACAACAATTTGTCCCACTTCATCCTTCAAGCAACCCACCCCCGTCACATCAAATCTCTCTCTCGCTATCTGCTTTGCAATCCTGAATACCGCTCTCTTACCCTCCTCCGAATCCAAGTGTTCTCCGAACATTTTCCTATGGGCCTCCTGCGCCTTTGCAACCTCTTTCTTTGCAGCCTTCTTGGATTCCTTATAACTTTCATGTGCAGCCTCTTCTTCCACCGTATCCTTTGCCTTTTGCCATTCCTTGAACTTCTTCCTCTTCTCTTCAATCGTCTTTCCAACTTCATCATCCCACCACCATGTTTCCGAGTGCCTCGGTGGTCCTTTTGTCCATCCACATACCTCACCAACGGCTCCCAATAGACTATCTTTCATTGACATCCAACCACTTTCAAGCTCAACCACATCATCCTCAACCATACTCAGCCTCTCTCTTAATGCTTCCTTCACTGTCGCCTCTTTCAACCTCCACACCTTCATCCTCGGTTGGTACTTCACCCGCCGAATTCTCCTCGCACCTTTCACCCTTATATCGCAGACAACCAGGTGGTGCTGCGAAACAGTCTCCTCCCCTGGGATCACCTTTGTGTCCCGGAGGTTTCCCCTATCTCGCTGACGCACCATCAGGTAGTCAATGGTTGTCGTCGACCCACCTGACGTGCATGTAATGTAATAAGCTTATTATTCGCTTTCTGGAATTGAGTATTACAGATCAACAAATCAGCTCCATCAGCAAACTCCAAGATCCTTTCACCTTCTCCATTTCTCACACCATATCCATAACCCCCATGGACTCCCTCAAAACCATCTGGACTCCTTCCCACATGTCCATTCAAGTCTCCTCCAACCACAACAACTTCCTCATCTTTCACATTTTCCATCAACTTCTCCATCGCACACCAGAACATGTTCTTCTCTTCATCGCTTCGACCGACCTGCGGGGCATATCCCGAGATGACGTTCACCAAGAGATTTCCGATCACGATTCTCACCATCATCAACCTTTCACTCACTCTAGTCACACTCACTACACTGTCTACAAACTCCTCAGAAAACATGACACCAACACCATGCACGCCTTCCAGGCACCCTTGCCACATAAACTTGTACTTCTGCCCCCGCCTTCCTTTCACCATTCTCACACCACTTCCCTTCCACCGTGTCTCCTGCACACAACATATGTCCACTCTTCTTCTGACCAATGTTTCAACCACTTCTCCAGATCTCCCTGTCATTGTCCCTACATTCCATGTACCAGACCTCAGAAACCGATCTCCACGTGGGGCATCAGACGATTGGTCATCATAAATGGAAAAATTTCCTCCCTTACTTCGAGGGGTATCCATAATTGGTTGAATTTAAATCCTTGTCCAAAACAATCTGAAACTTCATATATCTGATCTATGAACCAATATGAGTGAAGAATTAAATTTATGACGTTCATAACCCATGCCCAAGAAACTACGTGACATAATAGGGTGCATGGATGATACGGGTATGTAAGCCAAAATAGCAATGGACCATACTACAGTAGCAGCGTGTTCAGTTAACAATCGTATTGTTGCAGTTCTCGGAACCGCATGCATACAGCAGATAGTTGTCCTGAGTCAGTTATTCCATTAATATACGTGTAGTTAGGTCCTTTTTGTCTAGTGGGAAGACGAGGGAGTGCGTTGCGATGAGCTATTAGTTAGGATTAATAAATCATTTTCCCCTTTTATTTTATTCCCTCCTTTTACGATCCATGGTGCCATCATCTCGCTTGCTACCTTCGTTTCTCTGGCCACAGCGTACCACCGTCTACCCGGACTCTCGCTTTCTGAGTCAAAGTCCCGTGTTCGGCTGGACAAATACTGTAGCTGTACCACATCCACCTGCCAAAGGCCAGACATGCGCGGCATGGGTGGACCATACCGGAGTCTGGCTGAAACCCAGCCGAGAAAGGTGGACCACGTGAAGGGCCGGTCCAATCGGGATGCTCGGATCGGACGATGACGTCGGTTTCGAAATGGCTCCTCCCCGAACTCCGGGCTCTCTAAAGTACAGAGCAATCCTCAGAGAGTGGTCGAAGTTGGTTGGTTGAAATGGTTGCAAAGGTATTTGGGTTGGTTGGAAGGAGAATTGCAGATGAGAATTGGAGGGGAATTGAAGAGCGAAGGAATTGAAAGGGGTTTGGAGTAGTTGTGAGTGATTTTTCCTGCTACTTGTCTCCACCGACACGACGTCGAACCGCCCCTTGATTCTCGACCAAACCTCCTGTCTGGCCCCGCTTTCTGCTCCTTATCTCCGACCTCACGACCTCGACGAATGGCCTCTTGCTTGGTCCTGCCTGCTGCTCATCTCTCGCCCCCCCCCTCTTTGGACTCCACTCTTCTCCACTCGAGCCCCTCCTGCAGACACGATCACCACACGTACGGTTGTGGCCGAACAACTTAACCATTGTCGGGTGCCGCACCACGGAGCATCCCTCCCCCGAAACGCTCAGGTAACGAGAAACTGTAACCTCAACTCCCTCCCTCCCTGGCTGCAAAATTCCCTTTCACAATTGGATTTACTTTGTCTGAGTGTGTGTCTGAGAGTGTTGGCGCCTGTCCGTTAGATAAGCCTGTATAACATCTTTTATTGTTGTGATTGTTGCTTTATTAATCTCACGTCAAGTCTGCACTGTGTCTGCTTTGTAAGTTGCTTATAAAATTGCCCCACCCCACACCTCTCTCATCTTTCCCTGCATTACATCCCCAATAAACCTTTTGTTGTGCTACATGCTTTTCCTCGCTTATTGTAAATAAATAATAATTGTAGAAATGTTCCCAGCGCGCCTTTGTCTTTTCCCTCATTGGTCCAGCATGGTTCGAATCCAGGTTTAGCCGGGTCTTTATTCCCAACGGTCCGTTCCTTCTAGCCGGTACGTCCTTGGCAGTGTCGCTCGGCTGCATCCGATCGGGAAAGGTGATCCGATTCGGTAGATTGATCCGGTTCAGACAAGGCGTACCGAGGGCGTGGTTCCCCATGTGGTTAAACCGCGTGGTTAATTAGGTAACCCGATTCCATAGGTGGGAGGACCCTAGGTCACGCGGTTGAGTTATTGGCGTCCACGGTCGGTTAAGCGACCCGCCGCGTCACGGAATTATCCATGAACGACGGCCTACAATTCCGGGGAGTCTGGTGGGAATCGATGTAGCATTCCCCACCTTGTGGTCTTCTCACCCGACCCCACTGGCCCCCAACAGTATTTTCGTTCATAATGAGCGTGCGAGGCAAGAGTGTGCACTCTGAGTGCCATTCTCGTTTCTCATGTTGTTTTTTTATAAACAGTAAATGCAGATATAAGAGTGTTGTTTATGACTTGATAAAAAAAACAGTGGCATCAAGTCAAATTTTATATCTTTACATTTCTTACTGCTCATTTCCAACTGTATTTCCTTTTAATCGTACCATCCAGGCAGCTGCTTTCTACTGTATGGCATTTAACTTTGAACCAGTAGCATATCAAGGACTGGAAACGGGCAATCGGGATGTGGCTGCACACGTCATCCAGCAGGACAAGGTGGGCATTTGATTGGACTGCGTGAGACTGTGTGGTCAGGGCACATGATTAACAACTACATTTTAGTGCCTCCTATGTTTATTTTTAAAGTTGAAAATATGAAGAGGTTAGGTTCCTTGACTTTTGATGCAATACGTGTCCTTCGGCAGATTGTATTTGTTTTCAAGTCTGCACTGAACCCAGATAATAAAGGTGAGAGTTTTTCCTTATCCCTCGCTTCCCAACCTGTGAAAGCCGAGGAACCATTGAAATTCCCTCGTAAATACCTCTCAAAGTAACGTTGAGTAATTCGGTGATAACATGGTAGTTATGTTGCTCTTTGATCGTCACCAGATCTGACTATTTGTGTTTATTACTGCACAATAAGTGTGTGATGTGGCAGAAGCGTGTGTGTGTGTGTGTGTGTGTGTGTGTGTGTGTGTGTGTGTGTGTGTGTGTGTGTGTGTGTGTGTGTGTGTGTGTGTGTGTGTGTGTGTGTGTGTGTGTGTGTGTGTGTGTGTGTGTGTGTGTGTAGAGAAGCTTCTAGTATTTTATTGAAGAGGTCTTGATTGCATGATATGGTCCTTAAAATTGAAAGTACAGGATGGACAAAAAAGGGCAGCATTTGATCATGCGTGCTGGGAATACATTTCAATTTTCTTTAGATTGCTTGTGTCACAGTGTGTGTGTATATATATACTGTATATATATATATATATATATATATATATATATATATATATATATATATATGTATATATGTATATACTCGAAGACCCGTGAACCCGTTGGGTTCCCGTTGTGACAGCGGTTGATCGGTTGATGAAAGAAATCATTTCAAGAGAGAGAGAGAAAAAAAGAGAGCTCCAGTGAACTAAACTGCTGAGGTTGTTTGCATTGATCAAATTCTCCCGAAGAGTACTTGACTGAATCGGGAATTAATTTTTTAATAATTTATTCGTTGCTCGATTTGAACGAAACTTGATACTGCACACCGCAGGCAAATGGTCAGTAAGGTGGCCTGAAAATGTTTGTGCTATCCTGTACCGTTTTGGCTGTATTTCGGGAACATACATACATACATACATACATACATACTTGTATACAAGATGCGAGTTTTAGTAAAACAAAAACAAAAAAATAGATTTTTTTTTTTTGACTTTCTGGTATTAAAAATAATGGGGCAATTTAACATCAAGCGGCACATCTTTATTTATGGCACGCACATTGAAACAAAGTTATCGAATAGAGTGCAGAGAGCATTTCAGAGAAGATTCCCAGCAACCTGTGTACCTGCTTACAAAACAATAAAGACGTTCGTGAGAAAGATAAAAGACACTGGCTCATTACAAATCAAGAATAAGAATATCTGAATCAAGAATATCTGCTGCTCTTCCTTCGCTCCAATCGGTTCTTCTGACCACGTCCTTGTCAAAGTGGACATCTCTCTGGCTGTTATCAGAGAACCACCTCACCGCCGTCGAGTCTGGCATATTTCACTCAAGCCGACTGGCAGGGTCTCCGAGCAGCCATCAAACTTACAGACTGGTCTCCTATCACGACTTTCTCAAACATCATCTCATCCTGGGAATTCTTTCAAAGAAACTTGCTCTCCCTCATACACAGATTTATCCCCTCTCGTCTTCAGTTATCCCACCCTTCCTCCTGCCCTTGGTTCACTGAAGCTTGTGGCGAGGCTGTTGTCCTGAAACAACTTGCCTTTGCCTCATGGAAAGCAAACCCAACTGAGGGTAATCTCAGTTCCTTCCACAAAGCTCGGAACAAGTGTGTATCTACCCTCAGGAGAGCCAGAAAACAACATCTTTCTCATCTCAAGTCTGAACTCTCAAACCTCTCTCCCTCCTCAAAATCCTGGTGGCGTTTAATCAAATCTGTTTCTGGTGTATGTTCCCCCTCCATCCCCTCCCTTACCTCAAATGGCCGCACTGCTGATTCCACACGTGATAAAGCTGAATGTCTAAACTCGGTGTTTGCAGCTAAATCTTGTGTCCCAAACCCATCACTATCTCTACCCACTTTACCCAGTCACACCCAACTGTCCCTGGACTCTGTATCCTTTTCTCCTGACAAGGTGGAGAGCTTGCTTTCAAACCTCGAGTCAGATTCTGCAACCGGTCCAGACGGCATCAGCCCACGTGTCCTCAAAGCCTGCTCTTCTGCTCTTGCTCACCCTCTCTCTGTTCTATTCACCCTCTCATTTGCCCAAGGTCATCTGCCATCTGCTTGGAAATCTGCTAACATCACTGCCCTGCATAAAAAAGGTGCAAAAACAGATCCCTGCAACTACAGACCAATCAGCCTTCTCCCAATCATCAGCAAGGTTATGGAATCCATCATCGCTTCAGACATTCCCATCCCTCTCCCTTCCACAGTTCACCTAATGTCTCTGTTCCCCACTGTTTTGTCCCTTCCACTCCCGCCCCTCTTGTCTCATGCCCCCTTGCTGTGAGTTGTGTGTTAGCTCTCATACGAGCCTCGACAAGGTATACAAAAAAAAAAAGGTTGTTCAGGATGGCGTGTTAGTTGTAGAGTCCCAGAGACTAGTGAAGTTCGATGACAATGCATGGAGAGGAGTTCATGCAAATGAACAAGACGACTCTTAGCTGAAACATAAATCGGTTGCACATCGATCGGTGCGACAAATACTGAATGAAGACATTGACCCTTTTCCTTACAATATCCAGCTTTTCCAGGAACTTAACGAAAATGACCACAGATGATGGAATGAATTTTGTAACCACTTTTCTGAAGCACTGGAAAATGATGACCTCAGCATTGAAGACATTTTCTCTGACGAGTGCCATATTTACATTAATGGGATGGTGAATAAACAGAATTGCAGATTTGTGGGTTTGGAAAAGCCACAAGAACATGAAGCATCACTTCACTCTCCAAAAATCACTCTCTAGTGTGAATAGAGTTCGTCACTAATCTACGGTTCCTATTGTTTTGAACATCCGAACACAGAAACGGCAGGAACTGACATCAGATCTTTTTCTTCATGTGCTGAAGACTTACCTATAGAACAGGATGATAAATAATGGAAATCTGTGGATTCAACAAGATGGAGTCACATGCCACATCACGCACCTCCAATGAATGTCTGGCTTGGCTGATGGAAAAATTTCTAATCACCTTATCAATCAAAGAACTGAATTCCCATGACACCCCTACCCTCCCCCCCCCCACCCTCCGCCCCCAGGTCCCCGGACTTGACACCACTGGATTATTTTTTTATGGAGACTAGTCAAAGTGAGAGTATTTCAGTTGAAACAACCACAATTGCTGATTTGAAACATGCAGTTATTCAGATTATCTTAGGAGTTACGCAAGACACCCTTCAGAAAGTGATGCACAACCTGTTGCTGCATATACCGTATTTTCACGACCAAAAGGCGCACCGTGCCAAAAGGCGCAGTCTCAGTTGTGTGTGCCGTTCCTGTATTTGACACACACATAAGGCGCTCCTCACGATAGGGCGCGGGTTTTATATGAATATCCTCTACTACGTACGTCCGCCGTACAACAACACACTCACACAAGCACACAAGTGTGCGTATTTAAAAATAGATCGGGAGCAAAATTGAGTTTGGTTGTGCTTTATTAAAGTATTAGTTACAAAAATACTAAAACAATCAAATACCGGTAATAGTCTTTAATCAAATCCATCGAAATCCTCATCCTCAGTTTCAGAATCGAACTGCGCTAAACCCAACCTAGCAGGTCCACCTTCCTCGCCGTCAGAGTCACTTTCTGCACCGTGCGGCTCCTCCGAAATGATGCCGGCTTTAGCGAAAGCTCGGACAACAGTGCCAGCAGACACGTTAGCCCAGGCATCAACAATCCAGTGGCAAACTGTGGCGTAACTCGCCCGGCACTGCCTTCCACCCTTTGTGAAGCTGTGCTCTCCTTCGGTCATCCACCGCTCCCACGCCGCTCGCAGCCTCACTTTGAACGGCCGGTTCACGCCGATGTCCAGCGGTTGGAGTTCCTTTGTCAAGCCTCCCGGAATCACAGCAAGCGTAGCGTTCATCTGCTTCACTTGTATTTTCACGTCGTCGGTGAGATGAGCACGCATAGAGTCATAAATCAGGAGCGAAGGTGATGCGTGGAAAAAACCACCCGGTCTTCTTACATACACCTGCCTCAGCCACTCCTTCATCATTCCCTCGTCCATCCAGCCCTTTTCATTTGCCTTGATAATGACGCCTGCTGGAAACGTCTCTTTAGGCAAAGTCTTCCTCTTGAAAATTACCATCGGCGGCAGTTTCTGTCCATCGGCGTGGCAGCCAAGCACAACAGTAAACGAAGCCTTCTCATACCCCGTTGTGCGTATCGCCACCGTGCTGGTTCCCTTCCTCTCCACCGTGTGACTCACCGGGATGTCGAACGTGAGCGGCACCTCGTCCATGTTGGTGATGTGGCTCGGCTGGATCCGTTTGTCGCAGATGTGCTTGCTGCAGTAGGAGCGGAAGTTTCGTAGTCTATCGTAGTCCTGGTCCGGATGGAAAAATGGCACCGTTTCATGAAGCGAAAGCACCAAGACGGACCTCCGTGGAAATGTTCGATTTTCATTTCCTCCGCTATCGATACTGCCTTCAGTCGGATCGTGACCGTCGAAACGCTCCTCCCACTTGCTCTTTGCTCAACGATCCACTGCTCAAGTCTTTCCTCCAACTCTGGCCACCTCGCCTTGTTTCCACGGAAACTCAGCTGCGTCTTCTTCACCTGTCGCAGCTCGTTTTCCAGCTTCCTCCACTTTCGAACCATCGACTCGTTGATCTGGAAATTCCTCGCCGCGGCTCGATTCCCATGTTCCTCCGCATAGCTGATCGCCTTCAGTTTAAACTGAGCTTCATAAGCGTGTCTCTTTGCCATTTTCGGGGTTGTTAAAACAGCAATGTTCTGCATACCGCACATACCTGTTCTTTTATACATAAGCCACGCCCACATTTACCCCCAGTTCTAATGTTCACAAATACGTCCGCCTTACAATGACGACACACAAAGGGCGCACTGCACTATAGGGCGCGTCGCACATTTTGACAAAAATCTAAGACGTTTATATGCGCCTTATAGTCGTGAAAAAATATAACAGTACCTATATAAAGTGTACACCCACTTTCATAATTTTCACATAAAATAACATAACAGTACCTATAGAAAGTGTACACCCACTTTCAAAATTTTCACCTTTTGTTGCCTTATAACCTGGAATTAAATTGCATTAAACCAGACTTTTTCCACCTTTATTTACACATCATAACCCACAACTTCCAAGTGAAAAACAAATTCTACAAATTTCAGAAATTTAATTAAAAATACAAAACTAGAACATCTTGGTTGCCACCTTATTGTGTTGGTGGTAGTGCTTCAACATCAGGTTGCTAAGTGTCCACCCCCCTGAGTAAATACTTGGTGGAAACACCTTCAACAGCAATTACAGCTGTTTCTGTTGGGATAGGTCTCTAACAAACTTTGCACACCTTGATTGGGCAATATTTGCTCATTTTTCTGTGCAAAACTGTTCAAGCTCAGTGAAGTTGTATGGGGAGCGATAATGGACAACAATCTTCAAGTCATGCCACAGATTTTCGATTGGATTTCAGTCGGGGCTCTGATTAGGCCACTCAAGGACTTTTATATTTTTGTTCCTTACCCATTCCAATGAAGCTTTGGCTGTGTGCTTCAGGTCGTTGTCATGCTGAAACTTGAACTTCTTTCCCAATTTCAGCTTTCTCTCAGATGGCAGCAGGTTTTCCTCCAAGATACTTCAATATTTAGCTCCATCTATTCTCCCTTCTATCCTGACAAGTGTCCTAGTCCCTGCTGATGAGAAACATCCCCAAAACGTGATGCTGCCACCACCATTCTTAACAGTAGGGATGGTGTTCTTTGAGTGATGTGCTGTGTTGGGTTTGCGCCAAACGTAACGTTTTGCATTGACCAGATAACGTTTTGCCACATGGCTTCAGAATATCCAGAGTGGTTTTTTTGTGTTCCTCAAATGGGACTCAAGGTGTGCTTTTTGAGTAACGGCTTCCTTCTTGCTATAGTACTGCAGCATAGCAAACCAATTGTTCGACTTTTCATAAAAGCACCAAAATTGGTACATATGTTGACTAATGTATTCTGAACAATTCTGGATATGGAGCCACTCGAGATTTTGCCTTGGTCAGCTTTGGCGGCCATTTTCCGAAATGGCCGCCATTCTACTTTAACAACATGGGATATCTGTCATTGTTATTCTCTTTGTAGATTTCTCAGAGGTGATAAATACTCCATGTGATGTGCATTTACAAAGGAAAACAATACAAATGTCATTTGTGTTGATTTATTATATTTCCAACCATTGTATTGGGGAAAAATGGTCATTTTTGGGACCTCGTTTGGGATAGCTACAAAGATGGCTCCTTGAAGACGGTGACAAGGGAGAAACGAGGAAAAGGGGTGCGACGGCATGTGGTGAGCACCGCAGCCATACCAGGAAACTGGCACAGTTTCCTACGTGTCGACGCAAACAAGGTGGAGCTCTTCACCTTCTTGTTCGATGTGCTGGTGCAGTCCTACCATGACGAGGCAAAGGAGCTGGTAGTCACTGATGGTGAAGCAGTCATCTGCCTTTCAAGGCAGGAAGATGAAAGCTCTCTGGCTCCATGCGGTCAAGAAGAGGCGGACACTCGCATCATGCTACATGTAGCCCATGCTGCAGAACATGACCACCGTCGGATTCAAGTTCGAACTGTAGACACCGACGTCGTCGTCTTGGCGGTGATGGAAGCCCAGGCACTACCATGCGTGGATGAACTCTGGATTTCCTTTGGGACGGGCAAGAACTACCGCTACATCCCTGCCCATGAAATAGCTGCCTCCCTCGGTCCACAGAAGGCACGTGCCCTCCCTGTCTTCCACGCCATGACCGGATGTGACACGGTATCAGCGTTCATGGGGCATGGGAAGAAATCTGCCTGGGCCACATGGAACTCGTTTCCAGAACTGACAGATTCTCTTGTGACCCTGACCACCACGCCAGTCAACATCCAGGATGACACAATGCACTGCATTGAAAGGTTTGTGGTTTGTCATTTTCTGAGTTTGTCATTATCACGATTATCACGATTGTCATTATCACGAGTTCCCTTTTCAAAATAGAGTAAAGTATGTAATCTATAATGCAATTTTTGTTGATTCCAAACCCATTGAATGTGATGAATATCATTTGACTCTTGTTCTCCAGGCAATAATGGGTACTTTTCAGCGAAAAATTTCAGGAGAGCAGCAATTTACAAATCAAATAATGGCTTTTTTACTGAAAATACTGGCTCATAATATTTGAATACACCTTTTCATGGTCAGTTTACTGAATTTTACACTTTCCTTATATCTACCACCAACACAATAAGAAAATAAGAGCATATCGCCAATTTCGCTAAATTAGAATGGCGGCCATTTTGGAAAATGGTCGCCGAAGCTGACCAAGGCACAATTTCGGGTGGCTCCATATCTAGAATTGTTCGGAATACATTATTCTACATGCGTACCAATTTTGGTGCTTTTATGCAAATTTGAACAATTGATCTGAAATATCAGACTACGCTGCAGGACTACTCCCTACCATACAGGCCAGACTTGGGTCATTCCATGTCAAATCATCAAAGAATCTGCCGTCATCTCTCAGATTTTTGTAAAACTTTGGGAACCAATTGGGACCCATGACAAACGGCAAGAACTCAAATATTTTTGCGAACAGCCTCTTAATTAGTGAGATACAGACTAACGAACTTTGGACTAATTAGCACGACGTCGCGAATTCAAATGGCCATATCTCTAAAAGTATAACACCGAGAGAGCTGGTTTTGGTGTCATTTTAAAGGTATTTTCATGCCCTATGAAGTTGTCTGGGCAACATTTTCCTACCTCCAACCACAAAAAAGTTATCACAAAATATAAACTTCAATCGTGAATCCCCAAAAAATGTATCCTTCAAATTTCCTCAAATTCATCCCAGAGGTACCTCATGATGTCAAGAAGCTTCCACATAAATTTTGTGATGGGCACTCCAATAGTTTCTGAGATATGAGCGATAATGTACATGTACGTATGGCATATAGGTTCGAAAATCAGCATTTGTAATGTATTGTACAATCAATAAGTGAGTTCAAGTACACAGTGTTCACTAACCTGACTTAGGCTTTCAATTTCCTCTTCAATGCAGCAACAGCAGCACTTGTTTCTTCCCCTCAGGCCCAGTTGAAAATGAAAGTATATGATACGTCAAAGCAATTGATGGTCGTTCCCTGTGTTCCCTGTCATGGCTAGGTTAGAATGATTGTATAATACATTACAAATGCTGATTTTCGAACCTATATGCCATACGTACATGTACATTATTGCTCATATCTCAGAAACTATTTGAGTGCCCATTACAAAATTTATGTGGAAGCTTCTTGACATCATAAGGTGCCTCTGGGATGAATTTGAGGAAATTTGAAGGATACATTTTTTGGGGATTCACGATTGAAGTTTATATTTTGTGATAACTTTTTTTGTGGTTGGAGGTAGGAAAATGTTGCCCAGACAAATTCATAGGGCATGAAAATACCTTTAAAATGACACCAAAACCAGCTCTCTAGGTGTTATACTTTTAGAGATATGGCCATTTGAATTCGCGACATCGTGCTAATTAGTCCAAAGTTCGTTAGTCTGTATCTCACTAATTAAGAGGCTGTTCGCAAAAATATTTGAGTTCTTGCCGTTTTTCATGGGTCCCAATTGATTCCCAAAGTTTTACAAAAATCTAAGAGATGATGGCAGATTCTTTGATGATTTGACATGGAATGACCCACTTGTGGAGTGCTTGGGATATTGTTGTCACACGCACACAGTGACCAGTCTTTCCCATAAAGGCGTGTAGCTCTTTCAAAGTTGCCATTGGCCTCTTTGTGGCCTCTCTGATCAATCTCCTCCTTGCTTGATCATCCATTTTGGAGGTACAGCCTGATCTCGGCAGGGTCTTGGTGGTACCATATGCCTTACACTTCTTAATGATTGTCTTGACTGTGCTCCAAGGGATATTAAAGGCCTTTGAAATATTTTTATAGTCATCCCGTGATCTGTGCCTGTCCACAACTTTATCGTAGAGGTCTTTTGAAAGCTTTTGAAACTCCTTGGTACCCGTGGTTGAGTTTTTGCTCTGAAATAATCAGAATAACTGCAATTGAATGCAGGTGAAGGCCAATTAACTTGGTGTGTTATTTTGAAGGTGATTGGTTACACCTGAGCTAATTTACAATTGCTATTATTACGGGGGTGGACACTTATCCAACCAAGATGTTCTCGTTTTGTATTTTATAATTAATTTTCTGAAATTTGTTGAACTTGTTTTTCACTTGGAAGTTGTGGGTTACAATGAGTTAAGTGGAAAAAGTCTGATTTATTGCAATATAATTCCAGGCTATAAGGCACCAAAAGGTGAAAATTTTAAAAGAGGGTGTACACAGGGAGGAGGTCATAATGAGCACTTGGTTTAAATATTGAAACTTGAGGATTGTACAAATATTTCACATTTAAAAATTATTTTATATCTGTCACTGGTATCGAGTTGGGATTAAAAAATAATAACTTCTTATTTACCTTTTTTATGGCCCACACTGTAGATTGAGCTTGGGAGCAGACGCTTCATCATCTGCTCTGATTTGTCGTATTTGGAGTCCTTGATAGATGTCAATGTAGCATTCTATTTCTCTTCTGCACTCCAGTAATGGGTCACCACTTGATGAAGCATGGAGATGGGGTGAAGGATATTGCCTTCGCTGTGGAGGATTGTGATTTCCTGGTTCAGGTGAGAGCTGCAAACTGTTTTGCCTGCTATGCTTCATAAGTAGTCACTGACAGTCTGACAAAATGAGTGCAAAATATGTTGGAGACCAAGGATTGTCATGGAGTCTTGATCATGCCAACCATTGTCCAGTTGTGTTTAGCTTGTATGCAAGTCCGCTGATGTCTGCCTGTGTATCGTATGTAGATGGCACGTTCACGTGGTGCAGTAATTGTTCGAGAACCATGGGAAGAGAAGGACGAATATGGTAAAGTGAAGATGGCAGTGATACAGACGGTATGTTGTACTTCCTGTTCGTACCAAAGTAAATGGGTCTGTGATGCTTTCACCCATTAAACATCAGCACGTATCCAAGGTGAGGAGTCACTGATGTGCGTCTTATTTTGCCACAGTATGGAGATACAACGCATACTCTGGTGGAGAGAATGGGCTATCACGGTTGCTTCCTGCCAGGGTTCAAGCCTTCTTCATTTCAAAACCCAGTTCTTGCTAAACTGTGAGTAATACTTCGTTCAATATGCATATGTGTACCCAGGGCCAGCCCTAGATCAAATGACGCCCCAGGTAAGGGGCGTCTTCGGCACCCCATTTCTGTTTGTTCAAATTTTGGATACCTTATGATTGGATAGTGACGGTGCAGTAATAGAGAAAGGTAGTAATGAGGCCAGGGAGACCGTTTTTGTGGGCGATGAAACTATTAAATATGTCGATTCGTCATTCTGCAGGAAGGATCGTAGACCTAGAGTAATGTTGGGGACATTGAAGGAAGGTTACATGACATCGTATCGGGTCACGGCAGGAAGACGTTGGTTGTGGTACACCTTAATAGGAGCAAATTATGTGAGGAAACTTTACCGGGAGGATTTGAAAAATGGGTACGGGATATTGTGTTGGCTGAAAGTGAAGGGTTGTGAGGTTATGTTTTCTGCATTCGCACAAGATTAGGAAATTGAATACAAATTATGGACAGAGCGATATATGCCAACCTATGGCTTGAAGAATGATGTGTGGAGGAAGGTTTAAAAACTTGTCTCCACAGCTGAAGGCGGACGGAGGTTATGTTTTCACCCCTGTTTGTTTGTCCGTGAGCAGGATATTTCAAAAAGTTAGGGACTGATTGGGACAAAACTTGGTGGGCAGGTTGGGTGTGTGACAAGGACAAATTGATTTTATTTTGGTGAAGATCCGGATGACAAGAACAAGCCGATTCGATTTTGTTAAAGGTCCGGTTGCAGATTCAGCCTATCAGTGGGATACAAAACGTAAACTGTTCAGCCTGACGGAGGTATGCGCTCCACCAAGTGCCATTCTAATTCCATTTTTAGCACCTGAGTCCTGGTGATATCCTTGACTCTGCGACACTTTTCTCATCCCCAAACCCTCCCCCCATTCCCCCAATGAAATAAAGTTGTTGACTTGACAGATGTATTTAATCTGGTGTTGGTGTCGTACAGGCATGATGTGTCAAGTGGCCTCCTGTGTCACATTTGCTTTGTGGCAGGTGCACGCCGAGCCCGGCAGCTGCTGCCCCCTTGAGCCCGGTGCCCCAGGCAATCGCCTGGGTCGCTTGCCCCTAAATCTCACCCTGTGTATTCCATTTCCTGGGTCACATCATTGCTTGATACTAGCCGACTACCCGCCCTACGGGCGATCTTGTTCCAAGCGTGCAACACACATATTCTTTTGACTCATCCCTTTATTTGGGTGGTGTATAGGTAACAGAATATTGGCTTGATCACTCCTATAAATAAAAATAACCCGAGTTACACACATGAAGCAACAACATGCGTACTGATTATGTGTGTATATAATACATCATGATTATATAGCTCAGATTCCAAATGCGCTGGGTGATAGGCTGACACCAGAGTTCTGAAGCCTGAGGCCTATACATGCCGTCGCATTCACAAGGCCCATGACGCCTATCGGCTCCAACATTTCGATAGTAGAGATTTCCATCTCCAACATTTCTTCAGCTGTGGAGAACCGATGATGATCCTTTTAACAGTTGTTTTAAACTAAATGGATAACTTGTAGCGAGGGCATGGCGATTGTCAATTGACCCTTCCGAAGTGTTTTAGGCTTACTAAAATAGTGGAAATATGATTTATTTATTTTTTCAGGTTACAATTGTGGGTAGTCAGGCCAGTGTCAAACCAATGGGTTTAAAGCTGACATACATACATACATACATACATACATACACTTACTCCTTTATATATAGATGGCATAGAATTATTGTGGACTGTTTTACATCCCAGAGATTGTTGGTTCTAATTCAACTTGAGGTAAACAGTGTTAAGGCATTGGGTTCTTAGATCCTGGAAACCAAGTTATTCTCTGGAGAATTTGCTTGTAGCTATCAGATTTATCTGTTAAAACACAGCTGGCTAGTGGTTGACCTTTGTAGGAGGAGGTAATCTGCTTGCTTGAGTCTGACTTCCAAGAAACACCAGTCCGCGGTTCCCGATTGACTCTGAATTGCCTTGAGGGCAAGCTGGAATGGGCACGAAAGCGCTGCTTGTAAGTCGGTGCCACCGAGGTCTAGACAACTGAATGAAAAAAAGACAATTTCAAAAGCAAATGATAGATTGTTGATTTTAAACTGTAGAATAATTTTCCACTGATATCCCAGGAATTGACAGTCGAGGCCGTGGGTTTTCAATCCATGGCCCATGCGCTGCCTGTGGCCCAATTGGTAAAAAAAAAAAATAGGTTGAGAACCCCTGGTATAGGTGAACGAACGATGCATTTGTTTTGTCTTTCCATGTGCACGGTTTTACACATTCCTATTCTTCCATTTGTCCTATTTTCCTTCTGTTCAAAACTACTTATGAGGGCAGTTCAAGGATGATGACATATTGTATTTTTTTTTTTCATCAAAAGTTGATTCAGTTCACCAATTACTCAATGTATTCCACTCCAAGATGTGTGTGTACTTGTCCCATCGATATATAAATCTTTGGGATTGGGTACACATTCTGTTTTCAAAACATTTGCTTTAAAGTCTTCATCATTAGTTTGCCTTTCAGATGTGAGTTGAATGGTCCACAATGATGAAAAACCACATCTTAGCAAGTCTGGACAGGATAGAGACGATATCGTCCTTCCAAACCCATCACCACTAAAAGTACTGGTGGTCTTATTTGCCATGTGAGAGTGAGCATTCAATTGTGCAGTAAGGTAATGTCTAAGACTGAGACAGCGCAGCTATCACCTGTGTATTGCTTTTCTCACTTAATTCTGTGACTTGTCACTGTGGTACTGTGCATTGATAGTTACCTCTGCTGCAGAAGATGGATGGAGGTTATGTTTACACCCCTGTCTGTCTTTCTGTTTGCCTGTGTGTAAGCAGGATATCTCAAAAATGTTGGGTGTGTGACAAGGAGGAGGTGATTCGATTTTGGTGAAGATACCGATATATAATTTTTTTTTAAGTAATTCTTCACCATTGAGAGATTGGGCCAAATCGATATACAGTACAGCACAATATCTCAAAGAGTTATGGACGTATTATGACAAAACTTGGTGGTTGAGTTTGGTAGGTGACAAGATCAAGCTGATTCTATTTTGTTTAAGGTCCGGATGCAGATTCAGCCTATCACTGGGATACAAAACGTAAACTATTCAGCCTGACAGAGGTATGCACTCTACCAGGTGCTGTTCTAGCTTTAATTGCTTCTGAATCCAAAAATACTATTGTCTTAAGGTTTTTGGTTGATGGTTGAAGCTTGAACTTTTTTTGTTCATGAGACAAATAATATCTATAGTCCTTCTTAGCTGATCCAGATATTATCATGTGTAACAGTGTTACACATATGTACATAAACACATGAGTTCCCTTAGAAGCCTGGTGTTGGCTTCGTGATTAGGGTGGTGGCCTGGGATCCTAGGGTCCTGAGTTCAAGCCCCGTTGGCCGCTGAATTAAAATACACCAGGCGGTTGACTCAGCCTGTCATCCTTCTGAGGTCGGCAAAATGAGCACCAGTGTACTGGTAAGGGGGACACTGCATCAGCGGCATAGCCGCGTCCCAACCAATGATGCAACCAGCAGCTACAGGCTGCACTCGGTAGAGAGAGAGAGAGAGAGAGAGAGAGAGAGAGAGAGAGAGAGAGAGAGAGAGAGAGAGAGAGAGAGAGAGAGAGAGAGAGAGAGAGAGAGAGAGATACCTTAGAAGGAACTTCAATGCAGGAGGAGGCCATTATGCCCATCAAAGCCTGCGCTCTTCTTGCCATTTAAATTCCAAGCGTCAAACAAGAAAACAGTACAACCCATTTTGAAAGTCTTTTGTATGACCACCAGGGTTCAAATCGCCGACCTCTCAGACTCAGAGCGGACATTCTAAATCTAAACGTATGTCACTGAGTCTGGTAATCAAGAAATAATCTTTCCTCTGTTCGCATTCCAGCTCTGTTGCAATGACCACATGTTGCCTTTCGATCAAACGTGAGGTCCTTTGACACCTACTTTGTACTCACCTAATTGAGTTTCAAATGAGAATGAATGAATGTTTCTACACTTCCAACCAGTGCCGGATTTATGGTGGTGGTGGCCCTTTCTGCTACGAACGATGAAGTAAAGCAGTGGTTTTCTACCTGTTCACTGATGGCACCCTAAACTCTTATATCTTATTCTGTGACACCACTATTCAATTTTCTATTTGTATAGTTGCCTTAAGAACATTGCAGGCTCTACGAGTTAAATTATTGGATAAAAATACATAATTTGAGGAGTGTTTTTACAGGCTTTTATTTGCACCAATGGATTACAGATACAACTGAAGATTGGCAAACCGTGCAATTGGTTCATCAAAAAGAGACATTGCCGTTTCAACTTCCGAGCTACATTTGATTTAATTTGAGTTAAGGAATTATAAGTAACAAAGCAAGAAGCATTGCTTTATACACTGCATGGCCAAAAGTATGTGGACACCTGCTCATCCAACATCTCATTCCAAAATAATGGCCATTAATATGGAGTTTGTCCCCCCCCCCCCTCCCCCTTTGCTGCTACAACAGTCTCCACTCTTCTGGGAAGGCTTTCCACGAGATGTAGGAACATTACTGCGGGGATTTGCTTCCATTCAGCCACAAGAGCATTAGTGAGGTCGGGCACTGATGTTGAGCGATTAGGTCTTTCACGCAGTTGGCGTTTCAATTCATCCCAAAAGTGTTCGATGGGGTTGAGGCCACAGCTCTGTGCAGGCCAGTCGAGTTCTTCCACAATGATCTCGACAAACCATTTCTGCATGGACCTCCCTTTGTGCACGGGTGTATTGTCATGCTGAAACAGGAAAGGGTTGCCACAAAGTTGGAAGCCCCAAACTGCTGCCACAACTTTGGAAGCACAGAATTGTCTAGAATGTCATTGTATGCTGTAGCATTAAGATTTCCCTTCACTGGAATTAAGGGGCCGAGCGCAAACCATGAAAAACAGCCCCAGACCATTATTCCCCCTTTACAGTTGGCACTGCATTCGGGCAGGTAGCGTCCTCCTGGCATCTGCCAAACCCAGATTCGTCCGTCGGACTGCCAGATGGTGAAGCGTGATTCATCATCCCAGAGAACGTGTTTCCACTGCTCCAGAATCCAATGGCGGTAATATTTACACCACTCCAACCAACGCTTGGCATTGCGCATGGTGATCTTAGGCTTGTGTGTGGATGCTCGGCCATGGAAACGCTTTTATGAAGTTCTCGATGAACAGTGCTTGTGCTGACGTTGCTTCCAGAGTAAGTTTGGAACTTGGTAGTGAGTGTTGCAACCGACGACAGAAGATTTTTCCACGCTACGCGCTTCAGCACTCGGCAGTCCGTTTCTGTGAGCTTGTGCGGCCTACCACTTCACGGTTGAGCTGTTGTTGCTCCTAGACGTTTCCACTTCACAATAACAACACTTATAGTTGACCGGGGCAGCTCGAGCAGGGCAGAAATTTGATGAAATGATTTGTTGGAAAGGTCGATCGTATGACAATGCCATGTTGAAAGTCACTGAGCTCTTCAGTACGGCCCATTCTACTGCCAATGGTTGTTTATGGAGATTACATGGCTGTGCTTGATTTTATACACCTGTCAGCAATGGGTGTGGCTGAACTAGCTGAATCCACTAATTAGAAGAGGTGTCCTGTCCGCATACTTTTGGCCATGTGGTGTATGTTCTTAGTCTCAGATTCCTCCAACACAGAGAGTACAAATCCCCCGAACAAGTGAACGCAGACTATATTAGGGAAACAATTTCCAACTAAACTTGTCAAATACCCATTGAATGGCCAATTTTTTGTGGCACATTCGCTACACTGGTTAATATAGACTTAATATGCTATAATTCACACCAATCAGGCACTTACATGTAACGTTACACAATCTGATAGCCATAGTGACACATGTAGGCAGACAGAGACTGATTAAACAAGATCATGACAATAATCCTGGATGAGCCCTTGGGTGGTCGAGGCCCCGGGACAAGTGCCCCGGTTGCCCTTGCGTAAATCCAGCCCTGCTTCCACCTCTGACATTCCATTATTTTGCAATTTTCCGTATCGTAATCCAGCAATTCTCCCAAATTGTCTGCTCAACACGTTTAATGTTTGCTCAAGTGATGGCAGTCATTTGTATTTGAGAAGGCTCAAGATCGCTCATCAATTTTTTTTTTCGATTTTGCACAACATCGAAGGCTCATATCGTGCAGCTGCCACACATATATCGACATAGACGAATACACAAGGCAACACAGAACTCTTAGATGAGACAAACACAGCCACTGAGCTTGGGGGACGTTCCATCACTTCCCAGGGCACTCTGGGTACCAGCGATGCCGCAACAATAGCACCACCTTTGTCACCGCTCTCAGCAGGAATTTCCTCCTCCTTATGGATGCCAACCTATGGGGATTGTACGTGCTCTTATCCTTTTAAATGCTGAACCTCAAGCAAGAAAGCAACACGTTTCATTTTTTAAAGTCTTTGGTATGACTCAGCCAGGGATTGAACTGCCAACCTCCCAGACTCGGAGCAGACGCTATTAGCATTGCAACACCGAGACCGGTCAATTTGCAGCCATTTTTGAACTCCCTGCACCATTTCTACCCACAGACATGTATGAACAAATGGTCTCCTGTGAATTTCAGCTCATTTGATGTTTCCCTCACAAGGTCCTCAACGTGGCCCCCTCTGCTCAGCATTCACGACGATGTACGCTGCCATCTTGGTTTTACCCACAATCGTTAGACCAAAATTGATGTCAGGACCTTCCTGTGAAAATTGCTCACCGTAGACGATCGTTGCAGAAAATTTCAGCATCGGTCTCTTCTTTTTTACATGTTCAACGATAAAAGGTTCATGTCAACAATGAACCGCCCTGGTGGTTTGTCTTTCCTTCTTATTTTTCTTGGTCTTCTTTTAGTTCTTCTTCTTGTCTTTTTATTACTTCGTTTATTTCGACATTTTGACTACTTTATCCAGATTGCTTTGCAAATGCTTTAAAGGCTCTCCATGACGGACTACATAGGGATCTGCCTATTCCAGGTGTTGGGTGTTTGGCTTACTGCAAAGATTGCGAAATATATAATACGCACCCATGTGACTATAAGGTCAGAAATTCGATGTGCAAGCTTATGGTTCACCCAATAAGGAAGGCCGGGGTTGAATGGGGTGACATTTGGCCATGTCTACAGAAGTCTGAGATATTCTTTTGTTTCAGCTTCCTTTCAAGCTCAACCTTGATTATTTCTCTCCTTTATGGTTTAGCGATGTTCACTTTGGACTTCCTGACATTGTCTATTCCACCATGATGGATCAGATGTTCGCACCTTTTTCCAGTTTATACAACATTTCACATTTGGTAGCCAGGGGTATTGGATGTGTTCAGAATTCTTCTGAGTGAGGAGCCCCCCCAACATCTTTATTCGCTTCCTAACAGCATGTTGCTTGAAAATCGCATTAAACACACTAAGAGCAATAAATACGGTTCTAGGGTGAGCAGGATAACTCCAGAACAGGTCGACGTTTTAGTGCAAAATGTGTCTGAAGTCACTTCAGGAAATGTGTTTATTATACTGTATTAGGCTACACATTCTGACACAAGGGAGCAGAGGAAAAAAAAATCAGTAAAGAAAGAGGAGGGAAGACTATAGGATGGAAAGGAATGATTGTTGTTTTATATCCAGCTGAAGGCAGTCAATCACCTTGAGGAATTATGTTGGAATGTATTGCTCATAACATGAGTTCTGCAACAATTTAAATGCCACCTTTTCCACCTAAATCCAACCTGCCACAAGGAAGTTACACTTTCATCAGGGCCGATGAAGTGTCCCTGGCGGAATGCTTTCCCATCTCATCCCCCTGGTTGGAACAGTAGCATCATCACAGCACCAACCCTCTGTCATCACGCTCCCCTCCTCTGTCACTGAATTAGACAAGGCAGACACAGTGAAGCCTGAACACATCCATCACACGCCATCTTGGTACTCTGCCGATATTGAAGAGTTGTCAGTGCATTTGGTGGAAGAAAACTCTCAGGCAAGCTTTAAGTACAAGAAATGATTAGGTATATAGTTGCATTTCAGCGCAGCTGTTATTCTAGGGCATGCATCGTTCTGCAAAAAGTAATTTTTGGGATCAAGGGTAAACCTTAAATTTGCATCCAAGCAAATGAATGATCACATTAGGAAAGGAGGGGCAGCACCCATTACAGCTCAGTATTCAACTTGGCACTGGCCTTAGGAATATGCCTGCAATGGCTTATCATGTACAATTACTGTTTTGCAAGCAAGTCACCCATAACTTGTGAGGAAGTATAAATGCTCAGCTCAGCTCACGACTCTGAACACTTCAGAGGGGTTGCACCTCTCAGAAGGGAATACTTTGTGGGGTGGATGAGGCATGCGTTTGGAAGCAGAGCAAATATGTTTGAGACGAGCAGTGAAAGAACAGAAAGAAGCTTGGAAGGAGATAGGGATAGGGGGAAATAAGAAAAGGAAAGGGACATGTGTGGAGGATATTGGGGGCATGGAGAGTGGTCAAAAATTCTGCCATATTTGCATAAGTAACTCGAGAGTTCACAGAGCACTCAGTCGGTGCACTCATAGGGCACAGTCATCAGTAACTCAATCGGTGTCATCCACGCAGTGTTCAAGTATACACTGCACTTCAATTTTAATTTAATAATGATTTTAAAGATAAAAAATAATCTCGAAGTTCAGCGCTATTGGAGCAGTCTTACACACCACCCTACAGAAAATGTCCAAGTACTACAAAACTGGAGGTTCTTGGAAGTATTATGACAGGAGATTTGTGTTCTACAGTGTTCAAGTACATAATTCAATTAAAATAGAATAAAGATTGTAAAATCGTTTGAATAAATTGATTCTGAGCTTCACCCACATTTTACCATAGCGTCGATAACACCACCGTATCTACCACGTTGCATTAGTTTTTCGTGCCTGTTGTTTGCGTCCTTTATGACATCCTTAAAAACAGTAAGTTTCCTGTTTGGAATGATTTTAAATTTTGTTTGACAGTTTGACTGCCAGTTTGTACAGAGTAAAATATAATTTCACTCCTTTGTGTGCATGCGCATTCAGGACAAATTCAGGGTATAAGTATGACAAATTTGTATTCTGTAAAACAACGAATTTGTCCTCCGATTCATGTTTCCATTTGTGGTCAAGATATACCATAACATTCAATTTGAACATATTGTTCCTCGATCATAAATTGATAAGACAGGCGGACGGACAGACATGAACCAATTGCTTAAACCCACTTTTCTCTTCGCGTGCGTGGGGTTAGAAATATACGACCCCTAATCGCAACAACATTTACTGCTCACATCAGCCGAACTGTTTTTACAACATTCGGTGTCATCTGCGATGAAGTTCAAGGTGTCAGCAGTTTTTCATAATGTCATTAGCGGGCTTGTTTGGGGTAACTGTTTGAACATTGTTACAAGCTCTTCCTGAGTTGAAGACACTGTGGATAAATAAAAAAATATATCATATTTCTAATCTTCCTCCCCTACTCCTGCTTCCCCCCTCCAAAGACCTCCAGCACAATTGAACTTCATTGACCACATTGTGGGAAACATGCCGGAGGAACAGATGGAACCTACCGTGCAATGGTAAGTTGAATCCTCAGTATTGCTTTTCCATTTCTGTCCTTGGAAAGATCTTATTGATGTGTGTACTTTTTACAATACTGAGTGTACATTGCAGGTACCAAAAGAACTTGCTGTTTCATCGTTTTTGGTCGGTGGATGACAAGCAGATGCATACCTCGTATTCGGCACTACGTTCTGTCGTCGTCTCAAACTATGATGAAACTATCAAGATGCCGATAAATGAGCCAGCGCGTTCCCTCCGCAAGTCCCAGATCCAAGTATGACTCGCAGATTGATCTCGGGTTCCTCCATTACAATAATTTTTTTTCTACTGACATTTGACTTTTAATGGAGGGTCACTTTGGAATTGTTTTACTTCAATTTGTTGAAAGTTGATTCGCATATTTTGTCCAACAGGTATTTATGCAGGAAAATACGAGCAGAGCTTTGGCGAGCCTTTCGTCGCATTGTGATTTTTCATGACTCCATTACCACAATGAAAACACTGAAATGTACAGATCAAAGGACTTTTTTGTATACCGTACGATGTCGAGGCTTGTATAAGAGCTAACACACAGAACATATAACAAAGGGAGCAGGAGACAAGAGGGGTGGGAGAGGGAAGCACAAAACAGTGAGGAACAGAGATATTAGATCTGTGGAAGGGAACGAGATGGGGTGGGATACGCAGGGTAAACAAGATGGACACTACAGGGAGTTTCAGGAAGTAAAGCAGGGAATTTGAAGGAGGTGCGTTTGGGGTGGATTAACGGGGGTAGAAAAGATCATGGTTTTGGATGGTGGAAGATAAGAGATGGTGGTGAACAGCTGTTTTGAAGGCCTGGAGGGAAGAGTGGGATTGAAGAGAGTGTGGAAGTTTGCTCCAGAAGTGGGGAAAAAAAAAGAGGAATGAAAGAGTGAAGGTGAGCAGCGATTGTTGATTTTGGTAGTTTCATCAGAAGGGGGTTGCTGGCGGACCTTGCGCGCCCTGCAGAAATATGGGGGGATAGATCTCAGACGTAGCGGGGGGGGGGGGCGAGGCCGCAGAGGAGACGGTAGAAGACAGAAATACCACTAACCTGATTGAATGACAAAAAGGAGTTTTTGTCATTCGATCAGTGTGTAAGCAACATCTCATTGCAATTTGAGTATCGTCCGGCCCACGCAAACACTAGTTGTACACAACCTTACACTAGAACGGCACTCGGTAGAGCGCATGCCTCCACCAGGCTCAACAGACCTTAACCAATATCTAATTAGCTTGTTGTCACCAACCCAACTCATCAATCAAGTTTTCTCCTCACCCGGCCACAACGTTTTGAAATATTGTGCTATCCAGTGTATCGTTTTTGATCCTCTCTCCCAATGCTGAAGAACCACTTAACCTTTTGAACCTTTGTGGCCGTTTTACCAGCTGGACCAGATTGTGATGGAACAATGTCAAAAGATGTCGTGATGATAATCCATGAGGATTGTGGTGTTGTATTGTGGCTTCGTAGTATGGTGTTATTCTTCATTGTGCAAGCTTGGTGTTGGCTTAGTGGTTATGGTGGTTGGCTTGGGATATTTGGGTCCTGAGTTCAAGTCCCGGTTTCCACTGAATTAACACCAGGTGGGGTTGACTCAGCCTGTCATCCTTCCGAGGTTGGTGAAATGAGTACCAATGTACTGGTATAGAGGAACAGCATCAGCAGCATAGTCCCACCCCAACAAAATGATAGCTACCCGGCAGCCGAGCTGCCATATGCAAGAAGAAGATTCTTCATTATTATTATTCTTAATTCTTCTTCTTCATCCATCACAATCCCACAACAAAAGTAAAATGTCAAAATATGTCGTGATGGTAATCCATAAGAGGATTGTGGTGTCGTATTGTGGCATCGTAATATGGAGTCAGTCCTACCTTGTTTGGTTGTTCTTTTTTCAGATTTCATCCCTCAATGTTTTTACATTTTTCTTAAAATGTTTTTTTCTTGTTTCTGCAATTTCTTTCAAGTAATAAAACACTTAATGTTTTATATATTTTGTTATTTTTGTATGGATTAAATCCATCTATGTTATTCAATTGTTTTAATACTTATTTCAGTTGATTTGGGGGATGCTTTGGATATGTATTGCTTTTGGAATGGTTTTGTCCATTCCCCCACCCCCACCTCCCACGATCCTGCCTTAGTTTGGTTGAGTCCACATTTATGTTCGATTTCTTTCTTAATAAAACTATTAATGTTTTATATATATTTTAAAATTTTGGGTTGCATGCACTAGACCAGACACAAAGTAACTTCCTTGCGTTGGAATCACTATCGTTGCTTCAGTAGTTGTTGAGGTAGGTCAGGCTACAGTTTTACATTGTCATGAGAGGGGAACAACCACGAGAAGAAGTACAAATTGATGATTTAACGATCTCCCGATTATGGTGCTTTAGCGATGTATTTTGGCATCTTTTTAAATCCTGGTCGTTCAGAAAACGCTCGAGAAAAAAAGGTATGACTTTTAAATGCTTATGACTTCACGCTATAGTAGTTTATAAGCATATAATTGTGTAGACATTTGAATGGGTGGCCTTTTTGTTTTCCTCATGTCATCCCTCCAAATGGAGTACTACTGTGTTCCATGATATTGGTACTCTCACTCACCTCTTTACCCTTCTGATCAATGTAATGACTGTCTGATACCCTCCACAGGAGTATGTGGAATATTACGGGGGAGCTGGGGTCCAGCATGTAGCGCTCAACTCCAACAACATCATCAGATCGGTGAGGGCAAATACTGCCAAATACAGTGGCCTGCAAAAGTATTCACCGCCAACCAATAATGACGCATTTCGATGAATTACAAATTATGCAGAAACAATTTTTCCAAATGAACTTTTTTTTTATTAATTACTGAACAGATCAAACTAAACACTGTTATCGTTGAAGGCGGTTACATGTCCGGAACACATGCAAAAAAGCATGCACAAATCAAAATTCACTGGTTACAAAAGTATTCAGGCCCTGAGCTCAGTACTTGGTGGAAGCACCTTTTGTAGCAATGACTGCTGTAAGTCTTGTTGGGTCGGTTGGATTTCACCGTACTTAAAAGGATAATGAGTGACTTTGAAATCTTCTTATAACCCTCTCCTGAATGATGCTTCTCCACCACTTTATGTCTGACTTCTTTGGGAAGCTTAGTGGTCTTCATGTTTGCGTTGTTGGTTGACCAAGTGAGTTGCACCTTAAAACTTCTTAGATAAGTGGGGGAGCTTAATTTTTAAGTTAAATCACTGATTAGATATACAGGTGAAACATATTACACTTACTTTGTAACCTTTGAAACAAATAATTTGCTCCTGAAGTGATTTAAAGTTAATTAGGCAAAGGGTTTGAATATTTATACAAATGAGAATCATCTGATTTTCTCTGTTTATCTCACTTATTCACATTTATCCGCATTTCAGCTTTATTACTTTGGAGTAGTTTGTGCAAACTCTCTATATTAAGTTTGATTTTAAAGCATCATGAAATAAGCTCAAGTGGCATCAAAATGTAAAAAATTTGGAGGGGGGGTTGAATACTTTTGCAGGCCACTGTAATGCTCTTCAGAGCTTGCTGTTAACAAATCGAGATGCTCACAGCATAATGTGATGTTAAGGACCAAAGTTTCACTTTATGTTCACCACAATTGATTTTGCAGTGAAAATGTTTCATCTTCCTCTCCCATTGTCCTACTGACTTTTTTGTCACTCATTTTCCCATCAGGTTATGAATTTGAAGTCACGAGGTGTCCAGTTCATGTCAATACCAGATTCGTACTACAGTATCCTCCGAGACAAACTACGTAAAGCAAGCATCACCGTCATGGAGGATCTTGATAAACTGCAGGTCTTGCATGGTGCTTGAGCAATGTCTGAGGGTTTGTGTGTAAGGGATAAAGTTTAATATTCTAATCATAAAGGTTTGCCTTGTGTTTACAGATTTGCCTTGTGTTCTTTTTCTGTGTACATAGGAGTTGAAGATCCTGGTCGATTTTGATGAAAACGGTTATCTGCTCCAGATCTTCACAAAGCCATTACAGGATAGACCGACTGTCTTCTTCGAGGTCATCCAGAGACATAACCACAAAGTAATAAATCCTCTAATCTCTATACTTCTGTACCTTTTCCTTCCCCATGTCCCACTTAAATCCATCTCCATAGTTCACCAGCCTAGGTCACTTGGAAGCAGGATAGGTAACTTCTTTGGTTCCTGGTTCTTAGTTAAGCCTGGTGTTGGCTTAGTGGTTAGGGTGGCTGGCTTGGGATCTTAGGGTCCTGAGTTTGAGTCCCGTTGGCCACTGAATGAACACCACGTGGGGTTGACAGCCTGTCATCCTTCCGAAGTTGGCGAAATGAATACCAGGCATAGCATCAGCGGCATTGTCAGGCCCCAACAAAATGATAGCTACCCGGCAGCCAAGCTGCCATACGCCAGAAGAAGAAGAAGAAGAAGAAGAAGAAGAAGAAGAAGAAGAAGAAGAAGAAGAAGAAGAAGAAGAAGAAGAAGAAGGTTCTTCGTTTGATCCCCCAATAAAGTCAAATGTATGATTAAAAAAAAACATTTCGTCTACTTTGGTGCCAACAGAAAAAAAGGTGCATTATAGGGTGTGCCATCTTTCAGTGAGGACATGAAGCTGCCTGTCCTATCTGCATTTGTGGAGATGGAAAATATGTCAGGGTTTTAGTTGTTTTTTTGAAATAACTGTCAGATTTTAGAAATGTACTGCAGTGATGTAGTCATTGAGACTTTGCCACTATCTCAAAATACAACTGACAAGGAAAATTACCAAATATAGTTTTATTTACATGTTTTTTGAAGGTCAAGTCATCCATATACTGTGGTTCAGCTAGAGTGCATGGCAGGGGCGTTGCTTAGCACTCACTGGCTCATGGAGCACGTACCAAAAATCTATTTTAACCACTTGGCTACAATAGGCCACTTTATAACGATTAGCCTATTTTTCTACATGGGCCACTGTGCTAAATGTTTTATTGGTGGTGGGGGGGGGATCTGAAGTTCAAGGGGGCTTGAAGCCCCAAATATTTTTGAAATCAGGGCACACATGTGAAGCTTCGCTGCCCAGTTAGACACCACAACTAGCATAACTTCTGGCAGTCTCAAAATAATTCCTTTACCATGGCTTCTGATGCAGGCCAACATCGTACTGGCCAACCTGCGCCATAATGTGGCATATGCCTGAGAGAATGCTTAAAAGCCATGGGAAATTGGAGTTTGCCAATAAGTTAAGTCCTATGAAATAACCTCCAAAAAATCTGGATTTCTAGAAACCTGTCGGGAAAGAAGGCTAGAGACTTTTGGACACGGAGATCCCCAGCAGAAGAATGCTGGAGAAATGTCTGGTCAGCCATATTTCACCCAGACAAGTAAACCCAACATTCACTGCACATCATCCAAAATGCCTGGCTTCTCTCGAATGAGAAAACAATGTTTTGAAATTAATTTGAATCGGAGCTCTCTGCAGCCATCACCGGCATCTTTTCCCCGAGATGAAAGATTATAATAATGTGTTGTTACCTTTCATCGATGAAGATGGCCATTCAAAGGTGATTTGTGTCGGAGTTAAAGATCCTGGGTGCATGAATTTGTTTATCGTGAACCAGACAGATAGCAACCTTTGAACTGCTGCCCAGACAGCAACCATACTTTGAGATGGCAAGCAGTTTAACCCGGTGTCCAAGGAATATCTGAGATTACCAGGCCATTTACTCCCTGAAGTTTAGGACAGGAATTTTGGAATTGAGCTTAAGTGCAGGTGATACCTCACCTCCTCTTTATCAAAAGACACCATGGGATCTTTAACTTCCACCAACTAATGGTTTTTACAGATGGGACCCCAGCTTACAATCAGTCCGAGGGAGGGCACATCCATCGATGCAACAACCTGTCTGAAAAGCACCAATCCAAAAGTTTATATTTTTGCCAAGAATGAAACCCAGATGGCTAAAAGGTTCTTGTGCTGCTACCTGCGCACCATCCTGTTGAACTCGATGAAAGATCATTCAAAAGTGACTGTAGTGCATTCATTATGACCATACAACACATTGTATATGATTTCACTGTCAAGGGGTTCCCAGGTGACATACTTCATGTTCATTTAGCATCTACTGATGCAACTCAGTGATCGTCTCAGCTGGACATGAACTTATAAATGCCAAAGGAAAGAAGAAGCAGCTGGAAGATGCAAATCTCTGGACAAGGTACCTAAAATTCTGTCATGCACAGATGAATGATGCCTTCTTTGTGGAGGCTCATGAACAGGAACTTTACATGACGTGGAATTCAGGCACCGTGTTCAAATCTTCCCTCATGAATTGATAACTCCCTGCAGCAGGCACATTCTTACTTGCCCATCATGCTCCATTATTTGCATGTATAGCAGACTGAATCCTCCATTGTTATTATTTTTTACTTGCAGTTTCACGGTTTTTTGGATTCTGCAAATCTGGTGGTATTTGTAAAGTCATATGTTGCTCTACTAAATAATGGGTGGTTTAAGACCATATTCGTTTATGTGCCAGAGACTGAGAATATCTACTCGAATCATAGACCCATGATTTTCGTTAAGCCCTGCCTGTGCTCCAATGGTGGCCTTGGATAACTTAAAGACCGTTATCTTGTTTAAGAAGTCAGATAAAGCTTAACTCAGATTTGTGCCAGAAAGTTACGACTGATGATGTGGGGTGCTGAAGGACACAAAGATCTGCTCAGCTGCCAAAATAACGACCCTTATGTTCCACCAATTTGTCCCATATTACTTTCAAAGGGAACGTTTCAAATCCATTGTATGGTATTTTGGAATTAAATAAAAGCCTTGGCAATGCTCTCAGAATACGAGGTCCATCTAAAAAGTAACGGGACTGACTTCACAGAAATTTTATTTCAAAAAATATATTGAAATCACAGCTTGTCTCCTTCAAAATAGTTTCCTTCCAGTCTCACATACTTGTCCATCCTCTTCTTCCACGCTTCGATGCACCCCCGGAAAGCTTCTGGAATCCTCCGGAGCTCCATCGTCACGGCCCTTTTGATGGCCTCCACATCAGGAAATCGGGTCCCCTTGATCAACCCCTTGAGCTTGGGGAATAGGAAAAAATCACAAGGGGCCAAGTCTGGCGAATACGGGGGTTGCTCCAGAGTTGGCACATTCCTCTCCGCCAGAAACTGTCGAATGCTCAGGGCACTGTCAGCAGGGGCGTTGTCATGGTGGAGCACCCAGGCGTTGTTCTCCCATAAGATCCCTCCTCTTCTTCTCCCGGACTGATCTCATGAGGCGCCAGAGGATCTCCTTGTACACGTATTGATTCACTTTTTGACCCTGTGGTAGAAACTCGACATGGATGATGCCCTTGATGTCAAAAAACACAATGATCATCACCTTGACCTTCGACTTCGACATCCTTGCTTTCTTTGGTCTTGGTGATGCCGGACTTTTCCACTGATGACTCTGCCGTTTGGTCTCGGGATCGTATTCGAATATCCACGATTCATCGCCAGTAACGACTCTCCCGAGCAGGTCTGGATCGTCCTCGAAGCGTTCGATAATGTCTTGACAGACAGTAACCCTTTGCTGTTTCTGGTCCTCGGACAACAGCGTGGGGACCATCTTTGCGCACACCTTGCGCATTTCAAGATTTTCAGTGATGATGCTCCAGACAGTGTCCTTGTTGATGGAAAGTTCCTCAGCAATCATCCGCACCATGAGTCGACGATCTGTGTGCACCATCTGCTTCACCCGCTCAATGTTGTCCACCGTTCTGCTCGTAGAAGGTGTTCCAGACCGTGGATCATCTTCAACCTCCTCCCGTCCCTCTTTGAACCTCTTGTGCCATTCAAATGCACGTGCACGTGACATCGTTTTTTCCCCCGTAGACTTGCTGCAGCATTGCAAAGGATTCGGAAGGTGTTTTGCCAGGCTTGGCAAGGAACTTCAGATTGGCTTTCTGCTCACGACGCATAGCACGACGACTCAGACTAGACAACGTGTAAAGCACGACCTGTAAAAAATATCACACAATGAGCGCAGTCAACCATCAGCAATCATATATATTGCTGGAATGTTGCGAAAGACTGTGATGCAACCTGCTCATTCAAGTTGTGTAAGTGGAGCACACAGCAGGCTCAGGCCGATTACTTTTTAGACGGACCTCATACTTGTTATCCACTCCACATCTATTCCAAAAACACCATTGCATTGTGATTACAGACAACTCTTCTGTTGGAAAAACTTCTTGTTGGTTATTTCTCATCTTTACCACAGAGACACGTGACCTGACCTATCCATTTGATTGGTAGTTTCGCTTCAGAGTAACATCTTACTATGATGCAGGTCTCGTGTATGTGGGTGTGGACGTATCGATGTAGCCGAAATCGTGCCCTCTGGAGGTGTGTGTGTGTGCTAGTTCAGCAGTGGATGGGAAACAAGATAGAATTCAGTTGTAAAAACTTATGTGCAGTTTGAGCATACAAAATAATTTCATTTGAAACTAATTAAATGATGCAACTATCACAGAACATGGTTATATGAGCTGTTTAAGAAGAACAGTACCGCAGTGCACGTCTTCGACGAGCCCTTCAGCTATTACTGTATAAATCACACGGTGGTTTACGTGCACCTCTTCAACACAGTAGTGCCAGAACCCAGGAACCAAAGTTCATATCGAAGAGAAAAAACAAACAAACAAAAAAAAACCTCAATGTCTTCACGAGGCTCGGTGTCGTGATTGTGGTCAACGATTTGAATCCTTGCTGAGTCATACCAAAAACTTTTAAAATGGTGTGTGCTGCTTCCTTGCTTGATGCTCAGCATTTCCAAAGATAGAGTACCAACAAACTACCGAAAGTTGGCAAAGGTAGCGCAGGTTTTTATGGACCTAATGGCTTCTTCCTCCTGTGTCAAAGTTCTTTGTAAAATAACACATATTATTATTATTATTATTATTATTATTATTATTATTATCATTATGAATTTGCCTTGAAAGAACTAAATAGAACAAATCAGTTTAAATTAGTTTTCTCTAATGTTAGTTCCTTATGTTAGTCACACATTTTTACCTGTATTTTTTTCCTTTCTTTTTTTACCTAACTTGACATGCTGTGACCATACCTTCAAATGGTGTTGCTACAACTACCTCGAATTGATTATTTGTACTACAATAACTCTTTTTTACAAATGGAAATGTGCACCTACTAATGATAAATTATATTATCTATATAATGGTCAAAGATAATCTATCAGGAAAAAAAAATGTATCACTTGAAATCGTCTCATCCCACGTCCCTTTCTGTTTGTTTGTTTTTTTTTTAACATCGTATCTCTGTCTTTCCATTCCTTCCACACTTTGTTTTCTCCTTTCCACGACAGGGCTTTGGCGCTGGAAATTTCAAGTCTCTCTTTGAAGCCATCGAGCATGACCAGGCTGCACGGGGGAACCTTACTGTGCTGACACCTCAAAATAATATTGAAACCTTAAAATAGATCTATCTTGCATAAATATGCTGCCATCTTCATCAAAAAATAGGAAATCTGTACCACAACCCTACAACATAGAAATATCACAGTCCTGCACTACCACTCTCCACATGACTTATGGCAAATGGTACAATCCCATTTTGATGACAAAGGTGCATTTCACACAAACAGTCCCCACCACAATGGAGCGTTTCAATAATTTTCTCTACTAGTAATACACGCTCCCTAGAGGAGAGCATGTATTACGAGTATAGAAAATTAGGATTTGTTTTCGGAATAGGCATCGTTTCCCCACCCTCAATACCCACTCCCCCCCGGCAGGATCAGTAGTTCAACCACTTGCACTATTCTTTGTGTACAGGTGAAAATCGTGTCTCCCATTTCTCGCTGGGGGGTGGAGAGGGGTGAGGGGGGAATTATTTTTGTGCACATGACCTGATCCCTGGGTAGCCCCAAGCAAGTATGCAAAATTTGGTGGAGATTGATCCAACCGTTTTTGAATCTATAATGATCAGGCTTACATACATAATTCATTCATTCATTCATATATACATACATACATTCATACATTTGCCTTATTTTAGTATCATTATCACAATTCCGAATGATCGCCCATGTTGGGAGTGTACTCTGACAGGCAATGGTATTGTTCTGCTTGTAGCTGGAGTAGCAATTCTAAAGTACTAAGCAGAACCCAAACTATCACATTTGCACAATTTTGGCTACTTTTTTGCAGTTAAGGTGCTCTGATGTGACATGCACTCTGGGATATCTTGTTCTTATCTGTTTACAAATCTGTGTGATTCCAGGCTTGTGGCTTTTAAAAGACGAGGAGATTTGGCCGAATGGATGAAGTATTTAATTGCAAGAACGCTTGCTCGTTGATGGTTCTTTCCAACTCCAAAGATCACCAACATGGAAGCCATTGTGATCTCAGAACTCTCAATTAATAGCAACCATTTTACCAGGAAACGTTTTCCCCGACATGTTCTTTGCATGGTTTTTTGCACTTTTCGGGATTTTCTGAAGGAAAATAAGAGCAGGATTGTAAGAGCTTTAGTTGCGCACTCTATAATTCTCACCAACTGAACAGCAAAGCCAAACATTTCACTGTTTTTGAGCCGTACATTTTAATAGACCCATCTTTATCATGCAAAATGGGTGGTGATTATTATGAAGATTTGTATGATTATCAATCATATGGAATGCATTTTAAAACAAAATAAAATGTCAAAATTAAATCTTTATACAATTCTTTGTTTTTTTAATGTATATAAAGAAATATTCAGGATTATCTTCTTGATTCAAACACTGTGCAGGGTATCTCTGACTATGCCAAGTAAAGTTTGTTCGCTGTCACACTGTTTGTCCATTGCCTCCGATAAATGTCCAAGTCGTGCTTGGAAAGTGGAGTGCGTTCCTACGTCCTTGTCTTTCTATGGGACTTGGGCTGACAGGAGAATTCAGAAGTCGAAAACTGTTCTTTGAACTATCTAGTCATGCCTGACATCACTATGCACTTCATCCTCGTGCTTCTGCGGCAGAGTTACATCAATGAGTGTGCCTTCCTGCGCAGGAGAAGTCAATTTGGCTGACCCATCCGCCAGCATTCACTTGTGGACATAAATGTAGGAAAGGTCAATTTGGCTGTCATATTCGCCCTTTGAAGATTATCCCAAATAGAAGAAGAGAATATACTGCATGGTACATCTAAAGGGTAGGCCATTGTGCTGTAGCCCGATTCCAAATTCCTGCCATAATTATCTTTTGGGGTTATGGAATCAAATTCAATAATGTATAGTAATATAGATGTAACATTAGGTTGATGCAACCAGCAACCAGTTGATGCATACTGAATGTATGAATCGATGTAATGTATAACGTGCAAGCTCATCCCAGAGCCCAATTGATTTACAAAGACACTTACTTTTTAATTTTAGTTTATATTTCAGAAATGCTACTACGAGCATGGTATATTGATTACGTTAAAATAAAGACCTTGTGGTATGACTTACTTTTGGTAACCTATGGGTGCAGATAGCATGGTGGTAATATGATCATTCCTTGGTAATTGCAATAATACTCAGGGAAGCTCAAATACATCTAAATAGCCTCCACTGGGTGTGCATCATACAGCAAATTCCCTCTTCCGCTAAACTGGATTTCCCATCTTTTTATTTTATCATAGTATATAGAGATGCTTACATTAACAGTTATGCAGTTGACATTGTATAGGCATAATAGATGTCATGACCTATTTCAATCGGTGCACCAGGAGGACTGGCCACGTCAATGAAGCATGACCAAATGAAGAATGGCAAAACAATGTAATATGACTATACTAGCTGAAATGCCTGTTCTACACCCGTGGAAATCTGAGTATGGGGAGTGGCTGGGATTGGGGGGAATGTGGAGATGGTTGGTGAGGGTAGGGGGAGGTGATGTGGGGGTAGAAAGTGGAGTGGGGGGACATACCTGGTCGCCCAGGTGAACCTGAGTTTAGGGTCGAGGATGGAAATTGGTGGGGTTGTGGGAGGATTTGGGTGTTGGGATGGGGGAAGGTCAAAGTGCAAAACCATCATGGACGATTGGAAACACTTGATGCCAATTTAGAGCTCCGTGATTCAGGTAGTGTGGTCGTTGAATCAGAACATGTCACGCACGTACACACCTGGGTAACCATTTGGTAAATACAGCAGGAATGTTGTAATGTGGTGAACAGGAGGATTTTTTTTTTATTACATGTGCCGCAATGAAAACGGGCTGCGATATCGACAGATGATAAAGTGCAACTGACTTCGTGCCACTGAAGAACTTCCTGGTGAACAATATTGCGAGTTTTGTTTTAATCACAATGCATAAAAAGTCCCTTGGGGCTTTCCACTCTGCTAGCTGCCATGTGTGCATGGGGGCTCTTGGAGAGACAATATTGAAGCTTTGTCCTTGGGATTTGTTTGTAGTTATGGAAAAGCAGAGTTTGAAACTGAATTCGTCAAAAGGTG
>NC_140964.1:66311231-66336231 GCF_056783735.1 Eptatretus burgeri
CCAAAATAAATAACCTGTGGGCTGAGTAACTAACTAAACAAACCCACTCACATAGACGACTTAAATAAAATTGCCGGCGCTAAGACAGACATGCCGGAGGCGCACTCATATGTGCAGTACATCTTAACCTAAACTTACAAATTTTACACTAAACCATGGCCCAGGATCAATGGACTCTGCAAAAAGAAAGCAGTTAGCAGGGAGCCAGGCTGCTCGCATGCAGTCTCTGGCTCAAGCAATGCAGGTGACAGGGAACGTGGCCGGCTGCTCACACGCAGTCCAAGGCCTTCCCTTTTTAAAATGAACCCAGTGAACCACAACGGTGCATGGGCTGCACAAACGCAGTCTCTGTGCCAGCTCAAGTGGCACACGCAATGAGCACAACGGATGGATGGATGGATGGATTAATGGATGGACGCAAACACGGTGCACGGGCCGCCACTGCAGGCCCGTGTTGTAGCTGCCAACAGGGCAGTTCTTGCAGCTTGCAAACTGTTGCCTTGATCCTGGCGCACATGGCAATGAACGGAGGGGGGGGGGGGCAAAGCAAAATTGAACGGGGGCTGGTGAACAGGGGCAGTGGGCATGGCATGGCAAAGGCAGCAGGCAAACAAAGCCTGCAGAACAAGGCCGCTGCAGGCAAACACACCCGGCAGACGAACTGGCCTTGCAGAAAACAGCTGCAGACGATCCGGCCGGCACAGGCCTTGCAGCACAGCAGCTGCAGACGATCCGGCCGGCACAGGCCTCGCAGCACAGCAGCTGCAGACGATCCAGCCGGTACAGGCCTCGCAGCAAAACTCAGCCGGCAGATGAAGTTGGCCGGCCTTTGCCTTGCAGTGCAGGTTGGTGGAGGGAGTGCGGTGGTGCTGGCCACTCGGAAGGCGGGCTCGGACCTACCCTACGGTCTCCCTCCCAACCTATCGCCTTTGCCTGTCACTGTCCCTACCCACCCCCTTAATTTGTCAAACCCAATTTAGCCCCAACTAATTTTTTTGGTTGTTTTTATTTTTACTTCCCCACTATAAATAGTCCCCTAACCCCCTTTATCGTCCTTGTTCGGCTAACCTATCCTCTACTGGCCTACTCCCAACCCCTACGTTCCCTTCCCGGAGGGGAATAAGGGAGAGCTAGCGTCCTGTGTCGAGGCCCAATGAAGCCTCAAGATGACCTCCCCAGACTTCAGTGATCTAACCCAAAGTGGGTCCAGCGGCCCACAACGAGAGCGAAGGGATGGATGGTGCGGAGGGGTACACTTCCTATCTACCCTAACCATTTACCTTTAAACTACCCCTGGGCTTTCAACAAGCGCCTCTCACTTAAACTATTGGTTCTAAAAACCCAGATTCCCGTCGCCTGTGTTAGTGTCCTCACAATTTCGGGCCTCGCCCCCCAATTTTCTTCCCGTGCCCTCACACGGTCTCATGGCTGGGACGCGTGGCTCCCCTTGGCAGGCACGACCCTCTGCCGAATCTCCCGCTATGGCACCCCCGGGCACTACACTGCCTCTGAGCCTACCAGCTCCCTAAACACTGGGGAGTGCCCCCCATGGCACCTCCGCTGAAATGCACACGTGGCAGGCTGGCTTCCCAGGCCCCTTTCCGAGGGTCACCCGTGCCCACAACACTGCCCACGCGGCTAATGGCGCCCCGGGCCCCTGCACCAAGCAGACGCACCCGTGCCCACTACGCTATCCCGGCCCCCCCATGAGCCATTGGCCTACCGCGGCCGACTAGCCTGGTGCCCGGGGTACCCACTCAGCGATACTCACCTTTCGCAGCCACGCTCCCAGCCCGTCAACAGGGCTCCTGCACCCCTCCAAATGGGTATCGAGCCTACATTCCCACCAATAGCAGAACGACTTCCATTTGGTCAATTTAACTAACCCCCTAACTCTACACTGACCCCGGGGGCCCTTGGGCGGGAGTCACTCCTCCCCCCAATCACTCATCGCACCATGCATTCCCCATTCGCTCCACTCACACAGACCCGGTGGCCTCACTCACTCACCAAGCACATGCTTCCAATTCATTCACCAACTCTTCAATACACACACCGCTGAACTCTGCCATCCTTCTAACTACATCCCCTAACTATCTCGTGCCCCCACGTCATCCCTTAAACTACAGCACGTTCCTTTTAACACTATGAAGCTAAGCTACGTCCCCTCTACACATTCAAAGTCTGTCACTGTCCTAAAAAAATCATTTTATTTCCCATCCTAAATCTCATCTACAATCCCTCTAACTAATCCATTCCACGGGCCCCATGAGGACTTACCCCTGCCCCATGGAGCCGGTCTAACTAAGCTAACCCTTCCCCCTAACTAGTGTCCATCCTGTGCCCAGGCCAAGGGGATCATCCACCCCTTGCCCAGGAATCCTGTTCACCCGAAAGCGAGGCTTGCTTTTTTTTTTTTTTTTCACATGCGCAGCACCAGCGCGGCAACTCACAACCTGCGCACCAGCGCGGCAATTCAGCCGCGCACCTTTGGCGTGACGTCATGGCAGCTGTTCGCGTCCCTCGTCCCTCTTGGACGGTACCATCCGGCAGGGATTCACCCTCCTGCCGGATTTCAACCACACACACACACACGCAGCCATGACGTCACTCGGCGCATAAAAAAAAACACAAGCCTCACGTCTCGAGGGGTTCCCCACGCGAACACATGTGCTTTGCCCGTTGGAGCTTAACACACACGCCCGCGTGGAGAACTCGTCCGGTCCAAATTCGTTATCCTGCCTAAACTTTGTACGTCGTGGGATCGGCAACATTTACCGCGCTCGTTTCCGGACCGGGCTTCAGTCCCGCAAGCGAGCACGTGGGGCCTCGTGCGTTGTACAGCACGGACCTCGCGCTCGCTGCTGGGTGAACCCGGCGCGTTGCGCAAAACATCTACAGCCGCGACCCGGCCGTCTCCGTCGCCATTCAACACACGCACTCCCGCGTGTCACGACACTCACAGTCCACTCCATTAAACCCACATTCACACCGGGAGACGCGGCTGCGTGTTCACACATGCCGACCGCCATCTCCCGAACACACAGCGACCTTGCACACGCTGTCTCTCTCACACTCGGCCGCTCACTCACGCATGCCATTTCCCTCACACTACCCATACCACTCACACGTGGTGCTCCATTCATACTGGCCATTTCACTCACACACAAGGCCTCTTCCATTGCGGTGCCCCTTTTACACATGGCGTGCTGGGAAGCACGCACTCCGGCACACTCGCCACCACACCACTCACACACGGGGTCGCTTCCACACACGGGGACGCACTCACACCTTGCATCACACACACCGGGACAACCACACTGGGGATTCGTGTCCCTACAAGGGTCTCCGGGGCCTCTATACCCCCCCCAAGGGGGGTATATATATATATGTATATATATGTATGTATATATATGTATGTATATATATATATGTATATATATATATATATATATATATATATATATGTATATATATATATATCTATATGTATATATATATATATATATATATATGTATATATGTATAAGTATATATATATATATATATATATATATGTATATATATATATATATATATATATATATATATATGTATATATATATATATATATGTATATATATATATATGTGTATGTATATATATATATGTGTATGTATATATATATATATATATATGTGTATGTATATATATATATATACATACACATATATATATATATATATACATACACATATATATATATATACATACACATATATATATATATATATATATATATATATACATATATATATACATATATATACATATATACATATACAGTGGGGAGAACAAGTATTTGTTACACTGCTGATTTTGCAGGTTTTCCCACTTACAAAGCACGTTGAGGTCTGTAATTTTTATCATAGGTACACTTCAACTGTGAAAGACAGAATCTAAAACAAAAATCCTGAAAATCACATTGTATGATTTTTAAATAATTAATTTGCATTTTATTGCATGAAATAAGTATTTGATCACCTACCAACTAGTAAGAATTCCGGCTCTCACAGACCTGTTAGTTTTGTCTTGAAGAAGCGCTCCCATTCTCCACTCATTACCTGTATTAACTGCACCTGTTTGAACTCGTTATCTGCAGAAAAGACAGCTGTCCACACTCAATCAATCAGACTCCAACCTCTCCACAATGGGTAAGACCAGAGAGCTGTCTCAGGACATCAGAGACAAAATTGTAGACTTGCACAAGGCTGGGATGGGCTACAGGACAATAGGCAAGCAGCTTGGTGAGAAGGCAACAATTGTTGGCGCAATTATTAGAAAATGGAAGAAGTTCAAGATAACAGTCAATCTCCCTCGGTCTGGGGCTCCATGCAAGATCTCACCTCGTGGAACATCAATGATCATGAAAAAGGTGAGGGATCAGCCCAGAACTACACAGCAGGACCTGGTCAATGACCTGAAGAGAGCTGGGACCACAATATCAAAGAAAACCAGAAGTAACACACTACGCCGTCATGGATTAAAATCCTGCAGTGCACGCAAGGTCCCTCTGCTCAAGCCAGCGCATGTCCAGGCCCGTCTGAAGTTTGCCAATGACCATCTGGATGATCCAGAGGAGGAATGGGAGGTCATGTCGTCTGATGAGACCAAAATAGAGCTTTTTGGTTTAAACTCCACTCGCCGTGTTTGGAGGAAGAAGAAGGATGAGTACAACCCCAAGAACACCATCCCAACCGTGAAGCATGGAGGTGGAAACATCATTCTTTGGGGATGCTTTTCTGCAAAGGGGACAGGACGACTGCACCGTATTGAGGGGAGGATGGATGGGGCCATGTATTGCGAGATCTTGGCCAACAACCTCCTTCCCTCAACAAGAGCATTGAAGATGGGGCGTGGCTGGGTCTTCCAGCATAACAACGACCCGAAACACACAGCCAGGGCAACTAAGGAGTGGCTCCGTTAGAAGCATCTCAAGGTCCTGGAATGGCCTCGCCAGTCTCCAGACCTGAACCCAATAGAAAATCTTTGGAGGGAGCTGAAAGTCTGTGTTTCCCAGCGACAGCCCCGAAACCTGAAGGATCTGGAGAAGATCTGTATGGAGGAGTGGGCCAAAATCCCTGCTGCAGTCTGTGCAAACCTGGTTAAGAACTACAGGAAACGTCTGATCTCGGCAATTGCAAACAACGGTTTCTGTACCAAATATTAAGCTCTCTTTTTCTGATGTATCAAATACTTATTTGATGCAATAAAATGCAAATTAATTATTTTAAAATCAAACAATGTGATTTTCAGGATTTTTGTTTTAGATTCCGTCTTTCACAGTTGAAGTGTACCTCTGATAAAAATTACAAACCTCTATGTGCTTTTAAGTGGGAAAACCTGCAAAATTGGCAGTGTATCAAATACTTGTTCTCCCCACTGTATATGCATGCACACACACACACACACACACACACACACACACACACACACACACACACACACACACACACACACACACACACACACACACACACACACACACACACACACACACACACACACACACACACACACACAATATGAATTGCTTCTCTTGCAATACTCCTGCTTGCTTGCCTTACTTGTAGGCCCTTTTTCCTCCTTTCCTTTTCTATTCTCTCCTCCTTCGACTTGCTCTCTCAGTCCCCTTTGCGATACCCCACCCCTCCCCCTCCCATCGCACCCCTCCCCCTCCCATCGCACCCCTCCAACCTCTCTGCGCACAAATGATATTTCCAAAGGGACGCGCTCGCTGCGCACGGGCGGTTCCCGGCTCTGTGACCCCGAATTCCTCGCGCGGGAGGGGGTCACTAGACCTGTCAAAGGAGTGGCTTGTGGGGAAGGTCTGTTTTCTTGAGACTGAAGGAGGTTGGAGGTTGGGCTTCTTTTTCTTTTTTGCACAACAGGGAGAATGTTCACCTTCATGTTTCTTTCTCTTTCTCCCTCCTTTTCTCAATCTCTCCCGTCTCCTCTCTCATAAATAATCTTTTAAAGATCATTGAGCTGTCATTGAATGCGGACCTCAGATATCCCTTTACATCAGATTTTAAGCCCGCTGTTCCGTTTGCTTTCACTTGCTTATAGATCTGAAAGATCCCACAATGTGTTTCGGAGGAGGTCATTGTGCACTCGTATGCTCATGTAATTCCAAACACCTTGCATGTGTATACCAGAGCCGAGAGATGGACATAACCAAATTGCTATGCCAACAGAAACATCATCGTGAACAATAAACACTGCATTTTTGTATGTTTATCGACTCAGAATAGATGGAAGAGATGGTGAAGACTGGAAAGCTCAAAATATAAATTTACACCAGTTTGCAAAAATTGGTGCAGGGGGTTTTACAAACTAAATTGACATCAACAGAAATTTTAATGACACAATATAATATTTCTGCCATTTTACTTTTGTAATAAATAGATGCGCTGGAGATACAAAAGTGACGAAGATGTGTTTCCTTTGCCCAACACATATATATATATATATATATATATATATATATATATATATATATATATATATATATATATATAAATACATATATATATATAAATATATATATATAAATACATATATATATATAAATACATATATATATATATAAATACATATATATGGAGATAAATACATATATGGAGATTGGGACCATACTCTGTGCAGAGTGTTGGTGCAGCCTAAGCAGTCTCCTTGGCTGTTGGGCACAATCCTGGACGGGTGGCCACTCCGACACAGTATACCAGCCTGCTGGCACTCATTTTGCCGACCTCAGAAGGATGACAGGCTGAGTTAACCCTTCCTGGTATTAATTCAACAGCTGAGCAGGATTTGAACTCAAGACTTCCGGTTCCGGTTTTGGAGCGACGAGAGGTCTCCTTCGGGGCTCCCTGCTGACGTTCTCAAAGTTAAGTTTCCGGTTGTTATTTGTCCCGTTTTAACTGTTTAATTTTCTCACCTACATGTTACTGTGTGTTCCTAGTTCGGTTTTGTTTCAAAAATCGTGCTATTTTGTGAGTATTTTTGTCGACGTTCTTACCTGGTGTTTGAGGCCTTGGCCTTGGCCTAGGCTTGAGGCCTACCGGTTCCACTTGGTGTTCGATCGTTTTTTTTTTGTTTTTTTATCTCCCCATTACCTTCAATTTCTATCCTCCCCATTACCTTCAATTTTCATCCTCCCCATTACCTTCAATTTTCATCCTCCCCACTTTCCAAACATCCCCCATTCTCCCAACTAATCTCTTTCTTATCTCAAAAAAAATAAAAATAAACAATATATATACCCAACAACAACAACACGCTCACCTTCTCCCGATTCTGCTTCTTCTTCTTCCTCTTAACTTCCTCCTCGTCTTCTTCCTTCTCTTGCAATACTGCTTATTAACAGACTGCTCTCATTTCGACCTCTCCTTCATTCCTTGCCTAAAAAATCCAACTATTACAGCGCTTCTTCTCTCCATTCTCTGAATTCGCCTTCATTGCATCCATCAAGAATTGTGTTAAATCGCATCTCTGACCTAAAACTTTTAAAAACCACAGTTTGCCATGGATGTTCGCTTTCCATCAACCATTCTTTTTTTCCAACTTCAGTGCCAACTCACCCCCCTCACCCCTCACACTCACTCTCAAAGCAACCATCCCACTCTTCTCCTTCCAAGCCTCCCTCTCACTTCTCTCAAAAATTCCCCTCCCACCTTTCTCCCACCTTTCATCCCCCTCACTCATCCTTCTCAAAGTTGCCCCCCCTCTCATCCACCAAGCTGCCTCCCTCCACTGCCCTCTCACCTCCCTCTCTTCTCTCCACCTCCTCAAATCCTCAACTGCCTTCTTCCTTGTCTCTTGTCCCCCCTCTCCCCCAGCACCACAGAGCCTTTTCTCCTCCTCATTCGGCCCCTCCCCTCGCTATTCTGCAATACCCCACACTCTTTCAACAACCCTCCTTACCTCCCCCCCTCATCCCTTGTCCTACCCTCCCCCTCCCCCTCCTGCACCCAAAGCCTCCTCCCCTACCTCTTCATTAAAAGTGTGGACCTCAAATATCCGGGGCCTTCGCTCAAACCTTTCAGATCTTTCCATACAGGTTGCCACTGACAAACCAGACATTATCTGCCTAACAGAAACTTTCCTCTCCCAAGACGTGTCTGACTCTCAAGTATCTCTCCCTGGTTACTCCCTCTTACGGTATGACAGACCTGAGCCTCGTCCTGGTGGAGGTGTTGCTCTCTTCATCAAAGACTCTATTCCTCACTCTCCATGCACTGCTCTCACTCCCCCACACCCCCAGGAATACCTCTGGCTTCGGCTTCCCCTCCACTCCCACCTCATGTTTATATGTGTACTGTACCGTCCACCGAACAGTGATGACTCCATCTACACCTCACTATCCGAAAACATGGACCATCTTCTATCTTCTCATCCAAACTCTCTCTTCCTCTTATGTGGTGACTTCAATTGTCATCACGCCAGTTGGCTAGGTGTGGGTACCTCTCTCACCTGCCATGGCACCTCTGCAAAAGCTTTCTGCGACTCATTGGGACTGACTCAATCGGTCAACTTCCCGACCCGGATCTCAACCAATGGTACTCCATCTCTTCTGTATCTGATTTTGACAAATTTCCCTGACAATATCTGCTGCTCTTCCTTCGCTCCAATCGGTTCTTCTGACCACGTCCTTGTTAAAGTGGACATCTCTCTGGCTGTTATCAGAGAACCACCTCACCGCCGTCGAGTCTGGCATTTCACTCAAGCCAACTGGCAGCGTCTCCAAGCAGCCATCAAACTTAGACTGGTCTCCTATCAGTACTTTCTCAAACATCATCTCATCCTGGGAATTCTTTCAAAGAAACTTGCTCTCCCTCATGCACAGATTTATCCCCTCTCGTGTTCAGTTGTCCTACCCTTCCTCCCGCCCTTGGTTTACTGAAGCTTGTGGCGAGGCAGTTGTCCTGAAACAACTTGCCTTTGCCTCATGGAAAGCAAACCCAACTGAGGGCAATCTCAGTTCTTTCCACAAAGCTCGGAACAAGTGTGTATCTACCCTCAGGAGAGCCAGAAAACAACATCTTTCTCATCTCAAGTCTGAACTCTCAAACCTCTCTCCCTCCTCAAAATCCTGGTGGCGTTTAATCAAATCTGTTTCTGGTGTATGTTCCCCCTCCATCCCCTCCCTTACCTCAAATGGCCGCACTGCTGATTCCACACGTGATAAAGCTGAATGTCTAAACTCGGTGTTTGCAGCTAAATCTTGTGTCCTAAACCCATCACTACCTCTACCCACTTTACCCCGTCGCACCCAACTGTCCCTGGACTCTGTATCTTTTTCTTCTGACAAAGTGGAGAGCTTGCTTTCAAACCTCGAGTCAGATTCTGCAACCGGTCCAGATGGCATCAGCCCACGTGTCCTCAAAGCCTGCTCTTCTGCTCTTGCTCACCCTCTCTGTTCTATTCACCCAAGGTCATCTGCCATCTGCTTGGAAATCTGCTAACATCACTGCCCTGCATAAAAAAGGTCCAAAAACAGATCCCTGTAACTACAGACCAATCAGCCTTCTCCCAATCATCAGCAAGGTTATGGAATCCATCATCGCTTCAGACATGAAATCCTTCCTCTTCTCCAATGGCTTGATTTCCAATCATCAATTTGGTTTCAGACAAGGTCACTCTACCCTGGATATGCTGCTTCTGCTCTCCCATCAATGGATGGAGGTCCTCAATGCCAGACAGGAAATCCGAGCCGTATCCCTGGACATATCACGTGCTTTTGACACAGTCTGGCACCCTGCACTACTCACCACACTCTCTTCCCATGGTATTCAAGGCCATCTCCACTCATGGCTCGCAGACTTCCTCTCCTGTCGCAGTCAACGTGTGGCCCTAAATGGAGTTCTTTCATCCCCTCTTCCTGTGCAGGCTGGAGTTCCTCAAGGTAGCGTTCTGGGCCCTGTTCTTTTTCTGGTTTTCATCAATGATCTCTCGGACTCTCTGGAAAATCCTCTATTTCTCTTTGCCGACGACTCCACCCTCTGCCGTACCATCTGTCATCCCTCAGACCGGCAAGCAGCAGCTTCTTCGCTCACTGCAGATCTGGATAAAATCACAAACTGGTCCAACACGTGGAACATGTCTTTCAATCCAGACAAATCTCACACTCTCACTATGTCTCTTCGAAAGGACCGATTAGAAACCCCCCCCCCCCATCCACTTTCTCAACAATCCTCTGGAAGAAGTCTTTTCTTTCAAGCTTCTGGGTCTCACTATCTGCCATGACCTTTCCTGGGAAAGTCACATTTCCAACCTCGCCTCAAAAGCCAGTCGCCGACTGGGAATCCTCCGTCGTGCAAAGTCCTTCCTCGGCCCTCTTGAGCTCCTGACCACTTACAAAGCTTTTGTCCGTAGCCTGATGGAGTACTGCTCTCCCCTCTGGGCTGGTGCTCCTGCCTCCCACCTCTCTCGGCTTCACGCTGTCGAAACCAGGGCATTTAAGATCATCGGCATCTCCCGCAATGAAGCTGAGTCTTTGGGCCTCTCACTCAATCACCGCAGGTTGGTCGGTGGTCTTTCTGTCTTCTTCCGACTCCTCTCCAGCCTTGCCCCCCTGCTCTCTCTGCGATTTGTCCCCACCACATTTCCACAGGGCGCTCAAGGTCCGCCAACAACCCCCTTCTGGTAAAACTACCAAAATCACGAATCACTGCTCATCTTCACTCTTTCATTCCTCTTTTTTCCCGCCTTTGGAATAAACTTCCTCACCCTATTCTTTCCCATTCTTCCCTCCAGGCTTTCAAAACAGCTGTTCACCACCACCTCTTATCTTCCCCCATCGAAATTCCTCGATCTTTTCTACCCCCGATAATCCACCCAAGCCCACTTCCTTCAATTCCCCTGCTTTCCTTCCTGAAAGTCCCTGTAATGTCCATCTTCTCTTCGCCATGTTCCCCGTCCCATCCCCATCCCTCTCCCTTCCACAGTTCACCTTATGTGTCTGTTCCCCACTGTTTTGTCCCTTCCACTCCCATCCCTCTTGTCCCATGTCTCCTTGCTGCGAGTTGTGTGTTAGCTCTCATACGAGCCTCGACCAAGGTATACAAAAAAAATTAAAAAAAAAAGACCCAAGGATCCCAAGCCCACCACTCTAACCATTAAGCCAACACCAGGCATATATATATATATATATATATATATATATATATATATATATATATATATATATATATATATATATATATATATATATATATATATATATATATATACATTGTTACGGCTGTGGAAATTCGCAGAACACCATATAGGTCTTTAGTTCAGTTATGCCGATAACTCCATGTTCAGTTAGATTTCCCCACCGTTGTTTAATGGGGTTTATCAGTGTGGACAAGGCTGTGATCTTTGTATAGCCATTTTTCTTTTACTATCGTTATTTTGGACCAAACGCCATTACTACCACCGCAAAGCCTCACCAACCACGATCACCACAACCACCTTCTCGTCAACCGCCAACATCCCCACAGACAACGAACAGCCGCCTTCACAACAACCACCTTAACCACCACCACCCAACCACACCACCCTCACTACCACCACAACCGCCAGCCACACCACCATCAAGACCACCACCGCATTTCCACCTCAGCACGGTTGCCAGAGGCCTGGCCTTCTTCGAGGGAAAGCAGGTGATCCCCGTTTCCCCCTCCCCACCAACGAATGGCATCTTCGCTGACAAACGCAGTGGATTTCACCATGCAAGGGACAAGGGTGAAAACCCAAGCAATGAAGCAGGCAACGGTGCGAGCGTCCCCGATTTTTGGCGGGAAAACGCTTCCTTCTGGAAGTTTCCCGCGTGTTCTGGAAGGAAGGGTGGGAGTTGAGAAGGGGCGGGGCGTGGGTATAAAAAGGAGGAACGCGAGCGCGGAAAAAAAGAGTGGGAGAGTCGTCACCAGGAATGCGGGCACTGAGGAGAATATATATATATATATATATATATATATATATATATATATATCTCTCTCCCCCCCTCCCCCCCCCCATGATCGTGAGCGAGGTGGCGCTCCGGACCGAGGGCTCTCTGGGTCGGTCGTGACGAGAACGGGAGAATCGAGGTCGGAAGATAGGCATGAGGAGAGAGAACCGTGAGGGTGGTACGAGCGCGAGGTCAGATGAAGTAGGACGGAGCCCCAAGAAATCACCACACGGTCACGTACTCTTTCTTTCTTTTCTGGGTTTTTGTTTGTGTGTTTGTGGCGCCATGTCCTGCAAGTATAACTGTTGTTAAGTGCTTGTGAATAATAAATAATAGACGGTTGTAGTGCTTTGTCTTGCTCGCGTCTTGTCCCTTCCCGCCAATTTCATTGCTTTTCTGTATACGTGCATGTTGGTGTTTTGCAGACCTGACTGCATTACTGTGTACGTGTGTAAATAATAAATGTGCTTGTTTAAATGTCACCCGTTCATTGTGTCCTCTTCCCCCATTGAACTGCTATCTTGCTTTCGGAATAATAGCGGGCTTTTTGATAGCCGATAAAATAATCGGGTCCAGCGAGGTCTCGCGATAATACACCGCTCGGTTATCCCAGAACAGAACGAACTGCTTAAGCGGTTCGTGTCCAAGCAGACCTCGCTGAGGTACGGTCTCTCGGTAGTCTGCCCGCACAAATACTTAGGTATATCGATAATTCGGCGATTGACCCTGTCGCGTGCAGGTAGAGTGTTGATTAGGCCGTGGTGTGCGCTTGGAGCACACCCCTGACTGGTTTTCGGCGTTGTTCCGAAAAGTCGCGACTGAATTGTCCGTTCGGTGGGCGTACGGGCGCGATTCGGTTTAAAAGCGGTTGTTCGCACGCTGGGCGGGCGGCAGATTCATAACACTGTTGTCAAGGAGTGGGAAACAGATTCATTCCCCTCCAAACCAAATTAACCGGAATTGGATCAGGGGTGTGCAGAGCGACCCTCCGTTCCCATCAAAAAAAACAAGCTTTTAAATTATTTCCGTTTAGCAAGATGGTGTTTCAAGGCGAACGGGTGCAGGGTGGTTTAGGAATGTGTTTTGATGTAGAATCCATGGCCCCGCACGGTTATTCTTTTTATAACCCTACCGCTAATTGCAATCAGTGGGGGTGCTCACCCTCATACACTGAGCATGAACTTTGCCAGCAAACGAACTCGAAGTCGCAAAATAGCAGCGCTGCCGCATCTCAGTGCAACACGGAGCGGGCTGCTATTAATAGCACAACAAACGGCACGACGCGAGGCGGGTGCTTCCAGCCACCGTTTCAAACCACGGGGTCATGGCTGGCGTGGCAGGATGCCGGAGCATGCATTGATGGGCTTCGGAGATAAGTGTCAAAGTCCTTGCAGCAGTGGAGGAATGGTGATAACTGTATAGGGAAATTGCATTCGTTTTCCTTTGAATTGGACGAGGCATGGCGGCGCGTAGACAGGGTTCAGGAGGATTGGGTGCACAAGGAGTCACAACAATTGGCCGATGCACAGGAACGAATTCGGGGGCTGGAAAAGGACTTAGCCAACACAGGCGAGGTATGAGATGGAGGAATGATGAAATTGGAGCGGCTTACCCTTGTGTTGGAACGAGCGGAGAGCGAACTGAATAAAAGAAAAGAGGAGCAAATTAGTAACTCCCGGGATAGAAATAATTTGGAAGAAGAATGGAAAAAAAAGCTAGGAAAGGAAAAATGTGAACACGATTTGGAATTGAAACATCTGAAGGAAGAGGTAAGATCAGGCAAAAAGATAATAGAAATCCGAGAAGAGACGATAAAGAGAGGAGAGAAAAATCTGGAACAAGAGAAGAGCGAACTGAATGAAAGAATAGAGGAAGAGCAAATTAGTAATTCCCGGGATAGAGAGAACTTGGAAGAAGAATGGAAAACAAAGCTTGTTTAAATGGTAACACAAAGGAAAAAAGGAAAAACGGTAACACAATGTGGAATTGAGACAGCTGCAGGGAGAGGTAAGAATAGGCAATCGGGAAAAAGAAGGACGAGAAGAGACGATAAAAAGAAAAGAGAAATGGCTAGAAATTAACAAGGAATACGGTAAGAAAATGGACGAAATGAGGAGGGAAGCATTGGGAAGTGGTGCGGAGATGAGAAAGGAATTAGAAAAAAAAGCTTCTGAGTTACAGAAACACCAAAGCAGAGAGAGAATTACAAAACGAACTGAGGATGTTAAGAGAGGAAAGAGCGAGAGCGGAGAATGAAACGTTGAGGAACCACACGGTGCAGATCGAACAGCTAGAAGCCAAGGCCAGATTAAAGAATGAGATGCAAGAAAGAGTAGTGAAAGATGAACGAATGAAACAGGAAAGGGAGATTAACAAAATGAAGGAAACGGCGAGATTGGAGAATGAGGAACAAGAGAGACAGTGGAATGAGAAACAAAAAGAACAAGGAATGAGACAGGAAAAGGAAATCAGCCAATTGAAGGAAACGAGATTGCAGAATGAGGAACAAGAGAGACAGTGGAAAAAAAAAAGCAAAAAGAGTATGAATTTGAAACTGAACAACAAAAGGAAAAAACAAGGTTGGAGTACGAGGAGATAGTGACAGAACAAGGAATGAAACAGGAGAAGGAAATCAACAAAATGAAGGAAACTATGAGATTGGAGAATGAAGAACATGAGAGATGGTGGAATAGAAAACACAAAGAAAACGAGGTTGAAGTTAACCAACTCAAGGAGAGTGCAAAGTTGGAATCCACAGAGATGGGAAAACTCCGGGCAGAGAACGAACAACTCAAAAAGCTCAGAGAGGAAGAACGACTGAAAAGAGCCAGGAAGTAGAACGGCACAATAAGGTGGGATGTGTGACATCACCACAGGGAGTAATGTTAGTGGTGCAGGACTTGATTGACACCACTCGTCGGATGAAGGAACAATTAGGGCAAACCCTGATAAAGGAGACACAAATAAAAATGGAGACTGGAAATAACAGAGACAAATAAGGAAATAGAAGTATTGCCAGAGACACGGGAGATAGACCGAGTCGAGACTGAATTAAATAAACATGAAGAGACAACAGAAATAAAATGTATAGAGACTCGGGAGATAGAAAAATTATAGGAGAGACAACACAATAAAGACTGGGTGAAAGACGAGCACACACACATGGAGGTAGTAGAGGACAATGGGGCGAGCTGGTAGAATGTCTCGTGACCCGGTGCAAGCAGCCGGATAGCCTCCTTCAGGAATGGAGGGTGGTGCTATGCTCCCTTGAAGCGGATCTCGACCAGGTGGATCCGGTCGAGCTTTGCGAGTTAGAGGGGGCGAGTGCTGTGGACGGGTGCACGTGGAGTTTGGGGGGTTTGGAGACCCCGGGAGCGCTCGAGGTAGCGCAAATCCCCAGCGTGATTGTCCCGGTATGTGTGTACACGAGTGTGGTGAAATGTGTGCTGAAACGCGCGCATGGCGTGGGTGAAAGGCTGCGTGTGAAAGGGACCGTGTGTGTGTGTGAGTAAAATGGTGTGCGAGGTTGCGAGTGTGCCAAAATGCGTGCCTTCCAGCACACCGTGTGTGAGTGGAACCACGTGTGCGAGGGAAATTGCATTCGTGGGTGAAACGGCGTGCTCGAGTGAAAAGGTGTGTGTGAGAGAAACACCGAGGGTGGAAGGAACAGCATGTGTGTGAGAGACCGCGTGTGTAAGAGCGCTGTATGTGATGGAGATGGTGGTTGGCATGCGGGAACATGCAACCGCATATTCGAGTGAGAGTGTCATGTCGAGGTGTGTGAGCGTCGTGGCATGTGGAAGTTTGTGCGCGAGAGTGCGACGAAGACGGAGCCTGACGGTGGACAAAGGCCGAGTATCGGCCGTAGCTATTTTGGGAACCGTGCCCGGTTTGCATGGCAGCGCGTCCGGGGTCCATGCTGTGCTACGCACGAGGCCGCCACGTGCGCCTGCGGGAGTGAAGCCCGGTCCGTAAACGCATGCGGTGGATTAGCCGATCCCGTGGAGAGACAGAAGGTAGGCTGGATATGGATTTGGACCGGATGGGTTCTCCAGGCGAGCATGTGTGAAGCTCTGACGAGCAGAGCACATGTGCTCGCGTGGGGAACCCCTCGAAACGCGAGGCTTGTTTTTAATGCGCAGGGTGACGTCATGGCTGCACGTATGTTTGGAATCCGGCAGGAGGGGAAATCCCTGCCGGATGGTACCATCCGAGGAGGGACGAGGTGCGCGGAGCGCGAACAGCTGCCATGACGTCACGGGGAAAGTGCAGGTTGCGAGTTGCCGTGCTGGTGTGCGCATGAAAAAAAAGCAAGCCTCGCTTTGGGTGAACAGGATTCCCGGGCAAGGGGTGGAAGACCCCCCCCCCTGTCCCGGGCACAGGATACCACTAGTTAGGGGGAAGGGTTAGTGTTAGTTAGACTGGCTTCATGAGGCAGGGATAAGTCCTCATGGGGCCAGTGGAATGGATTAGTTAGAGGGATTGTGGTTCAGATTTAGGATGGGAGAGGGGAAATGGATTTTTGAGGACAGTGACAGACTGTGGATGTGGAGAGGGGACGTAGCTTAGCTACGTAGTGTTAAATGGAATGTACTACTAGTTTAAGCGACGACGAGGGAGCACGAGTTAGTTGAGGGTTTTAGTGAGAAGAATGGCAGTATTCAGCGATGTGAGTGGTGAAGTGAAATGGAAACATGATGAGTGAGTGAGGCCAGCGAGCATGAGTGTATGGAGTGAATGCGGAATGCATAGTGCAATGAGTGATTGGGGGGAGGAGTGATTCCCACCCAAGGGACCCCGGGGTCAGTGTAAGTAAGTTAGTGGGTTCGTTAAATTTACAAAATGGAGGTCGTTTTGCTGTTGGTGGGAACGTAGGCTCGAAACCCATTTGGAGGGGTGCAGAAGCCCTGTTGACGGGTTGGGAGCGTGGCTGCGAACGGTGAGTATCACTTAGTGGATACCCCGGGCACTGTGCTAGTCGGCCGCAGTAGGCCAAGGGTCCATGGGGGGCTGGGATAGTGCAGTGGGCACGGGTGGGCCCGCATGATGCGGGGCCCGGGGCGCCATTGGCCACGTGGGCAGTGCATTGGACACGGGCACCCAGGGAAGGGGCCCGGGGCACCAGCCTGCCACGTGAGCATTTCAGGGGAGTAGCCATGGAGGGCACTCCCCAGTGTTTAGGGAGCTGGTAGGCTCGGAGGCAGTTGCAGGCCCCAGGGGTGCCATAGTTTGAGAATCGGCAGAGGGTAGTTCCTGCCAAGGGAGCCACGCGTCCCAGCTATGAAACCGTGCAAGGACACGAGGGAAAATTCGAGGGCGAGGCCTGAAATTGTGAGGACACCAACACAAGCGACGGGAATCTTGGTTATTAGAACCAGCAGTTTAAGCGAGAGGCGCTTTTGGAAAGCCCCGGGGTAGTTTAAAGTCAATAATGTTAGGGTAGATAGAGAAATGTACCCCTCCGCATCATCCATCCCTTCGCTCGTTGTGGGCCGTTGGACTCACCTTGGGTTGAGATCGCTGAAACCTGAGGAGGCCATTCTGAGGCTTAGATTGGGCCTCGACACAGGACACTTGCTCTCCCTTATTCCCCTCCAGGAAGGGAACGTCGGGGTTGGGAGTAGGCAAGGTGACAGGACAGGTTAGCCGGACAGAGACTATAAAGGGGGTTAGGGAGACGATTTATCGAGGAATAATAAAAATAAAATAAAACAAAAAAATAAGTTGGGGCTAAATTTGGATTTTTGCAAACTAAGGGGGTGGGTATGGACAGAGACAGGCAAAGGCGATAGGTTGGGAGGGAGACAGTAGGGTAGATCCGATCCTGCCTTCCGAGTGGCCAGCACCACCGCACTCCCTCCACACACCTGCAGGACAAGACAAGAGGCCAGTCAGTTCATCTGCCGGCTGTTTTTGCTACAAGGCCTGTGCCGGTCAGTTCATCTGCCGGCGGTTTTGCTACAAGGCCTGTGCCAGTCAGTTCATCTGCCGGCTGTTTTGCTACAAGGCCTGTGCCAGTCAGTTCACCTGCCGGCTGTTTTGCTACAAGGCCTGTGCCAGTCAGTTCACCTGCCGGCTGTTTTGCTATAAGGCCTGTGCCGGTCAGTTTCACCACCAGCCTGTTTTGCCACCACGGCCTTCTCTTGCCTTGCCATGCCTTGTCTGCCTGCCTTTGCCTTGACCCCATGCCTGCTCGCCCTTTTTGTTGCATTTGCCCATTTTTCCATCACCATGTGCACCAGGATCATCGCGCGTTCTGCAGGGACTGCCCTGTCGGCAGCCGCATCACGGGACTGCATTGGCAGCCCGTGCACCATGTTGTCCATCCATCCATTTACCGTTCATTGCTTGTGTTTGCTTGCATCAGTGCCCATTCAGTGTTCTGCAGGGACTGCCTTGCAGGCAACCGCACATGGAGACTGCATTGGTGCAGCCCGTGCACCGTTTTGTATTAACTGCGCTCATTTCACGGGGGAGGCCTGGGACTGCGTTTGAGCAGCCGGCCACATTCCCTCTCACCTGCATTGGATCCATGAGCCAGAGACAGCATTTAGGTAGCCTGGCTCCCTGTTTCACGAAATGGCCTGTGGGATAAAAATTGTTATGTGCTTTTCTTTTCCCACAGAGTCCATCAGTCCTGGGCCATGGTTTAGTGTAAAATTATAAGTTAAGGTTAAGGTACATTGTGTACGAGTTGCGCCCCCTGCATGTTTGTCGTTGCGCCGGCAATTTAGTTTTGTCGTCTGTATGAGTGAGTTTGTTCAGTTAGTTACTCAGCCCGTAGGTTATTTATTTTTGGGACATGAATACACTAAATGTTGCACTCAGGGATCCGAAGATAAAACGCACTAGGGGAAACTCACACATGATGGCACACGAAAATTCGACGACTCGGGACGAGTCTGTAAAAAGGGGAGGGGTAGTGTTACGGCTGTGGAAATTTGCAGAACACCATATAGGTCCTTAAGGCCCAGTCACACCTTGACGTTTTAGCCAGCGATGGCAACGTATTAAAATTTATGTAAAACGCTGGCTTACGTTGAACTTTTGATGTTTTTTTTTTTAAGATTCGGACGTATTCATAGCGACTTGGTCTTATGTATAACGCATTAGTAATGGACACAGAACGTTTCGTTGTGTTATAGATAACTTATACCAACGAATGCTGAACCTGTTGTCGGCCTACACACCCTATGCCCAACGATAGTCTAACTTAGGCATAGCGCGTTGCACGCATCGCCGACGATGTCGTGACGTAGCCTATTAAAAGGCTGACGCACAACGATTCGAACCATAACTGCCGTAGAAATGGAAGTGTCAACATCGCAGTCACACCTTGGCGATCTTGCCAGCGTATGCCGACCTAAGAAAAATGTGTCTAAAACGTTGGGGCACGTCAAATACAGTACGAGTAAGTTTGGTATACGTGAGTAGAACGCTAAAGTACGCTATCATACGTCGTAGTAAATAGAGTACGTCAAGAAATTTTAAACATGTTCAAAATTTTACGACGTACTTGGCGTATGACACACGTTCCGCATGCGATGGGGATAAGTTGTACACACGATATGCGGACGCTTACACACGTCCACAAAGGCTACTTATAAGCTACTCATAAGTCGAAACACGTCGCGGTAATGTCTTTTTTACGCGAAACTTATTTCTAACTTATGTTTGACGTGCTTTGAACCAATTCTTTACGTAGTCCCAACACACATTGACGTATGTAGACGTATTCCAATGACGTCTTCCGGTCGACAAAAAAATAAATGAACGTGTTTCTAACTTACAACTGCCATATAAAGACGTGTTCCCAGCGATTTTGGGAATTGGTATATAAAAATGGTGTTCATAAAAGGGGAACCCAACAGTGTTTGAGTCCTTTTTGAGTCGATGTCCATGTCAGCAGTAACAGTATCAGTATCAGTATTAGTAGTAGTTTGTTCATGTTGGCAGTAGTAGGTGAGTGTGAGGGGGAGGGTGTGGGTTATGATGGATCCTCCTTGCGTCCGCGTGTCCACGGGTAGGAGACATCTTTGCACCATTGTTCGAAGTTCTTCGTGGCTAATTTTTTATGGGGCTTTTTCAACAATGAGCTATGGCTTGTTTTTACGATTTAGGTCTATTCATAACAGGTTGGACAAATGCACAATGAACTAATAATGTGCATAGAGCGCTTCGATAACTTATAGATATGGTACACCAACGAATAATTATCGTGTAGCCGGCGTTCACAAACTATGCCCAATGATAGCCAAACTTATCCATATCGTGCGGCAGTTTATCTTTGCCGGTGACGTGGGGTTTACTATTCATAGGCTGCCACTCAACGATTTAAATGGCTGCATCTCCACTCTTGAAAGTAGATGCTTGCGCTCAACAATTGGATTTTTTTTACACTCAACGACTTTTAAACGGTACCACTCAGCTATTTTCATTGTTTACAATGAACGATTTAAATTGCTGTCACTCGCCTTTGTTTTTTGACGCTGGTGCTCGGAAATTTTAAGCGTTTCTATTGAACGTGCTAAATCGCTCAAACTCCACTATTGAAAGTAGACACTTGCGCTCAACAATTGGATTTTTTTTACACTCAACGACTTTTAAATGGTACCACTCAACTATTTTCATTGTTTACAATGAACGATTTAAATTGCTGTCACTCGCCTTTGTTTTTTGACGCTGGGGTTTGGAAATTTGAAGCGTTTCTTCTGAACGTGTTAAAACGCTCAAACTCGACTATTTTAAATAGACGCTGCCGATGGACAATTGGAATCATAGCCAAGCTAGACATCGGAGTGTGAACATCCTCGTCATGCCGAAGAAAAGTTTGAAGAATGCTGCAAATAAGTGTCCTGGCCGTGGCCGTGGACGCTGACGCAAAGACGATCCATTATACCGACGTCTTTCAGCCTATGAGTAACTTAAAAGTAACGTCTGTCGACGTGTGGCAACGATCGCGTAACGTGCCAATAACACGTTAATCATAGGTTAGAAATAAGTTTCGGGTACGCTAAACATTACCTCGGCGTGTCTCAACTTATGATTAACTTACAAGTAGCATGTGTTGACGTCTGTCAACGATCGCAGACCGTGCATACAACTTGTGGCCAGCGTAGCGGAACGTGCGAGTCATACGCCGGCATACGTCGTGAAATTTCAAGCATGCAAAAATTTGAGGACAACCGAAAAGTACAACGTTTAAAGCCAGCGTACAACGACGTATGGCAGTGTTTTTCAGCGTGCTCTCAATGTTATCAAAACTTACCCATAACGTATTCAACGTGTGCCAGCATTTTAGAAAAAAATTTCAAAAATCGGCATACGTTGGCTAAAACGTCAAGGTGTGACTGGGCCTATAGTTCAGTTATGCCGATAAGTCCATATTCAGTTGGATTTCCCCACCGATGTTTAATGGGGTTTAACCGTGTGGACAGGGCTGTGATCTTTGAGTTAGCCGTTTTTCTTTTACTATCGTTATTTTGGACCAACCGCCATTACTACCACCACAAAGCACCACCAACCACAACAACCACAATCACCACAACCACCTTCATCCCCACAGACAACGAACAGCCGCCTTCCCAACAAGCACCTTAACCACCACCACCACCCAACCACACCACCCTCACTACCACCACAAATGCCAGCCAGACCACCCTCCCAACCACCACGAACGCCAGCCACACCACCAAGACCACCACAAAACGCCAACCACACCACCACCGCATTTCCACCTCAGCATGGTTGCCAGAGGCCTGGCTTTCATGGAAGGAAAGCAGGTGATCCCCGTTTCCCCCTCCCCCCCCCCAACGAATGGCATCTTCGCTGACAAATGCGGTGGATTTCACCCTGCAAGGGACAAGGGTGAAAACCCAAGCAATGAAGCAGGCACCGGTGCGAGCGTCCCCAATTTTTGGCAGGAAAACACTTCCTTCTGGAAGTTTCCCACGTGTTCTGGAAGGAAGGGTGGGAGTTGAGAAGGGCGGCGCGTAGGTATAAAAAGGAGGAATGTGAGAGCGGAAAAAAAAGAGTGGGAGAGTCGTCACCAGGAACTGAGAAAAATTGCTCCGTCTACGTCTCCGTCACCGTCTCTCTCTCTCCCCTCTCTCTCGTGAGCGAGGGGGCGCTCCGGACCGAGGGCTCTCTGGGTCGGTCGTGACGAGAACAGGAGAATCGAGGTCGGACGATAGGCGTGAGGAGAGAGAACCGTGAGGGTGGTACGAGCGCGAGGTCGGGCGAAGTAGGACGGAGCCCCAAGAAATCACCACACGGTCACGTTCTCTTTCTTTCTTTTCTGGATTTTTGTATGTGTGTTTGTGGTACCATGTCCCGCAAGAACTGTTGTTAACTGCTTGTGAATAATAAATAATAGACGGTTGTAGTGCTTTGTCTTGCTCGCGTCTTGTCCCTTCCCGCCAATTCCATTGCTTTTCTGTATATGTGCATATTGGTGTTTTGCATACCTGACTGCATTATTGTGTACGTGTGTAAATAATAAATGTGCTTGTTTAAATGTCACCCGTTCGTTGTGTCCTCTTCACCCATTGAACTGCTATCTTGCTTTCGGAATAATAGTGGGCTTTTTGATAGCCGATAAAAGAATCGGGTCCAGCAAGGTCTCACGATAATACACCGCTCAGTTATCCCAGAACGGAAGCGGTTCGTGTCCAAGCAGACCTCGCTGAGGTACGGTCTCTCGGTAGTCTGCCCGCGCGAATACTTTAGGTATATCGATAATTTGCCGATTGACCCTGTCGCGTGCGGGTAGAGTGTTGACTAGGCCGTGGTGTGCGCTTGGAGCACACCCGTGACTGGTTTTCGGCGTTGTTCCGAAAAGTTGCGACTGAATTGTCCGTTCGGTGGGCGTACGGCCGCGATTCGGTTTAAAAGCGGTCATTCGCACGGTGGGCGGGCGGCAGATTCCTAACTATATATATATATATATATATATATATATATATATATATATATATATATATATATATATATATATATATATATATATATATATATATATATATATATATATATATATATATATATATTACCGCTTAAGAGGAAGGAACCGCTTAAGCGGTTCGTTCCATTCTGGGATAACCGAGCGGGGTATTATTGCAAGACCTCGCTGGACCCGATTCTTTTTTCAGCTATCAAAAAGCCCTCTACCATTCCGAAATGCAATATGGTGTTTCAACGGGGAAAATGACACGCCGAACAGGTTCACATTTAAATAAGCACATTTATTATTTTACACGTATACAAACAATCATGCAATGAATTGATGAAACGCGCATGCAGTTGATTTGTGATGAATGTGGGACGAGACCAAGACACAAGCAAGGCGAAGCGCTACAACCGTCTATAATTAATCATGTACAGTCACTTAACAGTTTCTCGACTTAACGGGACATAGCGCCACAACTTCCACACAAATAAAAGCAAGGAAAAGACCCCCTTAAAGACAAGGGGGTCAGACTGGACCCCTTAGGGTCTTTATGTACAAGGAGCTTGGTTGACCAAAGGAACTCCAAGAGGCCGCCGCAGGTTACCTCCACCCTCGTGGTGACTTGCTTGGGCGTCCCTCTTGGACCCTCTCCAGCTCCTCACCAACTGCAGGGACCCCAGACTCCAGGCTCCAGCGCCACTGCCCACAACTCCACACTCTCACACGAGCCCAGACCTCCACCGACTGACTGTCACTCACCTGTGCACTCGACGACTTCCACTCGGTTCTCCACTCGCTTCACCACTCGCTTCTTCTTACGCTGCGTTCAGCGCGTGCTTTTATCTCCACGGCCCTCACCCCTCCCTTTCGCCCCCTCCCTTCCAGCACGCGCGTGAAGCTTCCAGAAGCAGGGCGTTTTCCTCGCCGAATCGGGGCCTTTCCTTTATGTCTTCATAGCTTTCATCTTTTCCGCATGTGTTTGTCATTGGGGGGAGGGGTGAGGCCGTCGTCCGTTCTCCCCTGATGAATGTCAGGCTTCTCGCAACCGTGCTGAGGTGGAAATGCGGTGGTGGTGTGGTTGGCGTTATGGTGGCGTGGCTGGTGTTTTGTGGTGGTCTTGATGGTGGTGTGGCTGGCGTTTGTGGTGGTAGAGGGTGGTGTGGTTGGGCGGTGGTGGTTAAGGTGGTTGTTGTGAAGGCGGTTGTTCGTTGTCTGTGGGGATTTTGGCGGTTGACGAGAAGGTGGTTGTGGTGATTGTAGTTGGTGGCACTTTGTGGTGGTAGTAATAGCGGTTGGTCCAAAATAACGATAGTAAAAGAAAAACGGCTAACTCAAAGATCACAGCCCTGTCCACACGGATAATTCCGATTAAACAACGGTGGAGAAATCTAACTGAACATGGACTTATCGGCATAACTGATCTAAGGACCGATATGGTGCTCTGCGAATTTCCACAGCCGTAACAATATATATATATATATATATATATATATATATATATATATATATATATATATATATATATATATATATATATATATATATATATATATATATATATATATATATATATATATATATATTGTTACGGCTGTGGAAATTCGCAAACCACAATTCAGGACCCTCAGGTGAGATATCTTCATAGGTACATGTGTAGTTAGCCCAAACCCGTTGTATAGAGGGAATTTATGTGATCCATTCGGGCTGCGATCCTTTAAGTTAGGCGTTTTTATTTTTCTATCTTTTATTTCAAACACACAACATTTCAACAACCATGCCATCCCCATCACAGCGCCAACCACACTGCAACCACGTCACCGCCACCATCTACGCTACCACATCTTCGCCACTACGTCCGCTTCCGAACGGCAAACAAAGGCGCAAAGGAGGGAACTGCGAGGATGCGCAGGTTTTCCCACCTGTTTCTCGCGTCTGACTTCCCCGCCCTTTGGAGTGGAGGAGGGGCGATGCAGGTCAGAGGTCATGTAAAGGAGGGGCCTCTTTTTGCGGGAATAATTCTCTGGCCCAGAGCCAAAAACTGACTCCCCCGGCCCCTGCACGGAGCGGGGTGGAGG
>NC_140964.1:66343731-66356231 GCF_056783735.1 Eptatretus burgeri
GTAGGGCATCCCTGAATCATGGCGAAACCCAATCCTTATCTCTGTGTCGTAAGAGACGACCAGGGTGGCGTCAGGAAGGGCATCCGGTGTAAAAACCTATGCCAAAACACAATGCGGATGATCCGCTGTGGCGACCCCTAACGGGAGCAGCCGAAAGACGAACAACACACACACAATATATATATATATATATATATATATATATATATATATATATATATATATATATATATATATATATCGAATATAGAATTTGAAATTTTTGTTTGTGTGTGTGTCTGCATGTGCTAATCTCCTGAACGGTGAAAGATAGGAGGAAACCTCTGAAACAAAAAATGTCTGGACGGGCCCCGGGAAGGTTATAGGCTTGGTGGCGAGGCCTTTCGGCCTGGGGGGAGGGGGTGTTTCCCCCTCACCAACCCCCTTGACTGCCGTGGCCCAATTGGGAACTGATACTGGGCTTGCGTCAGACCAATGTACAGAATGTTAAATTCATTCACAAAGAACCCGGGCACGCCGGGTGCATTCACCTAGTTCATATACATATATATATATATATATATATATAATTTATTTATACAGATATATTTATGTTTATAGATATACATACATATCCAAACAATTGATCTCTGCCACACTCCACCAGCCGAAGAAGCTGCATAAAACAACGCAAGAAGCCCGACACAAAGAAAGCATTAACACACAATGCACAGCAAGGGGGCATGTGACAAGAGAGGTGGGAGAGGGAAGGACAAAACAGTGGGGAACAGAAACATTAGGAGATCTGTGGAAGGTAGAGGGATGCGGCAGGGAACATGGGGTATACAAGATGGACATTATAGGACTTTCAGGAAGGAAAGCAGGGAATTTGAAGGAGGTGGATTTGGTGTGGATTAACATAGGTAGATCGAGGTTTTGGATGGGGGAAGACAAGAGGTGGTGGTGAACAACTGTTTTAAATGCTTGGAGGGAAGAATGGGATTGAACAGAGTGTGGGAGTTTATTCCAAAGGCGGGAAAAAAGTGGAATGAAAGTGAAGGTGAGCAGTGATTCGTGATTTTGGTCGTTTTACCAGAAGGGGGTTGTTGGTGGACCTTGAGCGTCCTGCGGAAATATTGTGGGGACAAATCGCAGACAGGGCAGGGGGTGGCGAGACCAGAGAGGAGACGGTAGAAGACAGAAAGACCACCAACATGCCTGTGGTGAGAGACTGAGAGGCCCAAAGATTCAGCCTCATCGTGGGAGATACCAATGATCATAAATGCCTTGGTTTCCAAAGCCTGAAGCCGAAAAAGGTGAGAGGCAGGAGCACCAGCCCGGAGGGGAGAGCAGTACTCCATCAGGCTGCAGACGAAAGATTTGGATGTGGTCAGGAGCTCAGGTTGTCCGAGGAAGGACTTTGCACGATGGAAGATTCCCAGTTGGTGACTGGCTTTGGAGGCCAGGGTGGAAATATGGCTTTCCCAGGAAAGAGCATGGCAGATAGTGAGACCCAGAAGCTTGAATGAAAGGACTTCTTCCAGAGGATTGTTGAGAAAGTAGATGGGGGAGCACGGGGGTGGGGGGGGTCCAAACGGTCCTTTCGGAGAGACATAGTGAGAGTGTGATATTTGTCAGGATTGAAAGACATGTTCCACTGTTGGACCAGTTTGTGATTTTATCCAGATCTGCAGAGAGTGAAGAAGCTGCAGCTTGCTGGTCTGAGGCATGACAGATGGGACGACATAGGGTGGATTCATAAAGAGGATACAGCAAAGAGGATACTAACCCGAACAGCAAAGAGATAAAAAGGATTTTCCAGAGATTCAGAGAGATCATTGATGAAAACCAGAAAAAGAACAGCGCCCAGAACGCTGCCTTGAAGAACTCCAGCCTGGACAGGGAGAGGGGATGAAAGAACTATTTGGGGCCACACATTGACTGTGACAGGAGAGGAAGTCTGCGAGCCATGAGTGGAGATATCCTTGGATAACATGAGAAGGGTGTTTGGTGAGCAGGGCAGGGTGCCAGACCGTGTCAAAAGCACGCGATATGTCCAGCGATATGGCTCTGATTTCATGTCTGGCAATGAGTACCTCCATCCATTGTTGGGAGAGCAGAAGCAGCATATCCAGGGTAGAGTGACCTGGTCTTAATCCAAATTGATGATCAGAAATCAAGCCATTGGAGAAGAGGAAGGATTTAATGTCTGAAGCGATGATGGATTCCATAACCTTGCTGATGATTGGGAGAAGACTGAATTGTCTGTAGTTGCAGGGATCTGTTTTTGTACCTTTTTTTTGCAGGGCAGTAATGTTTGCTGATTTACAAGCGGATAGCAGATGACCTTGAGCAAATAAGAGGTGAATTGAGCAGAGAGAGGGTGAGGAAGAGCAGAGGAGCAGGTTTTTAGAACACGTGGGCTGATGCTGTCTGGACCGGTTGCAGAATCTGAGTTGAGGTTTGACAACAAACTCTCCACTTTGTCAAAAGAAAAGGACAGAGAGTCCAGAAACAGTTGGGTGTGACTGGGTAAGGTGGGTACAGAAAGAGATGGGTTTCGGACACAAGATTTAGATGCAAACACCGAGTTTAGGCATTCAGCCTTTTCACGTGCGGTGTCAGCAGTGCGGCCATTTGAGATAACATGGAGGATGGAGGGGGAACGTACACCAGAAACAGATATGATTAGACGCCACCAGGATTTGGATGAGGAAAAGAGGTTTGAGAGTTCAGACTTGAGATTCGAAAGATGTTGTTTTCTGGCTCTCCTGAGGGTAGACACAGACTTTTTCTGAGCTTTGTGGAAGGAACTGAAATTACCTTCAGTTGGGTTTTCTTTCCATGAAGAAAATGTAAGTTGTTTCAGGATAACTGCCTCACCATAAGCTTCAGTGAACCATGGGTGGGAGGAAGGGTAGGACAACTGAAGACTAGAGGGGATCAATCTGTGCATGAGAGAGAGCAAGTTTCTTTGAAAGAATTCCCAGGATGAATTGATGTTGGAGAAAGTCGCGATGGGAGACCAGTCTTGAAGTTTGATGGCTCTGACATCATTGAAAAACCACACTCATTCCCCATGAGGAGTACTTGCCATGTGCCAAGTTTCAATTTTTTTCCTTGGTGCGGTTTCAGAGATAGAGGTCCAAAATTTTCCCGTTTTTCCAATATGGCTGCCACACCATGTAACCGATTATGTCATAATTTTCATTTAAGCATTCCACATGAGTAGTCACTCCAACGGTAAAAATTTCGTCTCAATCCGAAAAGTGGTTGCAGAGAAAAACACGAAAGTTCTGTGTGGATAAACAAACAAACAAACAGAACAGACAAACAAATGGACCCAAATACAATACCATTTCCGAATCCTTCGCCGAGGGTAATGATAACATTGTAAAAAAGCATCTATTAATTAATGCTCAATAATATTAACAACAATATTAATAGTAGTATCATTTAATTACCAAATGTTTGCCATGAGTTCCTACATTTATTAGACCAATTGAAAATTTGGTTCCATGGACCAACGGGACCACTAGTTTGCTAAAAGAAGTGTCTGTCCATCTGTCAGTCTGTCTGTGATCGCTGGCTTCCATTAACAGGAAATGGTAGGAACTCGACACCTCTGATCCACGGATATTTCTCATATCCCTATATATTTTTGTGAGTCCGATTTGAATCCAGGAACACCGCAACAAATATGGTTTTACATTTTGAAATTGCCACTCTTTCATTTAAATGCTGAAATTTATGTTAAAAAGACCATTTGAATGCAGATTTTGCCATAGCAATGTCAGGTTAAAAGAGCCTTGTCTGGCAGAAGAGAATCGCTGAAAATGAAAACAGCACATGCGCAAAAGACCTCATAAGTGTTCATGCGTCAAAATGATTGTCATTTTGAAAGTCCCTTATTGAGTACACCCATAAACAAGCAAACCCAATGTAATATAAACATAAACCAGCAAACTCAATGAAATGACCCCATAAAAAAGCAAAGGCATATTTATCATGCACATAAACTAAAGAACCCAATTTATCATGCCCATAAACTAGGAAGCCTTATCGAATATACCCATAAATGAGCAAATCTAATCGAGTATATCGATAAACGAGAAAAACCCAATGAAATATACCAATAAACTAGCAAACCTAATTGAGTATATCCTTAAACCAACATACCCAATAAAATCTACCCATAAATATGAAATCTATTGGAGTAACCCTATAAATGAACATACCCAATCAAACATACCCAATCAACTATACCCATTGACTAGCATAAACAATCAAATATACCCATAAACTATCATAACCAAACAAATATAAACCATACATGAGCATACGCAATTAAATATACCCACAATCTAACAAACGGAATTGAGTATACCCATAAACTAGCACATCCAATCAAATGTACCCATAAACGAGTATTTCCAATCAAATATACCCATCAATTATGAACATGAACTAGCATACACAATTAAATATGCCCATCAACGAGCATAACCAATCAACTATAGTATACCCATTGACAAGCATAAACAATCAAATGTACCCATAAACTATCATAACCAAACAAATATACCCATAAATGAGCATACCCAATCAAATACACCCATAAACTGGCAGACCCAATTAAATATGCCCATAAACAAGCATACCCAATAAAATATATCCACAAACTAGCAAACCAAATTGAATACCCGTAAACAAGAAAACATACTTGAGTATACTCATAAACTAGTAAACCTAATCGAGTATACCCATAAATTAGGAAACCTAGTGTATACCCATAAACTAGGAAACTTAATTGAGTATACCCATAAACTCTTCTTCTTCTTCTTTCGGCTGCTCCCTTTAGGGGTCGCCACAGCGGATCATCCGTATGATCCGCATCGTGATTTGGCACATGTTTTACGCCGGATGCCCTTCCTGACGCAACCCTGGTCGCCTCTTATGACACAGGGATATGGTACACCTATTTTAACCGGGGTATACACCGGCCCAGTACACTGGTACTCATTTCGCTGACCTCGGAAGGATGACAGGCTGAGTCAACCCCCTGGTGTATTAATTCAGTGGACCAACGGGGCTTGAACTCAGGACCTTTTGGATCCCAAGCCGCTGCCCTAACCACTGCGCCAACACCAGGCTTGAGTATACCCATAAACTAGGAAACTTAATTGAGTATACCCATAAACTAGGAAACTTAATTGAGTATACCCATAAACTAGGAAACTTAATTGAGTATACCCATAAACTAGGAAACCTAATAGTGCATACCCATAAACTAGGAAACCTAATAGTGCATACCCATAAACTAGGAAACCTAATAGTGCATACCCATAAACTAGGAAACTTATTTGAGTATACCCATAAACTAGGAAACCTAATAGTGTATACCCATAAACTAGGAAACTTAATTGAGTATACCCATAAACTAGGAAACCTAATAGTGTATACCCATAAACTAGGAAACTTAATTGAGTATACCCATAAACTAGGAAACTTAATTGAGTATACCCATAAACTAGGAAACTTAATTGAGTATACCCATAAACTAGGAAACTTAATTGAGTATACCCATAAACTAGGAAACTTAATTGAGTATACCCATAAACTAGGAAACCTAATAGTGCATACCCATAAACTAGGAAACTTATTTGAGTATACCCATAAACTAGGAAACCTAATAGTGTATACCCATAAACTAGGAAACTTAATTAAGTATACCCATAAACTAGGAAACCTAATTGAGTATACCCATAAACTAGGAAACGTAATAGTGTATACCCATAAACTAGGAAACTTAATTGAGTATACCCATAAACTAGGAAACCTTAGTGTGTACCCATAAACTAGGAAACCTTAGTGTATACCCATAAACTAGGAAACCTTAGTGTATACCCATAAACTAGGAAACCTAATCGTGTACACCTATAAACTAGCATACCCAAACGAATAATCCTCATGACTAGCAAACCAAATCCAGTATAACCATAAACTAGCAAACTTAATCAAGTATATCCATAAATTATCAAACCTTATTGAGTATACCCGTAAATTTACAAACCCAATCCAGTATAGTCATAAACTAGCAAACCCGATCGAGTGTTCCCATTAACTATCAAACCCGATCGAGTGTATCCCTAAACGAGATGTGGTTTGTGTGAGCACACAGACCCAATGGCCTCGCACCGTGTCGAATGTCGATGTTCCTTTTTTATTTCGGTCCACCTGGAGTGAACACTGACATTTTTAAATAAGGATAAAATATTCCAAACCGATGTCCAAAACTTACCCGGCAAATGTTTGCGCCGAGTTATTTGATACGTCCAAAGAGCTCGTGTGCAGAATTTACAAGGTTTCCTGTGGGCCAAGACTCGCACAGGGCGATCCACGTTATTTTACATGTTGAGCGTGAAGGAGGAACCCGCCCGCATCTCAAGGTCTTGCGATCCCTCACCGCAGGTCCACCGATGATGATGGGTCCTTTTTATTGGTCTTCTGATGGTAATTCTCTAATGGTAGACCACCCGCTATTTGTGCTATCTGTCCCTCCTCACAGTTGCTGGACCACACGTGTCCATCGACGAATGTGCTCTTTGTCTGCCTTCCCCCAAAGTTACACGACAGAGAATCTCCATCAGTTCGAACTGTCTGAGCTGCCATACTTGATGTTCCACCGCCACGGATACAACCTTGAAGAAACCGTGTGGTGTGTTTGGTTGTGTGTTGTGTGTGTGTGTGTGTGTGTTGTGTTTTGTTGTGTGGCGTGTGTGTGTGTGTTGTGTTTTGTTGTGTGGTGTGTGGTGTGTTTGGTTGTGTGTTGTGTGTGTGGTGTGTTTGGTTGTGTGTTGTGTGTGTGGTGTGTTTGGTTGTGTGTGTTGTGTGGTGTGTTTTGTTGTGTGGTGTGTGTGTGTGTTGTGTGGTGTGTGTGTGTTGTGTTTTGTTGTGTGGTGTGTGTGTTGTGTGGTGTTTGGTTGTGTGGTGTGTGTGTGTGTGGCATGTTTTGTTGTGTGGTGTGGTGTGTGGTGCGTTTGGTTGTGTGTTGTGTGTGTGGTGTGTTTGGTCGTGTGGCGTGTTTGGTCGTGTGGCGTGTTTGGTCGTGTGGTTTGTGTGTGTGTGTGTGTAGTGCGTTTGGTTGTGTGTTGTGTTTGGTTGTGTGGTGTTTGGTTGTGTGGTGTTTGGTTGTGTGGTGTGTGTGTGTGTTGTGTTTTGTTGTGTGGCGTGTGTGTGTGTTGTGTTTTGTTGTGTGGTGTGTGGTGTGTTTGGTTGTGTGTTGTGGTTTGGTGTGTTTGGTTGTGTGTTGTGTGTGTGGTGTGTTTGGTTGTGTGTGTTGTGTGGTGTGTTTTGTTGTGTGGTGTGTGTGTGTGTTGTGTGGTGTGTGTGTGTGTGTTGTGTTTTGTTGTGTGGTGTGTGTGTGTGTTGTGTGGTGTGTGTGTGTGTTGTGTTTTGTTGTGTGGTGTGTGTGTTGTGTGGTGTTTGGTTGTGTGGTGTGTGTGTGTGTGGCATGTTTTGTTGTGTGGTGTGGTGTGTGGTGCGTTTGGTTGTGTGTTGTGTGTGTGGTGTGTTTGGTCGTGTGGCGTGTTTGGTCGTGTGGCGTGTTTGGTCGTGTGGTTTGTGTGTGTGTGTGTGTAGTGCGTTTGGTTGTGTGTTGTGTTTGGTTGTGTGGTGTTTGGTTGTGTGGTGTTTGGTTGTGTGGTGTGTGTGTGTGTTGTGTTTTGTTGTGTGGCGTGTGTGTGTGTTGTGTTTTGTTGTGTGGTGTGTGTGTGTTGTGTTTTGTTGTGTGGTGAGTGTGTGTTGTGTATGGTAGCGTGGGGCATTTGGTCGCGTGGGTTGTGTGTGTGGTGTGTTTGGTTGTGTGGTGTGTGTGTGAGTTGTGTTTTGTTGTGTGGTGTGTGTGTGGTGTGTTTGGTTGTGTGTGTGTGTGTGTGTGTGTGTGTGTGTGTGGTATGTTTGGTTGTGTTGTGTTTGTTCATGTGGTGTGTTTGGTCGTGTGGTGTGTTTGGTCGCGTGGTTTGTGTGTGTGGTGTGTTTGGTTGTGTGGTGTGTGTGTGTGTTGTGTTTTGTTGTGTGGTGTGTGTGTGTGTGTTGTGTTTTGTTGTGTGGTGTGTGTGTGTGTGTGTGTTGTGTTTTGTTGTGTGGTGTGTGTGTGTGTGTTGTGTATTGTTGAGTGGTGTGTGTGTGTGTGTGTGTTGTGTTTTGTTGTGTGGTGTGTGTGTGTGTGTGTGTGGCATGTTTTGCTGTGTGGTGTGTTTTGTTGTGTGGTGTGTGGTGCGTTTGGTTGTGTGTTGTGTGTGTGTGGTGTGTTTGGTTGTGTGGCGTGTGTGTGTGTGTGTGTGTGTGTGTGTGTGTGTGTGTGTGTGTGTGTGTGTGTGTTGTGTTTGGTCGTGTGGTGTGTGTGTGTTGTGTTTGGTCGTGTGGTGTGTGTGTTTGTTTGTGTGGTGTGTTTGGTTGTGGGGTGTGTGTGTTGGTTTGTGTGGGCTGTGGTTGGTTGTGGGGTGTGTTTGGTTGTGGGGTGTGTTTGGTTGTGGGGTGTGTTTGGTTGTGGGGTGTGTTTGGTGTGCCGCATGTTTGGTGTGCGGCATGTTTGGTGTGCGGCATGTTTGGTGTGCGGCATGTTTGGTGTGCGGCATGTTTGGTGTGCGGCATGTTTGGTGTGCGGCATGTTTAGTGTGCGGCATGTTTGGTGTGTGGTTAATGCCTTCTACTTTAGAATGTGTGGTGCTCGGATGCGTGTTGTGTGTTGTTGTGTTGCTTGTTTGGTGTGTTTAAAACATTCCACTTTAGAATGTGTGGTGTGTTTGGTTGTGTGGCGTGTTTGGTGTGTGTTTAAAGCATTCTACTTTAGAATGTGTGGTGTGTTTGGTTGTGTGGTATGTTTGGTTGTGTTGTGTTTGTTCATGTGGTGTGTTTGGTCGTGTGGTGTGTTTGGTCGTGTGGTGTGTTTGGTCGCGTGGTGTGTTTGGTCGCGTGGTGTGTTTGGTCGCGTGGTTTGTGGTTGTGTGGTGTGTGTGTGTGTGTGTGTGTGTGTGTTGTGTTTTGTTGTGTGGTGTGTGTGTGTGTGTGTGTGTGTTGTGTTTTGTTGTGTGGTGTGTGTGTGTGTGTTGTGTTGTGTTGTGTGGTGTGTGTGTGTGTGTGTTGTGTTTTGTTGTGTGGTGTGTGTGTGTGTTGTGTTTTGTTGTGTGGTGTGTGTGTGTGTGTGTGTGTGTGTTTTGTTGTGTGGTGTGTGTGTGTGTGTGTGTGTGTGTGTGTGGCATGTTTTGTTGTGTGGCGTGTTTTGTTGTGTGGTGTGTGGTGCGTTTGGTTGTGTGTTGTGTGTGTGTGGTGTGTTTGGTTGTGTGGCGTGTGTGTGTGTGTGTGTGTGTGTGTGTGTGTGTGTGTGTGTGTGTGTGTGTGTTGTGTTTGGTCGTGTGGTGTGTGTGTGTTGTGTTTGGTCGTGTGGTGTGTGTGTTTGTTTGTGTGGTGTGTTTGGTTATGGGGTGTGTTTGGTTGTGGGGTGTGTTTGGTTGTGGGGTGTGTTTGGTTGTGGGGTGTGTTTGGTTGTGGGGTGTGTTTGGTTGTGGGGTGTGTTTGGTGTGCGGTGTTTGGTGTGCGGTGTTTGGTGTGTGGCATGTTTGGTGTGCGGCATGTTTGGTGTGCGGCATGTTTGGTGTGCGGCATGTTTGGTGTGCGGCATGTTTGGTGTGCGGCATGTTTGGTGTGCGGCATGTTTGGTGTGCGGCATGTTTGGTGTGCGGCATGTTTGGTGTGCGGCATGTTTGGTGTGCGGCATGTTTGGTGTGCGGCATGTTTGGTGTGTGGTTAAAGCATTCTACTTTAGAATGTGTGGTGTTTGGTTGTGTGGTGTGTTTGGTAGTGTGGCATGTTTGGTGTGTTTAAAACATTCCACTTTAGAATGTGTGGTGTGTTTGGTTGTGTGGCGTGTTTGGTGTGTGTTTAAAGCATTCTACTTTAGAATGTGTGGTGTGTTTGGTTGTGTGGTATGTTTGGTTGTGTTGTGTTTGTTCGTGTGGTGTGTTTGGTCGTGTGGTGTGTTTGGTCGTGTGGTGTGTTTGGTCGCGTGGTGTGTTTGGTCGCGTGGTGTGTTTGGTCGCGTGGTTTGTGTGTGTGGTGTGTTTGGTTGTGTGGTGTGTGTGTGTGGTGTGTTTGGTTGTGTGGTGTGTGTGTGGTGTGTTTGGTTGTGTGGTGTGTGTGTGTGTGTGTGTGTGTGTGTGTGGTATGTTTGGTTGTGTTGTGTTTGTTCATGTGGTGTGTTTGGTCGTGTGGTGTGTTTGGTCGCGTGGTTTGTGTGTGTGGTGTGTGTGTGTGTGTGTGTGTGTGTGTGTGTGTGTGTGTGTGTGTGTGTGTGTGTGTGTGTGTGTGTGTGGCGTGTTTGGTGTGTGGTTAAAGCATTCTACTTTAAAATGTGTGGTCTCTTTGGTTGCGTGGTGTGTTTGGTTATGCGGTGTGTTTGGTTGGTCGGGCGGCGTGTTTGGTCGCGTGGTTTGTGTGGTGTGTGTGTGTGTGTGTGTGTGTTTGTGGTGTGTGTGTGTGTGGCGTGTTTGGTGTGTGGTTAAAGCATTCTACTTTAGAATGTGTGGTGTGTTTGGTTGTGTGGTGTGTTTGGTTGTGTGGTGTGTTTGGTTGTGTGGCGTGTTTGGTTGTGTGGCGTGTTTGGTTGTGTGGTTAAAGCATTCTACTTTAGAATGTGTGGTGTGTTTGGTTGTGTGGTGTGTTTGGTTGTGTGGTGTGTGTGTGTGTGTGTGTGTGTGTGTGTGTGTGTGTGTGTGTGTGTGTGTGTGTGTGTGTGTGTGTGTGTGTGTGTGTGGTGTGGTGTTTTGTTGTGTGGTGTGTTTGGTTGTGTGGCGTATTTGGTTGTGTGGTGTGTTGTGTGGCGTGTGGTGTGTTGTGTTGTGTGTTGTGTGTGTGTGTGTGTGTGTGTGTGTGTTGTGGTGTGTGGTGTGTTGTGGTATGTGTTGTGGTGTGTTGTGTGTGTGTGTGTTGTGGTGTGTTGTGTGTGTTGTGTGTTCTTGATTTCCCTTCCATGTTCACGGCTCCGCTCGTTTCTGGTTCCCCCAGTCCCTCAGTCCCTCAGTCCGTGACACAATGATGATTTGAATTTCCATAACTCTTTGTGTCAATGAGAACAATCTCCTCGAATGGTCCGATAGCTCGGCCATTCCCCCATCAGATAGACACAGACACAGACACAGACACAGACACAGACACAGACACAGACACAGACACAGACACAGACACAGACACAGACACAGCACGCAGGCGACGATAAGCTGAGTTGGTACAACGGTCCCTCCGCCGAGTTTCCATCCCGGATGGTGTGTTCGATCCGTGCTAAAAACGGCCATTTTTGGTGTGATAACAACGACAAACCGATCGCGACGGAAAGCCCGCTGTCCTGTCCGCACGTACCGGTTGTGAAGGTGAAAGATCCCCCGATGGTATCCAAAAATAACAAACCCTTGTTCGCACGGTAATTACCTGGCCTCTTCCTACCCCAGGTGGACCATTTATCACCACAGCGCCTCCTCTCAGTTTCCCTAAACGATTTACCGTTTGGGAGCGAAAGGTAAACATTTCCCAAGAACTTCCGAGTGACCCCCATGGTCATTGGTCAGGTAAATGATTACAAAATTAAAACATAAACGACGTCATAATTTTGATGTTCACCTGTTTCCAAATGAAGACACACAAACACTGCCCGGCGTTCATGTCCATGTCACTCACACGAGCCGGTTAAAGAATCGGTTCCATCGGTTCCGGTACAAACGATTTGAGTCCTTTCGTTCACATTTATATCGCATCCTTTGGTGTGTTCCGTTAGCAAGCGGCTTGTTATTCGCTTTCCAAGCCAGTCGTTCCGAATCATCCGCTTTGCAAGCCGCTCGCCATAGATTACATGGAGACCGCCATGTTAAGCGGTACCTAGCGCTGCATTCCGTTGGAGTGATTGCTTGAGCGCTTTGAATCGAGCACGTGTACCACGTGTGAGATGAGTTTCTCGTGTTGGCGTCTCCATGACGTCATCACGTTACGTCTGCTGCTCGGCTGCGTCTGACGACACGACGTTTATTACACGAAGGGAACGACGCCGTGGATTTATCGTTCCAGCTCTGTACTCTTACGTCATAATTAGAGCTTCGTCACAGAACTACCAATAGAGTTTGTGAACACATGTTATGAGGTGGCAATCTCCAAGTCACGTGTAAAATCCGAGAGTATAACAGAGAAGGCCAATTTGTGTTTTTTATTTTATTATATATTTTCAGAACAATGAGGACGGCGAATGATTAAAAATATTCCTCCACAAACGTCGGGCCAGTTTTGGAGTCCCCAACGCGTGACACAAACACGTGGTGTGGAGAAAACCTCCACCAACAATGGTTGCGCTGACCCTCATGGAGCGCTGACCCTCATGGAGCGCTGACCCTCATGGAGCGCTGACCCTCATGGAGCGCTGACCCCCATGAAGCGATGACCCTCATGGAGCGTCACCATTGATTCGTGCATGGCAGGAT
>NC_140964.1:66361231-66386231 GCF_056783735.1 Eptatretus burgeri
ATGATCACCACAACCCAGGCTGGTACTAACAAGGCGTTCCATGCCGTGTATAGAAATCATTGAGTGCAGCGTGGTGGGGGTGGTAAACGCTGCAGGAATAACTCGATAGAGCAAGTATTAATCACGTTATGCACGCAGAAAGCAGGGGCCTCTGGAGGAATCCCTTGTGACCTTGTGAGCAATATGGAGGAGGAAAGAGGGAGGGAGAAGGATCAAGGAGAAACACTTCATAACATTTAATCATACGGGTACAGCCAGAATGGAAATAAAAACAAAACGAGGGTTAGCTCCGTAAGACCACTGGTTGTACAGCTACTCGAGTTCAGGGGTAGAGAGAATACATTTCAGAATTTCCACGTGTGACGGGGCCCTCTGTGCCTGCCCCGTTTACGGTCCGGCCAAGACCCAGGGGCCACATGGCGCATCTTGGGCCGAGTCCGTGCTGATTACTCGGTGCTCCTATAGTCTCGGCGAGACCGCTTGCAGTTTTTATTCTTTCCTCATGTGCAAAAACGTCCATTTTCAGTTCCACAGCTTTGGAAGGCTTAAATAGACATCGGAAGACTGTGCAAAGAAAAATAAAAAAATTAAAAAAAGAAACGAAAAAGTGGGGAATAATTCTGAAAGGTTTTCGGTGTCGACAAATCCGCTGTACAAAGACACCGCACACAAAAGCGGCCACAACCACGTTTCTTCAACACTTGCTTCAGCTCCTGACTTCCTTTCCTTCTGCTTTACATCGTTCACAGGGTTTTCAATCCGCAGAGTCCATTTTGTGAGTTGTCACGTGTTACTTGCAGAATGAACATTTATTTATTTATTTAAAATGTGTCTCTAATGTTGAACCGCTTTGTAATTTACAGCTTTGACCGGAGACTATCCCAGAACCACTCCGAGTCCCCGTCATCCCCTCACCCAGCGTTGAAATGGCAACCGGTACAGGAGTCTTCATCCTTGATCCAGTTTGTACCTGCTTTCTCTCACCGCCCGCCGTCCACTCGGTGCATCTCCGACCATCACATGCTCTGCCAGCCCTGAAAAAAACAAAAAGAAGAATTTTTTTCAAAACCGACACTGTACGGCCACCCTGACACGATGGCTGCCACAAAGCATCAGTGAAGGATGCAATTTCTCAGGCTAGAGACCGACGACCCGCTTGGCTGCCTGTTTTTAACACCGTAATACAGGACTTGGATATATTATATCCCAAGGGACGTTCTCAATCACCCAACATTCTGCTTCTCAAGCACTGCGAGAACCACTTCCTATGCGAAATAAATTAATAAATCCATTATTCTCACATTATCTTAGTGCTTGCTGGAATTTTATCACTGCTGTGTGGTGATGATTATAATTGAGTGACTATTGTGATTGATTATGAAAAAAAAACGAAAAAAAAACGTTGGATTGGCCTGTTAGCATTCCCATCTAATCCAAGACCCGTGATACAACAGAGAACCCGGTTTCACATCCCGTACACCTTGTGTTTGGCCATTGTCTGCTGATGTCCTGGTAAATCTTGTAAAAAGGTGCACTGGTCTCTCGTTATGTCTTTCTCATGCATGTGTTACATGTATGAACTCCTTAATGAGCCTTGGGTCACAAATTTAAGAAGGTGTTATTCGACAAGAATTGGAGTCACAAAGCCCTCAATAAGAAACGATATCTTCATTCTGATCCATTAGAGGTCCAAAGGCACTTTTAGGATGTGACGGCGAAAGAGATTTTCCGACCTACTGTACATGGGGATTTGGGACATGAAAGGATATTTTCTATCGACAGCCTTCTTATTAGAGATCGTTTTGAGCTGCACCTTGATGAACAAATGGTCACAAAACGTCACCTGCTTTTCAAGGTTATCCAATGGTATTTACAAGTGAGTTCAGTTATAGTCATGGAATGCATGCAATGCAGCATCCTCTCATTTAACAACATTCACGGTGGCCTCCTCTCATTTAACAACATTCAGAGTGACCTCCTCTCATTTAACAACATTCAGAGTGACCTCCTCTCATTTAACAACATTCAGAGTGACCTCCTCTCATTTAACAACATTCAGAGTGACCTCCTCTCATTTAACAACATTCAGAGTGACCTCCTCTCATTTAACAACATTCAGAGTGACCTCCTCTCATTTAACAACAAAGTGGCCTCCTCATTTAACAACATTCAGAGTGGTCTCTCATTTAACATTCACAGTGGCCTCCTCTCATTTAACATTCACAGTGGCTTCCTCTCATTTAACAACAATTTGAGTGGCCTTCTCTCATTCAACAATTAGAGTGGCCTCCTCTCATTTAACAACAATTAGAGTGGGCCCCCCTCTCATTTAACAACAATTAGAGTGGGCCCCCTCTCATTTAACAACAATTGGAGTGGCCTCCTCTCATTTAACAATTAGAGTGGCCTCCTCTCATTTAACAATTACAGTGGCCTCCTCTCATTAAACAACAATTACAGTAGCCCCCTCTCATTTAACAACAGAGTGCCCTTCTCTCATTTAACAGAGTGGCCTCCTCTCATTTAACAACAGAGTGCCCTTCTCTCATTTAACAACAGAGTGGCCTCCTCTCATTTAACAACATTCAGAGTGGCCTCCTCTCATTTAACATTCACAGTGGCCTCCTCTCATTTAACAATTAGAGTGTCCTCCTCTCATTTAACAACATTCAGAGTGGCCTCTCATTTAACAATTCAAGTGGTCTCCCATTACCAATTCAAGTGGTCTCCCATTTAACATTCACAGTGGCCTCCTCTCATTTAATTAGAGTGGCCTCCTCTCATTTAACAATTGGAGTGGCCTCCTCTCATTTAACAACAATTACAGTGGCCCCCTCTCATTTAAGAGTGCCCTTCTCTCATTTAACAACAGAGTGCCCTTCTCTCATTTAACAACAGAGTGCCCTCCTCTCATTTAACAACATTCAGAGTGGCCTCCTCTCATTTAACAACATTCAGAGTGGCCTCATCTCATTTAACAACATTCAGAGTGGCCTCCTCTCATTTAACAACATTCAGAGTGGCCTCCTCTCATTTAACAACATTCAGAGTGGCCTCCTCTCATTTAACAACATTCAGAGTGGCCTCCTCTCATTTAACATCATTCAGAGTGGCCTCCTCTCATTCAACAACATTCAGAGTGGCCTCCTCTCATTCAACAACATTCAGAGTGGCCTCCTCTCATTCAACAACATTCAGAGTGGCCTCCTCTCATTCAACAACATTCAGAGTGGCCTCCTCTCATTTAACAACATTCACAGTAGCCTCCTCTCATTTAACAACATTCAGAGTGGCCTCATCTCATTTAATAACATTCAGAGTGGCATCCTCTCATTTAACAACATTCAAAGTGGCATCCTCTCATTTAACAACATTCACAGTAGCCTCCTCTCATTTAACAACATTCAGAGTGGCCTCCTCTCATTTAACAACATTCAGAGTGGCCTTCTCTCATTTTACAGCATTGTGAATGGCCTCTCATTTAACGCATTGTGAGTGGCCTTCTCTCATTTAACACATTGTGAGTGGCCTCCTCTCATTTAACAACATTCAGAGTGGCCTCCTCTCATATAACAACATTGTGAATGGCTTCCTCTCATTTAACAACATTCAGAGTGGCCTCTTCTCATATAACAACATTGTGAATGCCCTCCTCTCATTTAACAGAGTGGCCTTCTCTCATTTAACAACATTGTGAGTGTCCTCTCACTTAACAACATTCAGTGTCCTTCTCTCATTTAACACATTGTGAGTGTCCTTCTCTCATTTAACACATTGTGAGTGTCCTTCTCTCATTTAACACATTGTGAGTGTCCTTCTCTCATTTAACACATTGTGAGTGTCCTTCTCTCATTTAACACATTGTGAGTGTCCTTCTCTCATTTAACACATTGTGAGTGTCCTTCTCTCATTTAACACATTGTGAGTGTCCTTCTCTCATTTAACACATTGTGAGTGTCCTTCTCTCATTTAACACATTGTGAGTGTCCTTCTCTCATTTAACACATTGTGAGTGTCCTTCTCTCATTTAACACATTGTGAGTGTCCTTCTCTCATTTAACAACATTGTGAGTGTCCTTCTCTCATTTAACAACATTGTGAGTGTCCTCTCATTTAACACATTGTGACTGTCCTTTTCTCATTTAACAACATTGTGAGTGTCCTCTTATTTATCGGAGCAAGTGTTGACTTGCAGCATTAAGAAAAGCATTCCTTTTATCAGAAAAGTTATTGTGAAAATGAAGCCCTCGTTGACCAATATTTTCATGACGAATGTGTCTTTTTAATTCCTCGAGTAATTGTGGAGGCTCGGACATCATGATGTGTCGTCTTTGGAGAGGCTAAATGAAGACTATAATCCAAAATTATGGCCTCTGCCCACATTACCTTTCCATAATGCAAAATGGCAGTTTCGACGAATGCCAAATCAATCGACACCTCTCGATGTCCAAAAATCTCGACTTGTTTTTCCAAAAACAAAGACCTTTCAGATATTACAATTGACTTAAAATTCATGACTCACTGTTGTTGACCAACCTGCTCATGGAGCAGGACGAACAAGATTGCACCATTTGGCCAATCTTTCGGGAGAAATCTTAACCTTTCGTGTGTGTGTGTGTGTGTGTGTGTGTGTGTGTGTGTGTGTGTGTGTGTGTGTGTGTGTGTGTGTGTGTGTGTGTGTGTGTGTGTGTGTGTGTGTGTGTGTGTGTGTGTGTGTTCCTTCCCCAAAGGGAATGTGTATCGTAACAGCATCACCCGTTTCCATAGTGCACTTCATTGTCTGGAGGTTGGTGCTATCTGTCGCTCTTGTCAGTCAAACTGTCTTCTGGCACATTGGAGGATGCAGAACCCCAAAGGTTTGTGTTGCCAAATCTCAACATTTTAACCACCAGGTGGAAAGATCAATTCTCGCATTATCATCATCATCATCATATCGGATTAAAATTTTACAAAGTGCTACCTTAACACAGCAAAATTTATACCCAAATATATTAAACACAAATTAATGCCAATAGTTCACGTGAACACAATGGAAGGACAAAGTAGAGCTGCGTGTTCATTTATCGGTTTGGATTGGCCTTTGAGAATGGCTCAGTAGGGATAGCCAAACGTAATTTACTTCGTTGTGCTCAGACAGCATGTATGAACACTGCTACCTTCCGAACGTCGCCAGGTAACGACGGCAGACAGGATCCGTCTAACTGTCAGTACAGCTGATAGGGTGTCGAGTCAGGGTCGGTCCCGCGTCAGGGAACCATTGAACACGATAGAGACCATAATGACACCACCAAGGGGTCACCATACCTTTTATAGCCCCACATCATTACAAACACTCTGTGAAGAGCACGTTTGATCATTCATGTTATGGACATGCAAAAATGAACGACAATGTGTGTGCCATTTCCTGTGAAATGAGTTGATGCATTCATAAACCACCATTTTTGTACGATATTGGTAGGTCTGGTTTTCAAGGGATATGCATTCGTCTCAGCAGGGAGTGTGGTTATTAATACAGGGACCGAGTGCATTACCCCTTAGCCAGAATAACAAGGTGGCTGCCTGCGTCTGATTGTACGGCCAATGAAAACCTAATAGGCAGACATTCTTCCATACCTAAGGTGAAAGACTTCATTGCATTTATATTCCAGTGACAGGTTACCATGTTGCTTTATAATCACCATAACAGCGTGGTGGCGCCTCCGTGGGGAACACGAGCAGTTAAGCAAGTTCTTTGGGGTCACACCTGAGAGATCAAGCCAGTGAATACAGAACACACCAAAGAAACGTGCGTGGATGGTAGTTAAGTTTCTGCAGAGCAGATACCAAGACCAACTTTCAAAGGACCATTGTTCTTGCAGAACATACCATGTTCTGGTCGTGCCAAGAGGCAAACCAGATGGGTTCTCAAACTTGGAACGGTCGCATCAAAGCGACTTATGGGATCCTCGACAAGTCGGCTCCCTCGCTTTCGTATTCTGAAAGCGGCGGTGGACTGAGCCATGTGGGGAGGTAAATGGTGAGCAGAGCAGCGAGCGAGCGAGCTGGTGAGAAGGGTGCTGTATAGCTAATTGTGATTCCGAGTTGCTCCCTAGCTCCCCGGCCGCCCAAGTCAATAGCAATTACTGCTCCAAGCCCGGCACTCTGCTCCGATCTTTAATCAGAGAGGATGCCAATTATTCCTCTGCTCTGCCTTCCTGCTCCCCTGCCTTCCCACCTTTTTCCATCACCCTCCCTCCTCTCATCCCTCGGCACTCCTTGCAACCGATGCCATTTCTACTCGTGCGCACCACTTTGTACTGATTTCTTTCTTCTCCACCTTATGCCCATATGCTTCTCCAACGACAGTATAAGAAATGACTGAGTAGGAGCTAAAAATATTCACCAACTTTATGCATAAAGACGGAGAGCCTAGCCTAATTGGAAGGTGTCGAGCCTCGAACTACGAATCCATGAGAATGCAAAATACGTTCTATTTGCTGTTCTGATGCCAAACACAGGGGAGCGGATGTTGCATCTGGGTTTCAGTCAGACGAATGTTACCATTTTTAACCCTCCCAAATGGTTTTTATACAACTGAAAATGAATATCAATGACTCCATAGTCTACAGGTTGGTGATGTCTGTAGCCCCTGTTAATCAGAACTTAGCCGGTATTAATCACCTACAAAACAAAAGACAATTCAGGTGTGCTGCCAGAAAATCAGGAGATATGAATTTATAATATCATCAGATCATTCCCAAGACCCATGCTTTGTTTCCAGAGCATCGGTTCTGCCAAAGATTGCTGTGGGTTTGGGCAAGAATTTGGAATTTGACTTTGGTACTGCCACACCACCGGAATCCGGTCTACTTCCATCAGACACCATGGGATCGTCACAGATAAGACAGTTGGCGTAAAATCCTCTCTGAACAACAATGCATTCTCTGCCTCAGAGTACCGGAATAAAGATTGAGAGTCAGATCATATTCCATCGACAACCGATTCCAGATCAAGACAATCATCTCAGTGGTGAGTATATTCCAACATGAGCTGCCTACCTACTTTGGCCATTGTGCATTGTTTTGTCTTATACATAAACAAAACTATACATCTAATATACAAAGCTCTTTCAAACCACTGACATGACAGAGGGGAAACCTTCTGGGTGAAAGCTGAAATTTTGCGTGCCGACGGACATTGAAGCCGAAACACTGGGAGAAAAATAAATCACGGAACCATCGGAAAGCATCAGTAAATGAAAATATAAATAAATGAAAAAAAATGCAGGTGAGCGACCCAAGACAATGGGGAAGCACGGTTCGGATGCTTACACAATGTGTAAGCACACCCTGCCAGTGTGTGTAATGTGTGTGTGTGTGTAATATATATATATGTACACAATGTGTAAGCACACCCAGCCAATGTGTGTAATATAGATGTACACAAAGTGTAAGCATACCCTGCCATTGTGTGTTTATATATATATATATATATATATATATATATATATATATATATACATACATACATACACATACATGTACACAATGTGTAAGCACACCCCGCCAGTGTGTGCAATATATATATATATATATATATATATTACACAGTCATGCGCCACTTAACGACGTTCCGGGCAATGACGAATCGCATATACGACGGATCTGCCAGCTCTGAAAATAAATAAATAAATGAAAAATATGTAGCTGAAAAATTCCTATCGCCGAGTGATGTCGCCTCGTATAAAAATAGCACATACAATTATGTACACTGTACAGTTCATAATACCTCATAATGATAAACAACGACAGTGTGGCCCTGTTATAATGCGATCGTTGAGGTCCATAAAATGACATCGCTAAAAAAACATGATCGTGCTAAATCGGGATTCAAGGAAATCGGCTTTCAAACCGAACCAATGTTTGCACGTTTACCTTCGAGCAAGTAAATTACCTTTGAATTGAAGAATTCCGCGAATAAATCGTTGTTGTTCGTCAATTATAACACAAATTTGTTTTTTGTGAAGCTTTTCATGTTGTTAAAACAATCGCACTGTTCCGAAAATATATCACAATTGACAGGTGCTCGTTTCTTCATTTATAAATTATAACATTGATGCAATGATTACGTATTTATAAAATCCAAACGCTATTTATTCATATTTCTATAATCAATGCGAGAGGAGATTGTAAGCTGCTGCTAACAACACCGATGGCCGTCATGAACTGCACAAAGGTAAAACGAACGTGTCTTCCATCTCTCTTGGAATGTGTGTTACAATTGCCGACAGTATTCAGTACAGTAACATGCTGTACAGGTTTGTATCCGAGGAGCAATAGGCTATACCATATAGCCTAAGTGTCTAGGTTTGTGTAAGTTCGATGTTCGAAAATGTAAAAAAAAAAAAAAAAAAAGATGTTCGCACAACGACGACGTCGCTTAACGACGCGTTTCTCAGAACGTAACCCCGTCGTTTAGTGGCGCATGACGTGTGTGTATATATATATATATATATATATATATATATATATATATATATATATATATATATATATATATATATATATATATATATATATATATATATATATATATATATATATATATATATATACATATACACACACAATGCATATTTACACCAAACTTATTCCGGCCAAAAAAATGCGTGTGGCTGAAGGTGAAGGAGGTTCTGTTTTCACCCCTCTCTGTCTGTTTGTTTGTGTGCAGGATACCTGAAAAAGTTGTGAACGGATCCGAATGAAATTTGGCGGACAGGGTCGGTGTGTGAGAAGGATGAACTGATTAGATGTTGGTGAAGATCCGGATTCGACTATTAGAATTATATAAGCGATTCTTCACCATTGAGAGATTGGGCGAAATCGATATATAGCACGATATTTCAAAAAGTTGTGGACGGATTCGGATGAAACTTGATGGACAGGTTGGGTGTGTGACAACAACACATTGATTCGCTTTTGGTGAAGATCCGAATCTGGATCTGGATACGAGGATTATTTAATTTTTTAAGTAATTCTTCACCATTGAGAGATAGGGCGATGTTCGATATATAACATATTTCAAAAATGTATTGGGCCCGATATGTTCTCGTGGATCAGGCATTACGTGGCGGAGGTATACGCTCTACCGTGTGCCCTTCTTGCTTCAATGTATGCACAGGTTTTCTGACTAGATCATCTCATGACTACAGTTGTTCGCTAAGGTTTCCGAAGCTGGCACTTGGTAACTCGAGAAGTCCAGAATTAGCAGAGGTAAAATGATAGGGGGTCTACCAGAATCGAATCCACGTTTCCTCAAAGGTTGGCAGCGATTGTGAGTAACCATGGGTCATCTCAATGAACAGAGGCTCAGCGGAGTAAACACAGATCCACGTTTGGTGGATGGTTTTGAGAAGCAAGTTCACTTTTCCTTCCTTGTTCATCCATTAGCTGTGAGGAGTGATATTCCAGGTCTTTCACATGGCCAGAGACCCTGTGGAGTGACCTAGGGCTGGCCACAAGCTCACCAACCGTGGTTCCTTGCAACAGGGGAAGCAAAGAGCTAGGAGGTGCTCGGTACAATAGCACCGGTGACTGAACAATGGTAATGCGTGTGGCTTTTCTGCTGCCCTTTTCCCTGGCCATGGGAGTTGGGCGCCAGTTTCAATGTGGCCCACAAAAGGCTGCGGCTGGCCCTGTTTTGATAAAGACCCTTAATTCCCATTAACCCCCTCCAGCTCCCCCAAACTCGCTTCTCCTCCCAAACCCTCGCACGCTCTCTCCACAACCTCCATGCAGGTCCTGACCCTGTCAGCCAGCTGTTCTAACTCCAACCCCCTTCTCGTCTCCTTCCCATCACCTCCTCCCTCTTCCTATATTCCCCCCTCTCCTCTTTTTCTTTCCTCCCTCTCCCTTCTCATCCCATCCCCCTTAAAAAACCCTGCTCCTCAAAACCACCCCCCAGCAGTCCTTCTGCCAGCACAATGATACACATTTTGTGATGTCACACAATCTGGAAGCAATAAAAGACGGAGATTTTTTTGGCCACGCGCCTGGCCCAGAGCTTTCCAAACAGGCACAAGAATGTTATGGGCAGGTTACTAGGTAAACAGTACACCATCCCTCCACCACCCAACCCCCTCCTCTTACTCCCTAAATCTCCTGCAAAATTCCAAAAGCATATTCATGCGACCACCACCCCACATACTTGGTTACCTGGAAAAGAGAGCATTTCTTCGATCGCTCCATCAACTTCCACTGCACATCAAGATGCATCCTCTAAAAGCCATGATCACAGAACAGCAAGGAAACTGGCTCAGCACCACAACCACATGGTCGTTTGGAATAGTTTAAACACCCATCCTGGGACAGCCATTCCAAATGGTGTCCTTCCTTACTCATTGGCAAAACAAACCGGTTAATGCAATGCAGACAAAGTGGGATCGCTGAAAATATTGAGGAAAGAAAACAAGGAGGGAGAGCATGAAAGACGAATGTGTAAATGGACACTAATCATAATAAACATCATGACAATCGCTATATGTTACTTAGCTTGCGCTTAGGCCAATAGAATTCCTCCGTTGGATTAAAACCGGGAGTCAAAACACAGGGCTGGGCACTCAAACCCATCACACAACTGCCTCTTTGTTCCCCCTTTCCATCCCTAACCCTCACTCCCTCCTCATGCTCCTGCTCCTGCTCCTGCTCCTGCTCCTGCTCCTGCTCCTGCTCCTGCTCCTGCTCCTGCTGCACCTCCAACCCAAGCCCCTGTGCTTCACCACACGTGTGTGGCTACGTGAATGGGAGTTTGGCTGTCTGGGTATAAATACGAGCTTCACGGGGTTAACTCGGCCAAACGGAACTCACGTTTGAGATCCAATATGACACAATAAAGGATCGGTTTAAATCATCATCATCATCATCATCATCATCATCATCAACATCAACATCAACATCAACATCAACATCAACATCAACATCAACATCAACATCAACATCAACATCAACATCAACATCAACATCAACATCAACATCATCAACATCAACATCAACATCAACATCAACATCATCAACATCAACATCAACATCATCAACATCATCAACATCATCAACATCATCAACATCATCAACATCAACATCAACATCAACATCAACATCAACATCAACATCAACATCAACATCAACCCAGGACTGGAATCCGTCCAAACCTCGCAGCTCAATCCAAATAGTGACGGCAGGTGCTATAAACCCCCACAATACATTGATGTGTACGGGCGGAGAGTAAACCACGTGATTGAAGTCATGTACAATAACCCTAACGAGACGAGGTGGAAGCACGTGGTGATGTGTACGGGTGGAGAGTAAACCACGTGATTGAAGTGCTGTACAATAACCCTGACGAGACGAGGTGGAAGCACGTGGTGATGTGTACGGGTGGAGAGTAAACCACGTGATTGAAGTGCTGTACAATAACCCTAACGAGACGAGGTGGAAGCACGTGGTGATGTGTACGGGCGGAGAGTAAACCACGTGATTGAATCCTGTACAATAACCCTGATGAGACGAGGTGGAAGCACGTGGTGATGTATACGGGTGGAGAGTAAACCACGTGATTGAAGTGCTGTACAATAACCCTAACGAGACGAGGTGGAAGCACGTGGTGATGTGTACGGGTGGAGAGTAAACCACGTGATTGAAGTCATGTACAATAACCCTGACGAGACGAGGTGGAAGCACGTGGTGATGTGTACGGGCGGAGAGTAAACCACGTGATTGAAGTGCTGTACAATAACCCTGACGAGACGAGGTGGAAGCACGTGGTCGTGCAAAAGTGACAAATTAGTAATTTGAAATGAAATAAATAGATTTTAAACACTTCACCTGTTGCTGAAGCTCGAGCAAACATCGCAGCTCGGTCCAATCCCCACAGGTGTCCAATAAAGCGGTTATAAACGACGGGCTCGTGCTTAATGGGAGAGTGTGCGCAAAACGTGGAACCATCTCGGACCGGCAACCAGGTCTCCATTTACCTTACGTACCAATTCAAACCGGATAGGGGGGTTGGGGTGTTGGGGAGAGAGAAGGGGTGTTGGGGAGAGGGAGGTGGTGTTGGGGAGAGGGAGGGGGTTGGGGTGTTGGGGAGAGGGAGGGGGTTGGGGTGTTGGGGAGAGGGAGGGGTTGGGGTGTTGGGGAGAGGGAGGGGGTTGGGGTGTTGGGGAGAGGGAGGGGTTGGGGTGTTGGGGAGAGGGAGGGGGTTGGGGTGTTGGGGAGAGGGAGGGGGTTGGGGTGTTGGGGAGAGGGAGGGGGTTGGGGTGTTGGGGAGAGGGAGGGGTTGGGGTGTTGGGGAGAGGGAGGGGTTGGGGTGTTGGGGAGAGGGAGGGGGTTGGGGTGTTGGGGAGAGGGAGGGGGTTGGGGTGTTGGGGAGAGGGAGGGGGTTGGGGTGTTGGGGAGAGGGAGGGGTTGGGGTGTTGGGGAGAGGGAGGGGGTTGGGGTGTTGGGGAGAGGGAGGGGGTTGGGGTGTTGGGGAGAGGGAGGGGTTGGGGTGTTGGGGAGAGGGAGGGGGTTGGGGTGTTGGGGGAGGGGGTTGGGGTGTTGGGGAGAGGGAGGGGGTTGGGGTGTTGGGGAGAGAGAGGGGGTTGGGGTGTTGGGGAGAGGGAGGGGTTTGGGTGTTGGGGAGAGGGAGGGGGTTGGGGTGTTGGGGAGAGGGAGGGGGTTGGGGTGTTGGGGAGAGGGAGGGGGTTGGGGTGTTGGGGAGAGGGAGGGGGTTGGGGTGTTGGGGAGAGGGAGGGGGTTGGGGTGTTGGGGAGAGGGAGGGGGTTGGGGTGTTTGGGAGAGGGAGGGGTGTTTGGGAGAGGGAGGGGTGTTGGGGTGTTTGGGAGAGGGAGGGGTGTTGGGGTGTTGGGGAGAGGGAGGGGGTTGGGGTGTTTGGGAGAGGGAGGGGTGTTGGGGTGATGGGGAGAGGGAGGGGTGTTGGGGTTTTGGGGAGAGGGAGGGGGTGTTGGGGAGAGGGAAGGGGTGTTGGGGAGAGGGAAGGGGTGTTGGGGAGAGGGAGGGGGTTGGGGTGTTGGGGAGAGGGAAGGGGTGTTGGGGAGAGGGAGGGTGTTGGGGTTTTGGGGAGAGGGAGGGTGTTGGGGTTTTGGGGAGAGGGAGGGTGGTTACGGTTTGGCATTGTGCGGCCTGGCTTCCATCCTGAGCTCGAGCTCCATCTGAATTCTTGCTTTTTTGGCCTCAGTTGCTTTTGTCCATCCCTGCACCGCTTGCTTGTTTTTCTCCCTTTGCCCCTTGCTTTGTGCCTCCGTTCCATTACATCTGTGCTCTTTCTTGTCCCATGCGTGCGGAGCTCCGTGCTGTGTGTGCAAGTGAGGTCCACTCTACCACGGATCCATGCGATGGTGGATTCCCCATCACGGTTGACGTCGTTTAGTGATGTCTGGTGGTGGTGGTGGTTAAATTAAATATGTCGTCCTTTTCTTCTTCGTCGTCGTCGTCGTCGTCGTCATAAACAACAATTATTCCCACGTTCTTGTGGGATTGGCTGAGGGAGGTCTTTCCTTTTTGACCCAAGTCTTTCACGAAGCAGCTGGCTAGGCCTGACGTTCGACTGAGTAGTTAGGGCAGGAATTTATAATTTGTTCAGGGTGCCGGCGATAGCTTGCCTACTGTTCATAAGAACTCCATACGATCTTTAACGTCCACCAACTAATTCCAGCAGATGGGAGGCCAGTTTAACGTCTATCCGAGGAAGGAGGACACACACACACACACACACACACACACACACACACACACACACACACACACACACACACACACACACACACCAATGAATCACCCTGCCTGTGAAAATACCAGGATGACAGTTTACAGCTGGGTCGGGATTCGAACCCAGGCCAGGCGATCATTCCTACCTCTCGGCCATCCTGCCAACGCAAATGAAATTCCTTGTTAAATGCTTTCGATGCTGGAAGATGTGAGAAACAGCTCATGAGAGATCATAGTTGTTGTCACGTACACAAATATGGTGGAATGTTTGACCATACAGCACCTCGTCCCCGTCCCCAATGTATACATTTCCCCACCCTGTGTAATAATCATAAACACATGCTCTCGAACCTTAGAATACGAGTTGAGCAATGAATCATTTACTCAAGGAGACTGGACACGATAAGAATGCGGAGCAGACGAGATGAGCCGCATTTCTCGGTACACAGATTGTTCTGGATATACCGGTACTGGGTTTGTACATTTGTGAAATATAAATTCAAACTTTGTAGCTCCTCCACTTGTTTCCTCCCAATGGAAGAGGGTCAAGTTTTTGGGGGGCTTTTTGGGGTTAAAAAAACTTTTTTTTTCATTGATATTTGATTTATGGAAGAACTTGTAAATAGATCACATGCAGGACATGAGTGTTCCTTCACATGAAGTACGACAACATTAGCAGACGATGAGCAAATAGGATTTGAACGTACAATTGTCTGTATCATGGGTTCAGACAAGCAACATTCAAAAAAAATTTAAATTTTTTTTTTAATAATCATATACAAAGTCCATTTCGATATAATCCAAAAATATAAAACAAGAGGCAAATTTTTCGGTGTGTTTATCTCTTCATAAGTGCTTACCTATCCCACTCAAAGTTTCATGTCACTTTCAAACCACAGTGGAAGTTTCACCGCACTCTCAACTCTCCTCACACCCTCAAGTGTCCTCCACCAGCAAAACAGAAAATTTACTCAAACCAGAAAGCTTTTATTCTCCTACAAACGTATTCGGGTTCTCCTATGTCGTGGCAACCGAATCAATACTCATTTAATTCAGAACCCACTGGGCATATGTTCGCACTCGCAGCGTGCGTGTATATGCACCTCATGGTGTTGGGGGACTTATTGAATTAAAACCAAAAAAAAGGGATGCACGTATCAAGCGAAGAGACGTGTGACATGTGACTCGTTTTTGTTTTTTTTTAACCCAAGAATCGGATTACCATAAATTTCTCCCTTTGGAGAAAATAAAATAAATAAATGAATTAAAGGTCAAACCAACTCTGATGACAAAGTTAAAATTCTGAGTGTAGAGAAGTTACTGAAGTTGAGGAATAGTCTGATGGTATATAAACCAGGTAGTGAGTACGAAGCAGGTTGATGATCTTAATTAGCGTGGTCCCATTCATAATGGTACTGTTACCTTTTTGTATGGAAAGTCGAGGCTCATGGAGGAGCTAGAACATAGAATGAATGAGGATGGAACAGAACAAAAGGAACTGCAGAAAGAGAGAAGGGAAACATAGCGTCAGCTGGGTTGGTGGACAAAATAGAGGGAGACTTGGACAAATAAGGGATGAGGGGATAGGTGAGGTGGATAAGATGGATACGGAAGCAAACTAGAAGGGCACTCGGTGGAGCACATACCTCTGCCAGGCTGAACAGTTTATGTTTTGTATCCCACCGATCTGGATCTGAATCCGGACTGGAATCGATCTCATTGGCTCGTTTTTGTCACCTAACCAACTCATCCAAGTTTGTCATAACTCGTCCACAACTTTTTGAGATATGCTTACAAACAGACAGACAGAAAGAGGTGAAAAACCCTCCATCCACCTTTGGTAGCAGAGGTAACAATCACGAAGGAAAAATTGGAAACTTGGAAAGAAGTGGCTTTAGGGAGGGTTGACGGGTGTAGAAAAGATCATGCTTTTGGATTAAGGACGATCTGAGAGGGTAGTGAACCACTGTCAAAGACGTGGAGGGAAGGATGAGATTGAAGTTGGTTCCACAGGCAGCAAAAAAGGAGGAGTCCTTACAAAGAGTTCTCATGAGATTTTCATCAAATATCTATCACGTGTCACGAGAAATCACAGGACATAGTGTTAGTGTTGTTGTTATTGTTGTTTTAACAAAGGTGTAGTATTTGTAACATGTATCTGCTGTCATAACAATTGTAAACAATGGAACCATGCTCCTTAGTGGTGTCTTGCTAATTAAACCTAATACAGGACCGAACCGACTGCAGTTCCCAAGACATGATGACTGGGATCCGAAGAAACGCTCCCAAAAGAACAGCCACCATGTGGTCCATGAGGCCTTGGAGAACCGGTGGTTCCTAACCTTCCATAAACTCGAAAATTGTAGCTGCATCTTCTACGATGTAGTAGAGCCTAGTCTTTGGTGTTGCCTCCAACATAGAGACAACCCTATGTTGGAACATATGACAACAACAAAGATTGTTGACAACGGGAAGGTGCCCTGCCGCAAATCACATGGTCACAGCAGGCATAAGGCAGAGCAGCAGGGTACAGCTCAGTTACCAGGTCACCACCAGTTATCTATTCCATGTTTGATCCACATAATCGGATCGGCCTATAAACTGTGATCCCGGTGTCATGGAGGCGGGATGCAGCCAGCATCCCGTAACGTGCTTTCCATCGGGTACGACATCAAGTCTGTTATTCTTCTTGCTTGGGCAGAAGAGAAGGGCCATTTTGGTGGGGGAAGGAGTGGTGGAAGTTGGAAATAAAATCAGTCTTGCCCCTTCGTAGTCTACAATAGAGATGGTAATACGAATCGGGGAAAGAGATTACACAGCCAGTGGAGACCTTGGATACTCCCCGCGAAAACAAAAGCTCACTACACTAGAGAGAGCATTTGCCATTTTTCATGAGCTCCTTACCCACCGGTCGGTCTAAGAACAAATTACAAGGTTCGGTTCCACATCCGAGTCATTACGATGGCATCAAACTAACCGACAATGGCCGAAATTGGATGCGGACAAAGGAAACCTGCGTTGCCGCAACATTGACGACACCGGAGTGGGTTATTAAAGATGTATCACCGCTGAGCTGGTCGCGGTTTCACCTGCACACAGTGAAGAATTAAAATTGTATCGATTTGCAGGACTATTCTGATAAAGTGCTCTGCTCTTATGATCTGGTGGTTTGACCGTCGATATTTGATGATTTCACACCCAGACCTCAACAATTCAAACAGCGTTGCAACAATTTGGGCAGAAGTGGGGATTTTTTTTAAAAAAACCAATAACAACAAAATCTCTGGTTGAAAATACTTCCCACAAGCCATCAAGATGTATTGCAGTAACAGTTTCCACTTGTGTCTGTGGTTGGAATTGAAACAACAAAGAGCAGGATTGAGGATACCCGCATCTAAAGTCAGACTCCAACCGTCTAACTTGAAATGTCTTATCTGCGTTGTACCCCAATGGGAAAGGGATTTTGATTACAAGCTTTTCTTCTGGCACTGCACAGATAAGCTGTTCATGGTCCTTCACATGGACCATTAAGCTTAGTTATTTCATCCAATTACGGTATAGATGTTTAAGTGGTTAAACATCTCATGGTATGTGTTGAACGATGCCGATCATGGCCTTGCTCTTACTTTCCAGAACGTCGGTGGTGCAAAAGCAGAGAATGCACGAGGTGGTTTGCCGTTGCTTTTCCATGGCCAGGGTACCAGCACAATGCCCCACGGGATAACTCCGACATAAGTGCATGAGTGAACATGGGTGACGTCACAACCTGACATGCAGCACCACCATTGTGTTCAAATCGCAAGATGCGCCACATGACACCCCATTGTGCCGAGTTGGCTCTCGTGACGAGGCTCTCAGCTAACAGGTAGTTAAACTTATACTTTTATGTAACAATTATTTTACGTCTGCACATCGGCAATGTTTTACCAGCGACTTAAAACCATTTAATACAATAAATACTCCAGCAAATGCTGTACACAAGCTCGTAAATAATGTTCACCAATAATCATCGCAACATTTGTGTTTGATCCCCCAGGACCTTGAAGGCCAAACTTTCCATCTTGCAATACATTGCTTGTGGAAAGTTTGAACAAACCACAATCTTAGCATGACCTGCAAGTATAGATGAGGAAACCATTATGAACCACAAAACTGTGATAAATGTGGAATGATTGAGAACGATATATATATATATATATATATATATATATATATATATATATATATATATATATATATATATATACACACATATACTGTATATATACATTTGTAGATTCTTGCAGAATGAAGTAGAACGTACTCGGGGAAGAGCATACCTCCACCTGGCTGAACAGTTTTGTATCCCACTGAAAGGCCAGATCTGGGTCCAGACTTGAAGCAATATCTAATGGTCTTGTTCTCATCAACTAACCAACTCATCCACCTAGTTTTGTCATAATGCGTCCATCGCTTTTTGGGATATAGTGCTCTATATTGTTTTTGGCCAAATCTCTCAATGGTGAAGAATCACTTGAAAAATTATAGGATCTGCGGATGCAGGTCCAAATCTTCAACAAAAATCTCATCATTTCGTCCTTGTCACACACATAACCTGTCCACCAAGTTTCGTCCGAATCCGTCCCCAACTTTTTCAGGTATCGTGCTCACAAACAGGCAAACAGCGATGAAAACACAACCTCCGTGCACCTTTAGCGGCGGAAGTATCAAAAGTACGTTGTTAAGGGGAAATGCCCAATCAACAACTTTCCACTTTAGTTTTTCTAACTGAGAAGAATCTTCCAATTCTCGTGTGTGTGGACACGATTCAGTCTTTTAACATCGTGTCATTTGAGGAATGACGGTGTAGTCAAAACTGAGCTCGAGTAACATTTCTAAACATACATCAGACAATGACCCTGGTCGATACACACAGAACAGTCAATGAGCACCACGTTTCAATCATTCTTCGGAAAGGACCCCAAAATTGGATTCGACACACAAGGCTTATATAGTCCCCCTTGAGGAAGACCATGGTATGGCTGAAGCAGTGGAACCTTGTGTCAGTACGTGAAGACCTTGCAGCAAACATGAGGTCATTGGTCTACATTGAGAAAGCAAGCGACTGCAGAGACAAGTTACAGGTAAAAACAGACCGGTTGTGTGATCGACCATTAAAAGCAAGTAAAGCCGTGGAAGGAAAACCCTAAAACACACACACCATAGGTTATGGAATGGCTTTGATACTTTGCTCTAACATTTACAGGTAGAGTTCACCAAATGATATTGAAGCCATTGGCCTGCTACACAGCTATGTCTCCCAATTGGCGATGAAGCCAAGAAGTCAAAGCAATAAGAAAAATAAATATATAAATTGTTTTTAAAAAAAAAACTAAGACACCAAACATCAAAGTGAGACGATTGTTCTTTGTGCCACAAAAAACAATGTTACCCCCAAATGATGAAAACAGAGACCAATGAAAGCGCAAATTGTTGGTTTTCATGAGGGTTTCAGAAGGTGGAATTCACCGTCTTCCATCTCCAAAGAAGCCGACATTGCTCGTTTAGACTTCATGGAGTTGTGGTCCTCAACCCAGGACCCACTGACTTGCCAAGATCCGTAACCACTGTGCCAGTGCATGTGACTCGGGTATCGGCACAGAATTACAGGCCAAACACCGCACCCGCACTCATGGGCTGAATCAAGCATTTGAAAAAAAAAAAAAACAGAAAAGGGGGGGGCAGTCCTTAAACCTCATGCAAAGCCATCCGATTGGATTACATTGCAGTATCACCTCGCCGTTGTGCTAAACCTAATCCTCTTCCCACAGCCAGCGAAGCGTGGGCACATACCCCAGCTCGGCAACCTGTCCCCCGACCTCCCACCTCACCCCCAAACATTCTTCCAAACTCAGTGCTCCACCAAGTTCCCCATTTTGCATCCAATGGCTCCATCCAGCAGTAGCCATCTCTTGCAAAGAAACACTGCAGTCGTCTACATTTTGCACGTAAAAGGCCCCTCCAGGTACCATGGGGACCGAAACCATGAAGTATATCGACTCAGCAGTTCTTACTGCCACGAACTTTAACACTCTCACTTGCACTTGTCTATATTTGCGACAGAAAAACAAACAGTTGCATTCGCTTTAAATAGTAACTTCTCTTACTGTATACAACCGCAGTTGCACAATGCGGATGGGGTCACGTCGTGGAGACTGGAGTCCTTCCTTTTAAAGGTCACCAATCTCTGCAGTCAAGTGCATGGTATCTTTCACAAGGGGAACACAAGACCTTTGGCTGGCACACACACACACACACACACACACACACACACACACACACACACACACACACACACACACACACACACACACACACACACACACACACACACACACACACACACACACACACCTGTATAGTCCTGCCAATGGTTGAGGTGAGGAAGATGGAAATGTTGTGCAAGTATCATGTATGGGTTCTGCGATGTGACCAGCGTGATGTCCTCTTGCCTAATCAACGTTTATTTCCCAAGGTCTCTGTAAGATGTGCGTACGTTTGAACAAGCCGAGTTGAAAACTGCGAAGGTCGTTCCAAAGATTGTCACCTCACCTGTATAATACATAGAGTATCAATGCCAAGAAACCTCACCGACAGGGAGCAGGTAGCATCAGCTGCTTCACCATGTTCCCGCCCGAACCTACAGGATCCGCAACATCACAATGTTCTCTCCCAAGGTTGCAAACTCGCAATTACGTGCTTCATAAGAGAGAAGAACTCCAATTGAGCTATTCATTCATTTCACACACAGCCTGGGCTGGCAGGACAGCCGAGAGGTGCACACACTGACGTCTGAGCTGTCTCGCCTGGGTTTGAATCCCGATCCAGCTATAAATTGTCAAACCGGTGTTTCACAGGCAGGGCGATTCATCAATGTGAGTGACCCGGCCCTCCATCCGAGAGATGGCACACACATTGATGAATCACCCTGCCTGTGAAATACCGGGTTGACAGTTTATAGCTGCGTTGGGATTTGAACCCAGGCGAGACAGCTTAGAGGTAAGTGTGCCTGCCTCTCCCTCTCGGCCATCCATCCTGCCATCCCATATTGAGCTGTTAAACTTGCCTGTAGTCACCGGTGGACTTAAATCACTTCAACACTCTCGGACTGAAGTATTAGCAGAGTTCATATCGAGGCTGAGTTCGATTCCCAACTGGGGTGACTGAACTAAAAATTGCCATTCTAGTGGGTCCGTCGCAGAGCGTCACAAGTCGAAGGACTGGGGTCCGTAAATCCTGCCATGCAGCCTGAACTTTAACCAGAATGGATGGAGTCATGGTTCGAGCATCCGCCCTCGGTCTGGGATGTCGCCAATTCAAACCCGACCCCGGGCCGAGTCGTCCCAAACACTAAAACGGGATGTGCTGCTTCCTTGCTTGGCGCTCGGCATCTTAAAATGATCGAGCACAGGAAACAAGCATATGTTGGCAATTACAGCGCAGGCTTTGATGGACCTGATCCTGATGGGCAGCGTCCTCCTGCATGGAGGTAAGGGATCTCCTATTAGTAAGTTACTTTGCAGCCGTATAAAAATCCTACAGTATCTTGAGACAAGAGCACACGACCATTGTGTTCTGGAAGCCTGACCGAAAACACTGTGCAATGGTTGTGTTGTTTAAGTAGCAGGAGATGGGAATGCTGCGGGACGTGGATTGTGGCACGGGCATGATGGGCCCAATGGCCTTAACCCGCACGCTCTCATGCTGATGTTCTCTCGGCAAGCTTTTTGAAGTCTGTTTGCGGGAATCGAACAGGGCATGAGCAGAGATGAATTACCGCACATATGATCATTATTATGACGTCATATCAATTTTTATGACGTCATTCATATTTTTTTACATTTTTTGTTTCACAACCCAGAGTTTTCATCGGATCTTCGTGAAACTTGCCATGTATATGCAGAAAGCCCACGCGCAGGCAGTAACCATCTCAGATTTTGGAAATTCTTCCGAGAAAAAAAAAGTTGACATCATAATATCGCCGCTAATGGAAATCGCCTTTACCATTATCTCCGAAACTATGCAAGCTGTTTGAATTTTGTTTGCGGGAATCAAGCCCGGCATTAGCACAGATAGTTTATCGCAAACCTGATACATCACAATGACGTCATATTCGTTTTTATGACGTCATCATTAAGAGGACGAGGATCTTAGCTCATTTGAGCTTGTTTTTTTTAAATTTGCCGAGTGACAAGAAATAAGTACTTGGATTGGAAATGGTCGAAGAGGAAAAGGGCAACCAATGATGAGAACCTTTTCCTCCACGAGCCTTGCGCAGGTGTGTTCAACAACCAATGAAAGTAAAATAAATAAATCAGGATTTCAAATAATGCTTTCACGTAACGGCTTCAATCTAACCCCCCTCCCCCACTCCACCTCCCAATCTCGACCTCACAGCATGCCCCTCCAAGCAACGCACCCCTTCCTGCGTTTTCCTCCAAAAGCCGGACGGAGATGGAAAGAGCAGCAAAGACAGCGAGAGAATGTGAGATCCCCTGAGACGTTACCATTAGCATCGAGGGAACCCTCTCCCCCCTCCCCCCATCCCCCAAACCGTGACCCCGTTCTTCCTCTCATCACCCCCCGAGAAGACTGCTCACCTCCTGCTGTCACTCTCCTCCACTTCACTTTAGCTCCACTCTCACCACACTATTCGACTCGCATCACAACAACCCCATCTTTTTGTGAAATCCGGATTGCAGGCTCACACGTCCCCCTCCCCCCCCACCACCAATCGCTGATTCGCATCACAAAGAATAGGAGGGGGGGGGGGAGGGAAGAGTGCTCGGATTCCGACACTGTCACTCAGTCGCTATCACTAAGGCAACGGTTACCATGGTAAGATTGCATTTGCGAGCAGCAAAATGGCTTATAGACGAGCTAATAGGTTATTTTATTTACCAAGATTCCAAACAGATGCTTCCACATCTGTGGTTTAAAAGTGTGGCCATTGGTTGATGTGAATGTGGAAGCACAAGGTAGTATTCATTGCCTCTCCGTTAACAATGGAAGTTTCATTTGTTCGATGCATAATAATCAACGATGATGGGTCTATTGTCATTTTGAAATAACATGTACTTTTCATTTGCTGAATTTATTTGTGGATTTTTTTGCGTTTCGTATTACAAGGACCTGTCGTGATTATATCGTGTAAAAAAAATAAATTGTATCCAAGTCGAGGCTCGGGTAAAATTTTAAAAAGGTGGATCAGGAGATCAGGTAATAAGAAGTGGGGAATCGTGGGGATTTTGAGAGATGAATGGAGACGGACATCGGACAAACGTATGAACGATGTTGGGGAGTGGAACAAAAGCAAAACCCAAAGTCATGGGTTTGAGGGTTCACAACTTCCAAACAAATTATACTGTCTGCACAGACAGCAGCACAGTGGGTTGGAATGCAGGTGAGAGGAAATCTTGGACAATGGAAAAGATAACGGGTGAAGTATACATGATAACAAACAAAAGGTCTCCAAAATATCCCAGAGTAGAGGTCTCCAAAATGCCTGCAATGACAAAGCAGAATGGTTCTTCAGCCTTCCACCAGGAGACAGAGATGATTCCCTAAGATTTGGACTCCACACCTGTAGCTATGCGAAACAAGAGGAATCATAAGTTTAGAGCAAGAGCTGTACTTGTATAACATGGTGCTGTTCACAAAAAAAAACAAAAAAAAAAACTTTGTGTACTCATGTGGACAGTCGAGATGAACCAATAATTTTCTTTGCTTTGTGGAGGAGTTCCAGGCTTGACAAGCTTTTTCAGTTCACTTTGGAGAAATGTTCAACCTGGTACACTCAAAGTAACAGTGACGCCAATAAGTTCACGCACCAAGGGTTGTTCGTGGCGGGAGATAGGAAGATTGGTTTGATATCCCATTCATGAAGAGTGAGTGAGAGGGTGGGATTACGTGGATGAAAGATCGCTTTCCAGGTGATTGACCGGTTTATCAATTTTAGAGTGGCAAACACATGTGGAGCAGAACAAACACTGGGGAGATGGCGACAAGGAGACAAGGAGAGCGGGCCTTCGGGGAGATGGCGACAAGGAGACGAGGAGAGCGGATCTTCGGGGAGACGGTGACCAGCAGAGCGGGCCTTCGGGGAGACGGCGACAAGGAGACAAGGAGAGCGGGCCTTCGGGAAGACGGCAACAAGTAGACAAGGAGAGCGGGCTTTCGGGGAGACAGAGACAAGGAGAGCGAGCCTTCGGGGAGACAGGGACAAGGAGAGCGGGCCTTCGGGGAGTCGGTGACAAGGAGACAAGGAGAGCGAGCCTTCAGGGAGACGGCAACAAGGAGACAAGGAGAGTGGGCCTTCGGGGAGACAGCGACAAGGAGAGCGGGCCTTCCGGGAGACGGAGACAAGGATAGCGGGCCTTCCGGGAGACGGAGACAAGGAGAGCGAGCCTTCAGGGAGACGGCAACAAGGAGACAAGGAGAGCGGGCCTTCGGGGAGTCGGTGACAAGGAGACAAGGAGAGCGAGCCTTCAGGGAGACGGCAACAAGGAGACAAGGAGAGTGGGCCTTCGGGGAGACAGCGACAAGGAGAGCGGGCCTTCCGGGAGACGGAGACAAGGAGAGCGAGCCTTCAGGGAGACGGCAACAAGGAGACAAGGAGAGTGGGCCTTCCGGGAGACGGAGACAAGGAGAGCGGGCCTTCCGGGAGACGGAGACAAGGAGAGCGGGCCTTCAGGGAGTCGGTGACAAGGAGAGCAGGCCTTCGGGGAGACGGAGACAAGGAGAGTGGACCTTCGGGGAGATGGTGACAAGGAGACAAGGAGAGCGGGCCTTCGGGGAGACGGCGACAAGGAGAGCGGGCCTTCGGGGAGACGGCGACGAGGAGAGCGGGCCTTCGGGGAGACGGCGACGAGGAGAGTGGGCCTTCGGGGAGACAGTGACAAGGAGAGCAGGCCTTCGGGGAGACAGAGACAAGGAGAGTGGACCTTCGGGGAGATGGTGACAAGGAGACAAGGAGAGCGGGCCTTCGGGGAGACTGCGACAAGGAGAGCGGGCCTTCGGGGAGACGGCGACGAGGAGAGCGGGCCTTCGGGGAGACGGCGACAAGGAGAGCAGATCTTCGGGTAGACGGTGACAAGGAGACAAGGAAAGCGGGCCTTCGGGGAGGTGGAGACAAGGAGAGCGGACCTTCGGGGAGACGGTGACAAGGAGACAATGAGAGCGGACCTTCGGGGAGACGGTGACAAGGAGACAAGGAGAGCGGG